>NC_068914.1:45537398-45840428 GCF_023091745.1 Budorcas taxicolor | reverse complement strand
ATCCTGTAGAGGTAAGACCAAAAAGATCTTCTAGAGTGTGTGCTTAATCTTTGTGCATCTAGCTTTACTCTCAGTCTCTTTTTCTTTCTTGTGGAGCAGAGCAATTTTTACTCATTTGTGGAAAGGTCAAAAAAAAAAAAAAAAGGGAAAGATATTTTACATTGATAATAAAAGTTAAATAAGAGGCCATATAAACAAACAATGAAGAAACAGAGGGTTTTTTTTTTTTTTTTTTGGTCCCATCAAGAATTTCCTAAAGAAATCACAGAACTCACTGAGGTTTTCAGTGCCTTATTAAGTACATGTCTCTGAAATCTTACCCAAGTTCACACAGGAAACTTTCTAAATACACACCAAAGCACAAAACTTGGGCCATCCATCCCGCAGGATAAAAAATTGGGGGTTACTCTTAGGGGAAATGCTGGTTAATTTGAAGAACAGCTGCTCTTTATGAATTTCATCAAATCGTGTGATTTCATCTGCAAATGGTGCTTTTCTTTCTTCAGTGAACTTTTGACCTATGATCATCAATTTAAGATCAAGGCACATGACCCAACATTATCCTTCTGGGACTTATTATAGAAAGAAAATAAATCAAGAAAAGAAGAGTGAGGTCCAAATTAACAAGAAGTATCCTATAGAAGAGATCAGTGCAGACTGTGCGTGATTTAACTAGGACTGAAATGATTTCTAAATGATAAAAGTAGATCAGGTATTTTAGATTCTTGGGCTGGAATGAAAGGATCATCCTTTTTGAAGTTGTATAAACAAAGAAGGAAAATATTATGGTATTATATGTTGTTTTTCTTTGTTCAATAAATAAACTTTTCTAGATATATTTTATAACATTTTATAAGATAATACTTTGTCATAAGATTGGTATTCATGAGTGGCTTGTGGAAACAATATCATTATTTCTAATCATGCTCCCTGCCTGTCTAGGCATGCATTTCAATCCTTACCTATGATGATTACATGAACAAGATGGATCAAAAAGATCATTATTGACTATATTTGAAAAAGAACTCTTCAAATTAGAAAAATAAAAAATAAAAAGGAACACAAAATTATGAGGAATAATTTACTTGAAATGTATCATTTTTAACATGTCTTCCATTTATAATACAGCATGGAGATCTAATCAGACAATTTAAAACTAGCTTTTCAGTCATTTTATTTTAAAAACAAGCTTTAAGGTAACCAGAGAATTAAAAAAAGATAGATTTGATCATAGTACTTGTGTTAGTGGCTCAGTCGTGTCCAACTCTTTGCAACTCCGTGAACTGTAGCTTGCCAGGCTCCTCTGTCCATGGGATTCTCCAGGCAAGAATGCTGGAGCAGGTAGCCATTCCCTTCTCCAGGGGATCTTCCTGACCCAGGTATCAAACCTAGATCTCCTGCATTGCAGACAGATTCTTTACCATCTGAGCTACCAGAGAAGCCCAGATTTGATCATAAATCTGAGAAAATACTAACTTCAGATTTTCTCTTTGTGCTGAGAAGGTTTCAGATAAGACTTTGCCTGAAGCATAGAGGTATCTACCTTATGCAAAAGCGGATGCTTGACTCATGCCATTCTCCTATTCAAAATTATTTAGTTGATTTCTCTTTATCTTTGGGATTAAACTCAAACTCCTCATTCTGACATTCAAGAGCCTCCATAATCAAAATTTCTGTTCTTATTTCCTATTATTATCACTCATTCTTAAAGTGTGGTCCTTGGATCACATGTCTCAAAATAAAACTAAGTGCTTATTAAAGTTGAAACTCAAGTTCTTCAAGTAATACTTATACATATTAAATGCTGAGATCCTCTATTCTATACAAGTCTTATATACCAACAAATGCAATCTGATGTTCCCGACATGCTTTCTTGGGTTCTGTCTTTGGGCTCTGGCTCATAATAATTCTAGGCAAGTGTTTTTCTATTTTATTCATCAGTCAAGACTCAATTCTAATCTCCATCATGAAATCATTTTGGGGTGGTTTCTTTTAAGCCTTAATTTTTTTCCATACATAAAAGAGGATAACAATAAAATATAAATAAAAGTATTATTGTGAGATAATGATATTACTACAACCAAAAACACAAGTCCCAGAGCTCAGAAATGGTGCTACCAGTGTGTTATGGGATTAGGATCCAGGTGTAAGTGATTTCAAAGACATTCATGCTCTTGCATACTGTTGCCCCCAGAAATATTAACATATTGACTGGTTGAGTTGGTTAAACATACCCTTTCCATCCATTTTACTCAGCCAGAGAAGCTACAAATATGTGAACTTTAAGACAATTGGTGAGCTCATTATTTTAAAGATAAGAGTCACACAAGGAGTTTCAAATAAAAATTTCCCAGAAGCTTAGTATATTTAAAACTACTGCAGAAAGTATTGGTCTTTCAGAATTTTCAGGAGTACATCTTCTAATTCTATTTGTAAGCTCTAGGAAAATTCTGGACCCCCTGAGCATGTTTAGATCTTTGTGAGTTTATGTAGAGTGTTTTTGTAGAGTGAGTGTAGTGTTTATGTAGAGTAAGTTTATGTAGACTCTAGAAAGAGTCATACAGACCTGGGCCAGCATCTGGTCCAGGGAAGAGAGGGATATGTGGAATTCAGAGTCTCTTCAAATGTTTCCAGGTATATTAATAGTTAGACTACCTAAGGCAGAAGGAAGTAGGAGAAAAGTTTTGAAATAAAGCTTGCTCCAGAAGGGACCTATAATAAATCAAGAAAGCAGCTAACAACAACTAGCAAGCACATATAGATATGTTTAGGAAAGACTGAGGACACTTAGATATAGCTGGCAATGGGCTTGTTTAGGCTGTGGGAGACTCCCTAATCCCAAGTTTCTAAACCATTTTATTTACTTCCACAATTGCTTTTGCTAGTGATGTTTGGTTCTGCTCTGTTTTCTCTGCATCATCTCTTAGTTACTCCCTTCTCAGGCAAAAAGACATTTTTTGAGAGCTTTTACATTTCCTTCAGCTGGTTCTTTCAGTGTATTTCCTTAATAGCCTCACTTTAATTTGTAAATTAAAATTTTAATTTATAAATGGAAATAAGAAACAAATACTCCTTGGGTGAGGAGATTTACAAGTAAAATTCTTAGAGTGAAACTGTTAATTCGCAAGGAATGTGGAGGAGAGGAACCAAGAATTTATTTAGTTGTAAATTCAGTTTATTAAAAGGAAAATGTTACTTGAAGAAGTCACAAAGGGAAAGTCATGAGCTCAACCTGTTGAAGTCTGAAAGGCCCCTAGAAGGTAACTGAATGTGGGGAAATAGTCTTTCCAAGGAATACTTGGCATTCACTCTTACAGGAGGGACAGAGCTTTTCTGACAAAAGGTCAGAGGACTCTAGAGCACTGCACATATAAGAGGCATTCAGTTCAGTTCAGTTCAGTCACTCAGTCGTGTCCAACTCTTTGCGACCCCATGAATCGCAGCACGCCAGGCCTCCCTGTCCATCACCAGCTCCCAGAGTTCACTCAGATTCACATCCATCGAGTCAGTGATGTCATCCAGCCATCTCATCCTCTGTTGTCCCCTTCTCCTCCTGCCCCCAATCCCTCCCAACAACAGAGTCTTTTCCAATGAGTCAACTCTTCGCATGAGGTGGGCAAAGTACTGGAGTTTCAGCTTCAGCATCATTCCTTCCAAAGAAATCCCAGGGCTGATCTCCTTCAGAGTGGACTGATTGGATCTCCTTGCAGTCCAAGGGACTCTCAAGAGTCTTCTCCAACGCCACAGTTCAGAAGCATCAATTCTTCGGCGCTCAGCCTTCTTCACAGTCCAACTCTCACATCCATACATGACTACTGGAAAAACCATAGCCTTGACTAGACGGACCTTAGTCGGCAAAGTAATGTCTCTGCTTTTGAATATACTATCTAGGTTGGTCATAACTTTTCTTCCAAGGAGTAAGCGTCTTCTAATTTCATGGCTGCAGTGACCATCTGCAGTGATTTTGGAGCCCCAGAAAATAAAGTCTGACACTGTTTCCCCATCTATTTCAATGAAGTGATGGGACCAGATGCCATGATCTTCATTTTTTGAATGTTGAGCTTTAAGCCAACTTTTTCATTCTCCTCTTTCACTCTAATCAAGAGGCTTTTTAGATCCTCTTCACTTTCTGCCATAAGGGTGGTATCATCTGCATATCTGAGGTTATTGATATTTCTCCCGGCAATCTTGATTACAGCTTGTGTTTCTTCCAGTCCAGCGTTTCTCATGATGTACTCTGCATATAAATTAAATAAGCAGGGTGACAATATACAGCGTTGACGTACTCCTTTTCCTATTTGGAACCAGTCTGTTGTTTCATGTAAGAGGCATTATCTATTTTCAAATGCTAAGAGTTTGCCACAGAAGAGGAAGTGTAGCTAGGGAACAAGCCAAGACTGACTTAAATGAAATATGGGTGTGGAATCATGTCAACAGAAGAATGGATTCCTCATAGTCAGTCCATTTGATATACATATCTTCTTGGGCTCCTGGAACTAGGAATTACAAATTCACTTAGTGAGATACAAGTTTGTCCGGGCCTTGGATTTCTTTATTATAACATAGAGAGACACGTAGAATTGAAAGAACCTTCAAGCTTTTCTGAATCATTCCACCTTTTCCTTCTTTTCTATATTCAGGTTTCATTTAAAAAATAAAAAAAATTATTGCATTTCTACTTAGTTTTTTTTCAAATTACTTTCTCCTCTTTAGTTTTGGAATCTGAGATATTTGGAATCTTTGTTATGAATTGAATGATTGTATCTCCCCAAATTCATATGTTAAAGCCTTAACCTCAGTGTTGTTATATTTGAAGATGGGGCTTCTGAAAAAGTAATGAAGGTTAACTGAGGTAATAAGGGTGGAGTCCCAATCTGATAGGATTAGTGTCCTTATAAGAGGAGACACCAGAGAGTTACTGTTCTCTCTCTCTCCATCTTTCTCTTTGTCCTCACTCCTTTAGTCCCCCCAACTATGTGAACATACTGAAGAAAGGCATTGTGAGGATATAGTAAGAAGGCAGCCAGTTGCAAGCCCTGAAGAGAGCTCTCCAAGTTGACTGTACCAACCAAGTTGACTGTAACCTTAATCTTGGAATTCTAGCCTCCAAACTGTGGGAATAAATTTCTGCTATTTAAACCACTCAGCCTGATATTTTGTTATGGCAACCAGAGCTGACTGATGCAATCTTGTTTTTGTTATAATCTTTAGGATCTAAAGAACCAAACTTTCTGAGCCACCTTTTGTCACTGTGAAACAGTCTAAATGCCATCCAACTCCAAAAGCAGTTGTAAGGATTGAATGGGAAAAACTGCTCCCTTAGAGACTTAACAAATTTTACCGTACCCTTCCCTTCTCTATGCTTGGACATCTCCAGAAATGAGGACCTACTATAACCTCAGGCTGGACACCTCTGATTTTTAAAAATCCTTTCTCCCAATTATGTCTTCTGTGTTTTTAAACCTCTTGGCAGTATGAGAGGGAGTGTTTGGGGACCAAAAATCAAAACCTCTCTTATGTGCCATATTTCTGAACCAACTGAAAAATAAAGCACAGGTGGAAGACACATATCAAAACATCAGCTCCACTGGTAAAAGCCGCTTGAGGTGGCACCCATTTGGATTTCCAATGCTCAACTGGACGGGCTAACCACCTGGCCACAAATGCAGTAGGAACCCTTTCCTCACACAGAGTCAGAGGTTGTCTCAGGAACAGACCCAAGATAAGCCCTCTGTAAGGAAATCCAGAGGAAACACAGCAGGGTAGAGCTGAGCATGTGCATTCCTCTCTCCCTGATTGGCTACTCAGTTAAATCATTTCTTCTCTTTGGTGAGGAGGGAGGGAAGCAGGGTGGGGAAGGAGGGCTAGATAGTAAATAATGCCATTCATGCTCTGGAGAAAGGTTCCCACATGGAAACATTAGGAGAAGGGAAAAAGGATTTCTTTACCCATAGCTTCAGTTGCCAAAAATAAAATGTGACTTATAGCTGAAGAGAAATGCCAAGGCCCAGCCTGTGCTGACATGTCAATGTAAGTGAGGAAGGGAAACCTGAAACTTTCCAGGAGCACACAGAGGTACTCTGGCCATGCAGTATCAGCATTAATATCAGCTGGTGTCAGACCTCCGTCATCACAGGCTACTGGGAGGGAAAGTGAAGAGTAGGGATGAGTTAAAAGCAGACTGAGAAGACCAACAGGTAAGAAGATTTGTATAAAAGATAAAAGTCTGTGAAAAGGAGAGAGATATGTATTCAGGAAAGTCCAGAGGAAATAAACTCTGACTAACAGAAGTGAGGGAAAAGGAAAAAAAAAAAAAAAAAGGTTGAGTGGAATTTCTTTTTTAAAAGTAGACTAAAATATGAAAGGAAACTTTTAAAGATAAAAAGCTTAAATGTAAGGAAAGACAATCTTTTGGCTAGAGTGTATATATATATACACACATAGCTTTTTTCAAAAGAAAGTTAAGGAAAGTTTAGCACAAGCTAGAAAGAAGCTCATCAAAAACTAACAGGTTAAAATTTTTTACAAAAATTTGAAACATTCCCCTTTCATGGTCAAGATTATTTGGCACACTTTAGCTGTTTAATGTTGAAAATAGTCACATTATTAATTTGTTATATGATCACGGATGTCAAAAATGGTTCTGCAAAGGTGCTCACATTTTGTATTGTTTTCACTGAATCTAAGTTGTCACTGGTTGTAAAGTGTGACACATTTATGTACCCCAAGAAAGAAAAAATGCTGTCTATAAAACTCAGATATATTATCAGATTGTAAGATGTTTTCAAATCTCAGAAATGGTGAAATGGGAAAAATTCATTTTAAAATTGATGAAATTCAGTATTTTATTTTCTTAGTAGCATTTATCAGAAGTTGAAATGATGTTATTTGTTTATTACATCAATTTTCTGTTCTCCTTCCTCAACAATTTAAGTTCTTTGCAGGCAAGTATTTTGCCTGCCTTTTTTGTAGCTATCTTTGTCTAGGACAGTGTAGACACTTAAGGAAAAGTACTGTTTGATGACTGACTATTCTTGTACAGTGGAGTGAAGGAAGAAGAGAATAAGAAACTGAGATGTATTTGGTACTTTGCCATTCATTCAAAAAGATATTCATCCTAAATGAATTCTCCTACTCAAAAATATTTTATTTATTCCCACCGCTTAGCAGTACAGAGTACTTCCCATCTTCATCACTGCCACCACCACGCATGGCCTTCCAGTACTTGGCTTATCCCTCCCTTTCACCTGGGGTTATAGTCTAGCTTCAGTGAGTCGTGTGACTATTGTACATAGTTGAAATACCTTGGGGATCCCCTAGGAAGGTTCCATATTGAAAAATAACAATATCTCTCAGAAATTCAAGCAATAGCCAAGTTTTCCCTTAGGGTAGGAACAGGTCATGGTTTCCTTTGATGGGCACCAGGTGAAAGAATAGGGATATATTTAGGGGCCATGCAAATGAAAAATGCATATCTCTAAATCCTAAAGTCACACACAGTGTGACAGATGCTTTCACTAGGGGTGAGGCTGTTGCAGAAGTAACTGATCCATGTCTTCCATTGCAAAGGCATGTGCTCTTTCAGTACAAGGCAGGTAAGTCACGTGCGAGTATTTTGATATTTTATTTCTTTTCTTTTTCTTTCTATCTGCAATTAGTAGAAGCAGAGTATATTCTAAGTACAAAGGATACCATCCCACAGATCATGTTTATCTTATGCATCTCGATAAGATGTTCTCTTATAAGATGAAGATAGAATTGATTTATATGTATACTCATGAATTATTTTTATGATGCCACTTGTTAGTTCTAATAATAATCCTTCACAATTCCAGAGTCATTTAAATAATGTTTTCCACCTCTGCATTGCTTCACTTTGCCATACTCCTGGGTTAGATAATATATCATAGAGTGATCTCTAAATTCAAACTAGCTGGTCTTTAATAACTGGTCTATCACCTGCTAGCTGTGAAACGCTGGAAAAATTACTGGTTTTCTCTGTGCTTCGGTTTTTTTCATCTCTAAAATGGGAGATGAAATGATAAACTGATTTCTAGGATTGTTTTAAGAATTGAATTAAATAATTCATATAAACCTTTTACCAATAGTACATGGCATGTGATGACTATACAATTAAATGTGAGCTGCTAGCTGCTATTGCTCTTCCACACTAGTTATCTTATTTGACTCTCATCCAACCCTATAGATGAGGAAAAAGGTTATTTTCATTTCATATGAAAGAAACAGCTTTTAAAAAATTGGGAGCACTTTCCAAGTTCAGAGGTCTTGCCTGGTGAATGTCAGAAGCAAACCTAGAACAAGTATCTTCCGGTAGAGTATTCGTGAGGTCTTCTGTCTTTTAAGAACAGTGTAGTCTCCCTGGATTTCCCAATCCTTATCAGGGAAATAACATCTCCAAGATTCCCTGAAGCTGTTTTGTTAGGTGTTCACTCTGTAGCTCCTGGGATCCTGTAGAGCCATGTGCTACTTTTTAGCAGTTGGTAATCCAGTGTTCTTGCCCGGAGAATCCCAGGGACGGGGGAGCCTGGTGGGCTGCTGTCTATGGGGTTGCACAGAGTCGGACATGACTGAAGCGACTTAGCAGCAGCAGCAGCAATCCACTGATAAATAGCATGAGAGACACCCTCAAACCAAAGCCCATCATAGTCACATGAGTACAATTCTTGGACCAAGGGCTAGGTCCAACAGTCATTCATTCTTTATGTATTATTTCTGGAGTGTATGTTCATGGTATTGTTATCATCACAATTTGTTATTTATTGAGTGCCATCCCTTTATGTGGGGCTGTGTGGAACACACACCAGACAAGGTTTTCCCCAAAGGAAATGGAAATGAAATTTAGATGATCATGATTCATGAGATAATAATAAAGCTACTCAGGGTGTGTGAACATGGTTTGCCATGAGATCAGCTTTGGACGGCTCAGTCAAAGGAAATATTTGATAGGAGAGGAAGGAGGGAAAGTTGCCTGGCACTGAAGAAACAAGTTTCAGGTATGGGGAGCATCATGAAGGTCAGCAACAAAAGGAGTAAAAAGGTGGAGAGAGGAAGAGAGAACACTGGGATAACATCAGCCATCAGAATGGAGTACTGTGGGGAGAAGCAGGATGAGGAAAATGATCCAGTGCAGAGTCTTGTGTTTGTGACTGTGATCTGGTGCCTGTGCTATTTGTCCGGGGATGGACTGGAAGGACACATCCTGCCTTATTAAGGGAAGTGTCTCCCTGCGGCTATTCAGACCAGGTTAGAAGTGGAGAGTTATATCACATCTGTATTGGTTTTTAATCTCTGTTTGGTTTTGTTTCTTTGAGTTAATGAAAATGATGTGCTATTGTTATGTAGTGATGTCAGAAAAAGTTTCACCAGAGACTTAAAAATATTTCTGGTACTGTGCCCATTTCAAGTGGTTTCCCTTTCCCTGTCTTCTCTCCTCCCTCCTCTTTCACTCTCCCTTCCCCTGAAGCCTTTCTCTGATACTGGTGGATTAATATCATGTGACTGGAAGGATATCTGGAGAGAATTCAACTAAGCAAGCAAGCCAGCCCCTAAAGATAAAGTGATAGAAAAATCTAAGGGTGAATGGAGTTGGTATCATTTATAGAAGACATATTTGTAGAACAATCCCATAGAAACACATAAGTAATAGCTCCTCAAATTCATAGCTGAAGCTAATGAATTAGCATTAATACACCTCCATCTGGGAATAATTAATAGTAGTTTATAAACTCCTTAAGGGAAGGAGCTATGTCTTCGCCTTCCTCAGTCAGTCTCCTGGGTGCCATAGAATCTGCTTTGTCCATCTAGTCTTTCAAAATTTATTAAGTACTAGGTAGTACACAAAAGCATTGGGAAATACCAAAGAAGAATAGGGAATCTTTACCTTCATGGAACTTAAAATTTGGGGAAAGAGTATAAAACAGATAGAATGTAATATTTGTCCTCAGTAAGGTAAAATCAAAGAGATGTACGGCTTACTGGAGGTGGCTGGAGGAGCCTATGAATCAGGCTTCCCAATACAAAACGGCAGAAACTCTACTCAAAGTTGCTTACAATGGAGTGGGAATTTATTGGCTCAGTCCACTGCAAAGTAAAGAGTGTTACTAGTTTTAGACTGATCAGACGCTCAAATGACTTATCATGAATGTCCTTCTCCACTGTTTTGGCTCTGCCTTCCTGGGAGTTGGGACAGTCTTCAGAGAGGTGCTATCCATGCTGTGGCAAAAGTAACCTTTGGCAGCTTTTTATTTATGCTATGCCCCCTGAGTAACAGTGGTGGCAAAAGAGCACCTCTTCCTGAGAACTCCAGCAAAACTCTTGGCATGTCCTCTTGTTGGAATAACTTTGCTAAAGTGCCCATCCATGAATTAACTTTTGTTGTCAGACAGATGGAGAAGGCTTATCAGTGAGGTTTATGTCATTTAGCACTTCTCTGGACCCCAAAAGGTGGAGTCAGGTCCATCCAAATCATAGAACTCAGAATGAGAGAGAAATACTTTTCCAGATGAAAATCAGAGTTATTAGAATAAGAGCACTTGAATGCTGAGCATGTAAAAGCAACAGGGCTTCAAACATA
Organism: Budorcas taxicolor; assembly: GCF_023091745.1. NCBI lineage: Eukaryota > Metazoa > Chordata > Mammalia > Artiodactyla > Bovidae > Budorcas > Budorcas taxicolor. The sequence goes on along the minus strand of NC_068914.1, from coordinate 45,829,834 downwards.
TCCCAAAGAGTTGATGGCAGTCTATGAAGGAATAGTTGTAACCTCAAAAGATGGGTAAGATGGGTGGGTTTGAGGGGTGGAGATGAGGACTGGGCGATCATATACTCCACAATGCTTCAACGTGCATATGAGAAAGTGTAGTCACCTGGGCACACCTCACTCATCTTGGGAGCTGGGCAAGGCTTTTCCTAGCCATGGCATCATAAGACCACACTAGAAAGAGAGACTAGAGTTGGATCAACAACTATCATTTTCCAGTACAAATAGGAATTTACTCAGGGAGGTATGAAAGGATGCACAAGAGGGGGTAACAACTGAGGGGACATCTTCAAGGAGGTAACAGACCAGGAGAAGAAGGGTGATGATGTGTCTGTATTTCAGCTCTGGGCTAGAGAGACAGTGACCCACAGAAAATTATGCTTATAAATACAGGCAGATGTGGGAGAATTTATTCCTCAGAATTCCTGCTGTTGCCCCAGGGTTTAGGACAGGAAGAAGAGAAGAGGGAGAGTATTACTTTTCTCTTCATGTGACAATATCATTTAATTTGACACAAATGTTGTAATATTTTGGTCCCATAAAATAAAGTTAAGAAATCTGTAGAAAATGACATCTAATACAGTGGAATTGCTGGAGAAGGAAATGGCAGCCCACTCCAGTATTTTTGCCTGGGAAATCCCATGGACAGAGAAGCCTAGCAGATTAGAGTCCGTGTGGTCGCAGAGAGTTGGACAGAACTTAGCGACTAAACAGTAATGAAATTGCAGACCTAAGAGAGAACTTTGGCGTAATTACCAGAAGCTCAGGGAGGTAAAGGAACCTTCTTAAATCTCATCCAAACAAACACAGAGATTAGAATCCAGGTCATTTGCTTTAAAAAATATATGAGGCTTTACAACTGTCTCCAACTATCCTTTATATTTTCTCCACTTTTCTTTGTGTGAATAATGGTTGTTTACTGAGCATGTACTGAGTACCTGGCACTGTGTTAGGCCTTGAAAATACTGCAGTGAACATGGCATTTATGGACTCTAGGCTCATAGTTTCAGTCTAGCTTAAACTCACTCACTAATGTCTGTCAACTAGTAAAGGCAATGTAAACAATAGGTAAATTATTATTATTTTTTTTAGGTACATGATTACTAGATAAAGTTATGTTTGAAACCATGCAATTATGGTTATGTGATTGTCTAGTATCTGGGTAGTAATTTTGTCCTTGTTGTTTCATTTACTTGGATGCAATGTGATATGTAAAAAAAATATTTCTAATGAGATGTTGCATCATCTCATTTAGCAACAACTTCACCTTAAATTATCTATCTGTCAGCAGTGTTAGGTGACAATACTGAGAAAAGTGTTAGCCCTTAGGTTAGAAAGAGGATAACAGGAAGTGTAATATTCTCAAGTTAAGTCCTTTGGGAGATGTCTTCTCCAAGAGACAAATGTATGCAGTAGTCTTCCACTGGTGTTTTTTTAACTATTTGTTATAATGAAACAAGCACTATAGGAGAGATATAAACTCAAAGTTTATCGTTAGGCTTTCAGATTTCCCCAGAACTTTATTTGAAATTCCAAAGAAATAAAAGACTTATTCAGGTAAAAGATGGAGAAAGTGACGTGGAAAGACAGGGGAATGTATTCAAACACTCTCATCTGAAAATAAACTTATATTTGAGTTGGATGGATAAAGTCAGCTTTTTATAGATTCCTTTCTAAATTGATGCTAAAAGGATTTCTGAACAGATTCTTTAAAAGTCAATTTCATGTTTAAATGCTTTAGTTTTCCAGTTGAACACTTCTCCCCCAACATGAGCTAAGGCAGTGTAGTAAATTACACACGACTTGATTGGTCTTTGAACTTTCTAGCTGCAATTCATTGTGATAAAGCAGAAAAACACTGATCTATACTTCATTTGTCATAAAGCTTTTGTATGGTTACAGGTTCAGTTTCACAATTTACTTTTACAGTACTAAAGAAACATGATAATCTGTCTCTCTGATTATTTGTTGGCATCAATGAGAACTTTTGTTTCCTCAAAAACAACCCTATCAGTCATTTCCAAAAAATTGGCCTTAAATGTAGTTCTAGACCTAAAAGCAATTCTGCACATCTGGCTTCTCTTCTCCCAGTGAGTTACATCTTCATAGGATTTTTAAAAATATTTGAGAGTAAGCTTTAAGTGTGGTTGGCAGTAAGAACATATGCTTTCATATGTTCGATAAAAGGCCAATGAAGTGGTCATGGAGGAAAATTTCTCTGGAACTAATTAATTAACTCGTTAATTAATTCCACAAACATTATTGTGTGCTGCTACATAACAGACACTACACTAGGTGCTGATAATTTACAAGTGCATAAGATAGATATCCCTGCAATTACAGAAACAAGGCAAAGGCAACATAATTATTAGTCTCCAAAATAACTATTTGCAAATAATTGTGATCCATACTATGTTGAGGGCTTCCCAGGTGGTGCTAGTTGTAAAGAGCCCACCTGTCAATGCCAGAGATGTAAGGGATACAGGCTTGATTCCTGGGTCAGGAAGATCCCCTGGAGGAGGGCATGGCAACCCACTCCAGTATTCTTGCCTGGAGAATCCCACGGACAGAGGAGCCTGACAGGCTATGGTCCATAGAGTCACAAAGAGCTGGACACAACTGAAGCGACTTAGCATGTACACATACTATGTTGAAAAGTTATGAGGTGTTAGGCGATCATATTACAGAGGGGTTAAATCTGGCCTGTGGAATCCAGGAAGACTTCTTCCAGGGGAAAATGACATTTGAAGAGAATTCCTGGAAGACTAATGGAAGCCAGTGAAATGAGGGGTAAGTGAGAAAAGGTTCAGACAGAGGGACCAGCTTGTCCAAAGGAGAAGAGGCAGAACCTGCTGCATCCGAGGGTCTAAAACATAGAAGATAACTCTCAGATTTACAACACCAGTCCCCATTTTCCCATGAAACCCATTCGCATCCATCTGGTTGTCAATGTGACATTTCCACCTGGGTGTCTAGGAGACCCAGCTGTCTATTAGACATTTCCACCCAGCTGTCTATTAGACAGCTCAAACTCACCGAGGATACAACAGAGTTCTTGACTTCTTCTCCTAAAACTTGCTCTCCCTCCAGCGTTTGGCATTTTAGCATCACAAATACTTTATTGCTCAGTCCCCCAAACCTTGGATATTAGACTCTTCTTTTGATCTCATGTCTTAGTTCTCTCCCTTAGCAAATTCTGTTGGATATGCATTTATATTGTGCATGTTAGTATAGCTGTTTTTCAACAGCTCTTCTCAGCTGTCTTGGTCTAAATCACCACCTTCAGGCCAAAGCAAGAGCTTTCTGACTTCTCTACCTTTGTACTGTCTCTATTTGTTCTGCAAATAGGAAGTGAAGTGTAACTTCTAAGCATGGATCAGATACTGGGACTCCCCTGTTCAAAACCCTGCAACAGGAATGACTTCCTGTGACATTTGAACCCCAAATCACATGCTGTCCTACATTTTCTGGCCCTGCCTACTTATGCCACTCTCCCCTTTCTTCATCTGTCCCCAACAGTCATCTTGTTCCTCACAACATGCAAAGCACACCCCAAGCTCTACCTTTAATGCTGTTCCCCGGGGCCTGTGCATGGCTGTGCCTGCACCTCACTTAGGTGTCTTTTCAAAAGTCTCCTTTTCAGGAATTCCTTGGTTGTCCAGTGGTTAGGACTCAGTGCTTTTGCTGTCATGGGCCAAGTTTGATGCCTAGTTGGGGAACTATAATAAGATCCTACAAGCTCTGTGGCAAACAACAACAAAAAACACACAAACCAATCAAACAAACAAAAATCACCAAAACACAAACAAACAAAAAACCAGAAGTCTTCTCAGATGTCCTGAGCACTTCAACTAAAAACATACCTTGCTGCCAACTGTAACTTCTTGCCTGTTTTATTTTTCTTTATAGTATTTGTCTCTACCTGACACTGTATTACAGATTCTATATTCATTTGTTTTATTGGGGGCATGGTCCTTATTCTTTTTGTAAATTTTTATAGTATGTCAATAAATATTTGTGGAATGAATGAAAGAAAGCCAGAGTGGCTAATATATGGTAAATAAGGAGAGGAATGGTACAAATGAGGCAGGCAATGTAGGTGCTTTTAAAATATACAAAGCATTGTAGGCCATCTTAAGAAGTTTGTATTTTCCCTAGAAGTGAGATGCCATTGAAGATTTTAAGAGGAAACAGAGATTTACAGTTTAAAAAAATTTCACTGAAATTGTCTATGAGCTTGAATGTTTTACTTCCCTTAGGACCTGCCATTCAATGGACCTGCCATTCAATGGACCTGCCACTGCTGCTGCTGCTGCTGCTGCTGCTAAGTCGCTTCAGTCATGTCCGACTCTGTGAGACCCCATAGACGGCAGCCCACCAGGCTCCCCCATCCCTGGGATTCTCCAGGCTGGAACACTGGAGCAGGTTGCCATTTCCTTCTCCAATGCATGAAAGTGAAAGTGAAGTCGCTCAGTCGCTCATTCGTGTCCGACTCCTAGCGATCCCATGGACTGCAGCCTACCAGGCTCCTCCATCCATGGGATTTTCCAGGCAAGAGTACTGGAGTGGGTTTCCATTGCCTTCTCCAGGACCTGCCACTAGGGAATGCAATTTTAGTTGCTTTATATAGCTCTATTTAACAAAAATCACATGTGTGAGGTTAAAAACAACTCCTTCTATACAACAGAATAAACTGGTATCATGTAATTTGTAGTCCAGAGGGGCAATAACTCCTATATGACTTTCAGGATAAAACATTATTTTATAATAATTAAAATTTTATTATTACCAAACAAAATATGCTTTCTTATATTTTCATATATTATGTTAAGCCTTGATAAAAAATTTTTTTAATGTTTTTCTATGCTGTAATCCAGAATTCAAAAATTCTTAAAGGCATTTTTCATTTTTATCCTCTACCTCGGAGTAGCCCTTCTATTTAAACTACAACATAATATATAAATACTTTTATACTTGATACAGACACATATTTTTATATATTATGTTGAGCTGTAATATAATGATGATAGCCATGATATTAGTTTACTTTTATCCTTAGTTGGAGGATAGTAGTTTAAATGGAATGCCTGTTCTGAGGTGGAGGATGAAAAAGAAAAAAGCCTTTAGGATTTTTTGAGAGAAGACTGCACTATAGCCTAGCACAGCATTTAAAAAATTTTATTTTATGGGTTACTAACATTTCCCAGCATATGCAGAGGCTTTTGACCTAAATGGGATTTTGTTTCAGAAAGGATGGGCTAAATGAGATTGTCTCTTTAAGTCAGGGTTTCCAGACTGTAATTTAGTAACTTGAGCTGGGAATCCCAGAGTGGAGACTCAAGCAGCATTTCCCATTGCTATCTTTGCACAGAGCACCTCTTCTGCAGAACAGAGTTTGGGAATTGTTAACTTATTGAATATTCATTGAAAGGACTGATGCTGAAGCTGAAACTCCAATACTTTGGCCACCTGATGCGAAGAACTGACTCATTTGAAGAGACCCTGAGGCTGAGAAAAATTGAAGGCGGCAGGAGAAGGAGAGGACAGAGGATGAGATGGTTGGATGGCATCACCAACTCAATGGACGTGAGTCTGAGTAAACTCTGTGAGTTGGTGATGGACAGGGAGGCCTGGTGTGCTGCAGTCCATGGGGTCGCAAAGAGTCAGACACGACCGAGCTACTGAACTGGATTGGACTGAACTGAATGTACTGAGACCCAAGGGATGCCGGCATAGCGCATAGAATACTAACAAGATGGCTTGCAAGTGGTGACCTGGGCAGTCCTACAAGGCCCACCTCTCACCAGGGTCCTTGTGTCTGCTTTACGCTCTAGTAAGTGGAAGTTAAGTAGTGCAAGTGTTAGTCGCTCAGTCATGTCCAACTCATTGCAACCCCATGGACTGTAGCCCGCCAGACTCCTCTGTCCATGGGGATTCTCTAGGCAAGAATACTGGAGCGGGTTGCCATGCTCTACTCCAGTGTATCTTCCCAACCCAGGGATCGAATCCAGGTCTCCAGCATTGTAGGCATTTTCTTTACAGTCTGAGCCACCAGGGAAGCCCTTACTCTCTGTTCAGTTCAGTTCAGTTCAGTAGCTCAGTCGTGTCTGACTCTGCGACCCCATGAACTGCAGCACACCAGGCCTTCCTGCACCATCTAAATGTTTTCTATCTTTGAGCCTAAGTTTTGTAGGTGAACTCCAATGGGACATTGGAACATGCACACAAGCAGAGGCATGGCATTTAGCAAAGCGTGCGTGCAGACAGGGTGAGGTCCACGTGGGCCCCAAGCAGTGGACCCGGCTGCACGCAGTTCCTGCACACTGGGCCAGTCTGGGCATCTAGGGGTCCGAGAACGCAGCTGAGCTTAGATCTGGGTCCATACTGATGGCGCCCCTGAATGTAGCAGCAGGAGAGCCGCTGCAGTGACTGCCACAGCACCCTGGCCCCCAGGAGAGAGGAGGGCTCCTTATGGGAACCGCTGCAGGATAGATTGGGAGGCGACTTGCCTGTCATTCCCGTGGCCAGTCTAGTCCAGTGGTGTCTGCAGATGTATCAACTTTCAGACCTGAGTATTGGGACAGGTCCTGCTGGCTCTCAGATAAATTAGTCAGCAAAATACTATAAAGTAAAATTGTTCACATGAATAACCCAATAAAGCATATTCAGGGAGCTGCCGGAATTCTTTAAAGATTTGAGAATCTATGGTTTCAAAAACTTCTGCGACACTGCAAAACTGCAGAATTTTTTGCATTTGTAGACTTAGAAATTAAATGTAAAGATCATCACAGTCATTGGAAAACAATGCAACTGTCATATAAAACTTTGGATGAAACAATTATTAAAAGGAAAACTGTTTTAAAAATTCCTTGAATAGTTGATGATAGTATACCTAAAGAGGCACTTTTGAACTATGTGCAAATCACAAAGCCAATTTTGTTTTTTTGTACAAACTCCACAAGTTACAAGAAATGTCAGAAGAAACATTAAAATGTCATTGTATACATTTGCATTTAAAACTAAATTCAGACTTACATGAAACTGGAATGTGTGAAGAATTAAATCTTTCTGGAAAATGGCTCCACAAGAATCATTAGTTCTAGGTACAGAAAATTCTTTCTGAAATAGCTTATCCAAAATTTATGTCTTTGTTGTCACAGTCTATAAAATATTCTTAACAGCTCTATTAGCAGTTGCATTAGCAGAAAGATCTTTGTCTAAACTAAAAAATGATCAAATCATCTGTGGCATTCCATTTGCCAAGAATAGGTGACATCACTTTAAGTTATACCAATTGAAAATTAAATTGCTAACTGTATAATTTTAATGAATTAACAAAAGTACTTTTAGCATTCCATGTCAAAAAACTTTTACTAGTAATCAAGATATAATAGAAAATATTATTTTTAATTTTATTGTATAAAATAGATTTTTTTCAAATTTGTGTTTATGCTGGTACTCCTATATAACTATTACTCTTGTTATATTTTATAAATATTAACATATTTTTAAGGGAAAATTTATGTTTTTGTGCTTGTTTTTTTAACTGAACTATAGTTTATTTATAATATTATGTTAGTTTTGCTGTCCAACAAAACTGTTTCTGTCCAACATACTGATTCAGTGTTTTTATACATTACACTCCATTTAAAATTATTGCTATTATTTCCCTGTGGTATACACTATATCCTTGTCTGTTATTTTTTTTCATAGTTATTATTTCCCTGTGCTATACACTATATCCTTGTCTCTTATTTTTTATACATAGTTATTAGTACCTCAATCCTTTAGCCCTATTTTACCCCTCCTCCAGTCCCTTTCCCCACTGGTAACCAGTAGTTTGTTCTCATATTGGTGAATCTGTTTCTGTTTTATCATATTCATTCATTTGTTTTATTTTTGAGCTTCTACGTATAAGTGAAATAATATAGTATTTGTCTTTCTCTGTCTGACTTATCTCACTAAACATAATACCCTCTAGGTTTGTCCATGTTGTTGCAAATGGCAGAATGTCATTCTTTTTAATGGTAAGTAACATTCAATCCTGTCCATTGTGTGTTTCTGCATATATATATCGGAGAAAGCAATGGCACTCCACTCCAGTACTCTTGCCTGGAGAATCCCATGGATGGAGGAGCCTGGTGGGCTGCAGTCCATGGAGTCGCTAAGAGTCAGAGATGACTGAGCGACTTCACTTTCACTTTTCACTTTCATGCGTTGGAGAAGGAAATGGCAACCCACTCCACTGTTGTTGCCTGGAGAATCACAGGGACGGGGGAGCCTGGTGGGCTGCCGTCTATGGGGTCGCACAGAGTCGGACACGACTAAAGTGACTTAGCAGCAGCAGCGGCAGTATATGTGTGTGTGTATATATATATATATATATATATATATATATATCACATTTTCTTTCACCATTTTTTTATGATGGAAACCTAAGTTGCTTCAGGATCTTGGCTGTTATAAATAATGCTGCTATGAACATTAGGGTGGGTGTGTCTTTTTGAATTAGTGTTTTTGTTTTCTTCCAGGAGTGGAATTGCTGAATCATATAGTAGTTCATTTTCTGTGTATTTTTACACTTTTAATTTACTTTTCCTCTGGGGCAAGTGTCTTACATTTTCATTTTGCACTGGGCCCAGTAAATTATATAGCTAAGTCTAGATGTGTGTGTGTGTGTGTGTGTGTGTGTGTGTGTGTGTGTGTGTGTGTATGTGTTAGTAACTCAGTTAGTAACTCAGTCGTGTTTGACTCTTTGCAACCCCATCGACTGTAGCTTAGAGACTTCTCTGTCCATGGGATTCTCCAGGCAAGAATACTGGAGTGGGTAGCCATTTTCTTCTTCAGGGGATCTTCCAGGAATTGAACCTGGGTCTCCTGCATTGCAGGCGATTCTTTACTGTCTGAGTCACCAGGAAATCGCAGTCAAACTTAAGCCTAAACCTGAAAAGAAAGTTGTTCCTGCTACTTCCTCAAGCAGTGACGTTTTCAGTGAAGTGTCAAGGTAGTGGACAAATGCATGGTTTGTTTTAGGTTTGGATTCTGTACCAAAAATTACACTTTTTATCAAGCAAGCTTTAAAATCCTTCTCACCATCAGAGCATGCTAAGAACCAAAAAGGCAATGTAGACCAATAGCTGAGAACATAGAAGATACAAAGAAAAGTTTACACATCCAGCATTACCAATAGAATTATCAGCAGTTGATTTCCTTCAAAAATTGGAAAAGTCATGGTCAACTCTTGACAGTGGAAATACTTTAAAAGAGTTTTCCTAAATGAGAAGAACTACAGTTAGGATTGAGTACTTCCAAAATGTTAAAAGGGTGGCTTTTACGTAAAGCCAGAGAATGCCTATGTGTGTGTGGTGTTGTATGAGTGGTCGTGGTGGTAGAGAAGATGTTGGCGGTGACTGTGTCATTGGCATTGTTGGAAAGGATGGCTTGCCCGTGGAGATAAGAGGGCAGCACAGGAGCATGAGGGCCCTAAAAGGCCATGCTATGAATGTGGAGATTTATTTTGGAGAATTGGATAATTCTGGAAGCTAACAACCTATTTGTTCAGTAATCTTTCTGCTCATAATGTGACCCTGAAGAAATAGTTTCCCATAGCATATTTCAACAACAGTTTATTAAAGAGCACTGTTGATTGATAGCATCATCTTTGTAAATCAAGAGGTGTGGTGAAAATTATAGCTTCTTTGTGAAGAATTTTCACAGGTTGCTCCCCATTGGAAAAATTGGGCCAGTCTTTGTTCTAAGAAAGCTCTAAGGCTACACAGGATGCTTTATGGCTTATTTCACTCCTTTTGATGAATTGATAAAGTGCTTTGAGCAGGCAAGCAGAGCAAAAGCTATAACAATGTGTCTGAGTAGTTAAGAGGAATAATTATAGTATTGTGATTTTGTATTAACGAATGTTTTTCCAGCCCTGACAGAATGTAGGCGATCACACAACCTCAGTGATTATTAATAATCTTTGTTTTTAAGGTGACCAAATATTAAATTTTAAAATTCAGGTAAAAGGAATAGGACCTGAAAACCAAAATATTTGAACAGACTTAAAGCCATGTCCTAACTCCCTTAGAGAACTCTTAGATTTGCAAAAATTACTAGATTATTTAATTTTTGTGTCATTCAGTAAAGTATAATTTAAAACTATAATTCTATATCTTGAAAACTTAATTAAACACTCTATTCTAAGCTTCTATATAATTTCTGGCCAAGAACCGTTCACTTTTTTTCATTACCATTACCAGCACTGGCAATTGGCCTTTTCAGGAGCATATTCCACCAAGGAACAAGAATTTATTACTTCTCAGGAAATGCTGAATAAACAATAATGAGTAAAATAGGAGAGGTAGATATATACGCTTGAAAAACACTGGCGATTGACATAAATGAAAAAAGGGAACCATTAAAAAAAATTCAGGTGACTATTGTTTAAAGAAGCATAACGATTCATGTGTAATAATAAAAGGCATTAGTAAAGTAATGCTCAAAATTTTCCAAGGCAGGCTTCAGTAATACATGAATCGTGAGCTTCCACATGTTCAAGCTGGATTTAGAAAAGGCAGAGGAACCAGAGATCAAATTGCCAACATCCACTGGATCATGGAAAAAGCAAGAGAGTTCCAGAAAAACATCTATTTCTGCTTTATTGCCTATGCCAAAGCCTTTGGCTGTGTGGATCATAAGAAACTGTGGAAAATTCTGAAAGAGATGGGAATACCAGACCACATGACCTGCCTCTTGAGAAACCTGTGTGTAGGTCAGGAAGCAACAGTTAGAACTGGACATGGAACAACAGACTGGTTCCAAATAGGAAAAGGAGTACATCAAGGCTGTATATTGTCACCCTGCTTATTTAACTTATATGCAGAGTACATCATGAGAAATGTGGGGCTGGAAGAAGCACAAGTTGGAATCAAGATTGCCGGGAGAAATATCAATAAGGTCAGATATGCAGATGACATGACCATTATGGCAGAAAGTGAAGAGGAACTAAAAAGCCTTTTGATGAAAGTGAAAGAGGAGAGTGAAAAAGTTGGCTTAAAGCTCAACATTCAGAAAACTAAGATCATGGCATCCAGTCCCATCACTTCATGGGAAATAGATGGGGAAACAGTGGAAACAGTGTCAGACTTTATTTTTGGGGGCTCCAAAATCACTGCAGATGGTGACTGCAGCCATGAAATTAAGACGCTTACTCCTTGGAAGGAAAGTTATGAACAACCTAGATAGCATATTCAAAAGCAGAGACATTACTTTGCCAACAAAGGCCCATCTAGTCAAGGCTATGGTTTTTCCAGTGGTCATGTATGGATGTGAGAGTTGGATTGTGAAGAAAGCTGAGTGCCAAAGAATTGATGCTTTTGAACTGTGGTGTTGGAGAAGACTCTTGAGAGTCCCTTGGACTGCAAGGAGATCCAACCAGTGCATTCTAAAGGAAACCAGTCCTGAGTGTTCTTTGGAAGGACTGATGCTAAAGCTGAAACTCCAGTACTTTGGCCACCTTATGTGAAGAGTTGACTCATTGGAAAAGACTCTGATGCTTAGAGGGATTGGGGGTAGGAGGAGAAGGGGACGATAGAGGATGAGATGGCTGGATGGCATCACCAACTCAATGGACATGAGTTTGAGTGAGCTCTGGGTGTTGGTGATGGACCGGGAGGCCTGGTGTGCTGCGATTCATGGGGTTGCAAAGAGTTGGACACAACTGAGCTGAACTGAACTGAACTGAAACTTGGTTTCATCTGGGAATAATGGGGAGTGGTAAGGAATGTGGCAAACTAAAGAAGACACATCCAGCTAATTCTTGCCACATATGAATTTTTTGAGACACTGTAACTTTTTTAATTAAAAAAATGTGACTTCTTTCAGTTTTTAAACTTTGGCTAGATTTTTATATGCCACATAAACCAAACAAAAGATGTCATCAGGCTGATTAACTGCAGAGGCAGCCAGTTTGGGAATGCTTGAATACAGAATAATCAAGGCCCATTGAGATGCTATACTAGACCGTTTTCTAGGCTAGTGTTCTCCAAAGAAGGATATAGAAGAAGGAAGGGAAGAGGGAGTGGGGAGAGAGAGAGAAAAAACAAAAACAAAAATATAAAGCTCAAAATGTCTTATTAATAAGGGTGAGCAATCAAAAAGTTTAGAGACCTTGGTTATTGCTACACTCACCAGCCATAGCATGCCAGCCTTACAACTCATGAGACTCACATTGCTTTCTCAGCAAAATTTTAAAAAATTACTATAGAACTTCAGGGTAGTTTAAGATGAGCTGAAACTGTATCTATAAAATTTTGTGCATCTTATATATTTTAATCTTATTACCAATCAGTCCACACCATCTAAGTACACAGCAGCCTTAACATAGTCACATCATTGTATTTCCTTTCTTTTCCTTCTGTATCAGACCTTACTGACCCATCTCTGCCTTTGTTCAAACTGTAAATTTGGATATTTTACTTTCTGTCAGTTGCTTGTGACCAAGAAAGACACAAGAAGACATAGAAGACATAGAAGTTCCAAGAAAGAAAAGGTAGACTATTCCTTTTCTAATTGCTCAAAGCTTTCAATTCTCATGTGACTCTTTCCTTTGACCATAAAGTAAATTGAATTAAAATCCAAGAAGCTCTTTTTATTATTATTTACAAATCTGTGATTCTCTGATTTTCAGCTCCCTTATGCATTTCTCAGCTGTCATGGCATCATTCTAATGTGCCTTCAAGTATTCATGTGTCCTGCTCCTATCATGGGTCCACCAGAATTTTTTACTCTCCACCTAAGCCTTACCCAGTAATTCTTCCCACCTCGTGACAATAGCACTTGCTTGTTAGAATTCTGAGTGTTGGAATTTTAACTACAGTCTGCATCTCCTTGGGCTTCCCAGGTGGTACTAGTGGTAAAAACCCACCTGATAATGTAGGAGATGCCAGAGAGGAAGGTTTGATCCCTGGGTCAGGAAGATATGCTGGAGGAGTAAATGGCAATCTCCTCTAGTATTCTGGCCTGAAAAATTTCATGAAAGAGGAGCCTGGTGAGCTACAGTCCATGGGGCCACATGGAGTTGGACAAGACTGAGCAACTGGACACATACCGCCTCTCCTTAGCTTTCAAGAATCACACTTGTCAGGCCTTCATTTGAAACTGTTACTATTTTGCTTAATAGCACATGCTCACTGAGTCAAATTTTGAACACACTTTCCAAGGCAGCTTTCTTTTCAACACATACAAAGGAATACACTCATATAATCTTTTCTGTGGGGAAAATAAGCACATTCATTCATAAAAAGCACATAGTAAATGATAAGTTTGGAGGTTTTTGTTGTTGTTTTTCTCTTATCCTTTGGCAAATAAACAAACAAAAAAGGCTAATGCTGAAAGTGATGATGTAGCTGAACCTTTACTACTCCTCTGAGTAAGACCTCTAGGATTGTGGGCTAGAAGAGTAATGATAGAATCTGGATGTTGAGAAACTTTAAATGATCATCATGTGAAGAATTCGTTTTATATACGTTAGGTTTTTCTTGTGGCTAATAGTCTTGTCAGAAATAGGGCATGAAATATACTTCAAACTCTATTAAAACAGTAGTTCTGAATCAACCTGCTGATTCATTTGATTTGGGCAGAAAATGTGTGCAGTTTATGAATGAAAGAACTGTCCCTGCATTGAACATAAATGGAAAATATGGACAATGTTTTGAAAATTGTTTCTAAGGCACTGTATTACTTATTTACTGATTTAACAAATTATCTCAAACTGTTGTGGCTAAAACAGTAATAAATGTTATCTTTCACACTTTATGTGATTCAGAACTTTAGGAGTAGCTTAGCTAGGTGGTTCTGGCTCAGAGTGTCTCTTGATATAACAGTCAAGATGTTGGCCATGGGTGCAGTCATGTGAAGATTTGACTGAGACTTCAGGATCCACTTCCAGGGTGGTTCAGGTTCACTCCCATTGCTGGAGCATTGGTACTGCCTGTTGGCAGGAGGCTTCAGGTCCTCACTATTTGGACCTTTCCCTGAGGCTCGCTGAGGGTCCTGAATATATGGCAGCTGTCTTCCCCCAGAGATCACTACAGATGATCCAAGAAATTAAGATGGAAGCTGTAATGTCTTTCATGACATAGCTTTGAAAGTCACATACCATCGTTCCTGAAGTATCCTGTTTATTGCTCAAATCAGCCCTATTTACTATGAATGGGGTGGAATCAGGGCATCCATTGGAAGTCAACTTGAAACCTGACTACCACAATTACTCATTAATTAATTCATTAATACATTGATGAAATCTCCCTGAGTGTCTATTATGTAAACGTGTATGGCTAGGCTCTGGCAGTAGTTGCAAAATTTTATTTATGTACTTATCAAGTATTTTTAGTACCTACTGTGTGCTAGACATTTTTTTATGCACCGAGTAATCTGCAATGAGCAAAACAAATCAAGTTTTGCTTCTCTGTAGCTTTTGTTTTAGTTCGGGTGGAAAAGAAGAGAGGCTAAGCAGATAAATGGAAAATATGTCAAGTGATGCTGAGTCTTTAAACAAAAAGCAGGTTAGAGAGACTAATAGGAGAGTAGGTCCTATTTTATCTGGATGATCAAGGAAGGCTTCTGTGGTGGGTACCACTTGTGAAACAACCTGGCTAAAATTGGGGGTGGGAGAGGGTGGCCCAGGTGCAGGGGTTGGGAGTACAGTGTTCGAAGCAGAGGAAATATTCAGTGCAATTGTTGACGGAAAGATGTATGGATGAGCAAAATGGTCTATAGGAAGTACTTTATAGTGATCTGTTAGGGTTTCCCTGGCTACTCTCTAGCTGTGGTGCCCAGGCTTCTCATTGCGGTGCCTTCTCTTGTTGTGGAGCATGAGCTGTAGAGCACAGGCTCAACAGTTGTGATGCATGGGCTTAGTCGCTCCACAGGTCATGTGGGATCTTCCTGGATCAGGGGTAAAACCCCTGTCTCCTGCATTGGCTGGCAGACTCTTTATCACTGAGCCACCAGGGAAGCCCCTTCATTTGCATTCTAGTTCCAGGTTCCACAAGCACTTGGAATGGGACAGAGTGACCAGCTTTTCATGACAGTACAAGAAGAAGTTGGATGGTACATTTGCCCCAAAACATCTACCTTGATCTCTTCACCTGCACAAAGGCCCCCTAACCTTCCTTGGCCTAACTCAGAACAACACAAGGTCTCTGTGTATGACTTCATTACACAGACCTCACAGGTGTTTTTCATGCTTCATACAGTCAAACACTTTGCTAATGGTGTTCAATAAATAACAGTGGTCACAGATGTGATGGTTGATGCTTACAGAGTCTGTTTCCCTTGTGGTTATTTAAACATATTGTCTCTCAAAATAGTAATTGCCTAGTGCTCCAGAGATTCATTTAGCTGGGAAGTGTTCACATCCTAGTCTTAATCCTCAAATTTCTGCTTTCCAGTTCAGTCTTATACTTGTCAATTCTGGGGCAGCTGTTCAGGCAAATACTACTGCGGAGATCCATCCACTCAAGGGACCCTGTACACAGCTGTGTGAGTGCCAAGGTAGGTTTTAATGGAAAGTGACCTGGATTATCTCATGAGTATAAACCTGTTACTGTGGTTTTCACAGAGTGTGGGTCTCTTGTGATGGTGCTTTAGTTGTAGCCTAGTTAAATGTTGTTACCCTATAAATCAGTGCAGTCTAAGCAAGTCTAAGTATATTATCAACTTTTTGGGTGGGCTAAAACTGACTGGAGGTGCAGATCCAAAGGGATGTTATTTTTCTCCATTGAAAGTCAATGGAGGTCTTTACTTTAAGTACAGGATTGAATGAATGAAAATAGCAGGTAGTAGTCAATCCTTGTGGCTCATTTAAGCAACTGAACTTCCCAAAGCTCTAGAAGGGTGCTAATCTGTAGCAGCGGCTAACTCACTGGCCTGTGATGGGAACCAAGCTTTAGGGAATTAAGTTAATGCAAGAATATTTGAACCCATATTTCACTTCTAGTCATTTCTAGTCACTTAAAAAAAAAAATACCATGACAAACAATACTGGTTGGGCCAGTTTGCACCCTATGACTTGGAGGTGACCTGCATGGTCTGATTTATGATTTCCAGCACACTAAGAAGGTTTTTTTCCCCTTAAATGAATGGCTTCCATTCACTTATATGAATGGAAGAGTGCTTGAAATTCCACAGTTACAAAAACTTTATTCTTTCAGATTAACCAATCTTTCTCTTCAAGTCTAAGAAAGAAAAAAAAAAAGAATATGTCTTGAAAGGTGTTTACAGAGATAATCTTTTTCCTCCATGAGTGTTGCAGGATGCTGATGTGAAAAGAGATAGGGCACCATTGCAAAAAGAGGGGCAGAAGGAGGTTGGGAAACAGTTCAGGTTCTGCTAAAAGAAGCTTCCATATTTATTCAGCAATGACTGACAGGCATTCTTTAAAAGAGTATCTCATTTCTTTCTCAAAAAAAAAAAAAAACCCCACAAAAAACAGAACTGTGATTAGAAATAAGTACACAAGGAAACCACAATTGGGTGGGCTTGTCAAAGATCATTCAGTGATAAGATGCAAGTTAAATAAAGTTCAGTCACTCAGTCATATTCGACTCTTTGCAATGCCATGGACTGCAGCAGGCCAGGCCTCCCTGTCCATCAACAAATCCCAGAGTTTACTCAAACTCATGCCTATTGAGTCGGTGATGCCATCCAACCATCTCATCCTCTGTCGTCCCCTTTTACTCCTGCCTTCAATCTTTCCCAGCATTAGGGACTTTTCAAATGAGTCAGCTCTTCACATCAGGTGGCCAAAGTATTGGAGTTTTAGCTTCAACATCAGTCCTTCCAATGAATATTCAGGACTGATTTCCTTTACGATGCACTGGTTGGATCTCCTTGTAGTCCAAGGGACTCTCAAGAGTCTTCTCCAACACCACAGTTCAAAAGCATCAATTCTTCAGTGCTCAGTTTTCTTTATAGTCCAACTCTCGCATCCATACATGACTACTGGAAAAAAACCATAGCCTTGACCAGAGGACCTTTGTTGACAAAATAATGTCTCTGCTTTTTAATATGCTATCTAGGTTGGTCATAACTTTCCTTCCAAGGAGTAAGCATCTTTTAATTTCATGGCTGCAGTCACCATCTGCAGTGATTTTTAAGCCCCCCAAAATAAAGTCTGACAGTGTTTCCACTGTTTCTCCATTTATTTCCCATGAAGTGATGGGACCAGATACCATGATCTTAGTTTTCTGAATGTTGAGCTTTAAGCCAACTTTTTCACTCTCCTCTTTGACTTTCATCAATAGGTTCTTTAGTTCTTCTTCACTTTCTGCCATAAGGGTGGTGTCATCTGCATATCTGAGGTTCTTGATATTTCTCCCAGCAATCTTGATTCCAGCTTGTGCTTCTTCCAGCCTGGCATTTTGCATGATGCACTCTGCATATAAGTTAAATAAGCAGGGTGACAATATACAGCCTTGATGTACTCCTTTTCCTATTTGGAACCAGTCTGTTGTTTAATGTCCAGTTCTAACTGTTGCTTCCTGACCTGCATACAGGTTTCTCAAGGGCAGGTCAGGTGGTCTGGTATTCCCATCTCTTTCAGAATTTTCCACAGTTTATTGTGATCCACACAGTCAAAGGCTTAGGCATAGTCAATAAAGCAGAAGTAGATGTTTTTCCAGAACTCTCTTGCTTTTTTGATGATTCAGTGTATGTTGGCAATTTGATCTCTGGTTCCTCTGCCTTTTCTAAATCCAGCTTGAACATCTGGAAGTTCATGGTTGACATGTTGTTGAAACCTGGCTTGGAGAATTTTGAGCATTGCTTTACTAGTATGTAAGATGAATGCAATTGTGCGGTAGTTTGAGCATTCTTTGGCATTGCCTTTCTTTGAAATTGGAATGAAATCTGACCTTTTCCAGTCCTGTGGCCACTACTCAGGTTCAAAGTTTGCTGGCATATTGAATGCAACACTTTCACAGCATCATCTTTCAGGATTCGAAATAGCTCAACTGGAATTCCATCATCTCCACTTGCTTTGTTTGTACTGATGCTTCCTAAGGCCCACTTGACTTCACATTCCAGGATGTCTGGCTCTAAGGGAGTGATTACACCATTGTGGTTATATAGGTCTTGAAGATCTTTTTGGTACAGTTCTTCTATGTATTCTTGCTACCTCTTCTTAATATCTTCTCCTTCTGTTAGGTCCATACCATTTCTGACCTTTATTGAGCCCATCTTTGCATGAAATTTTCTCTTGGTCTCTCTAATTTTCTTGAAGAGATCTCTAGTCTTTCCCATTCTGACACTGGTGTTGCCGGCAGCGGCTGCGCGGCACTAGAGCCGCGAACTGTGTGGTACTGGAGCGACGATATGATGTAACTAGGGCTAAAAGCTAAATTTTTTTGTTCTGAGGTTTATGCTCTTTTTTCTGCACCTTTTATTTCCTAAATCATGTTGTCCAGCAGTAAATCTGTGATATTCGCTGGTGTGGATAATTATAGCTTCAATTAATCAAGCACCTTATATGTGTCTTGGGAGCCAGGCAGGTCTGGGATAACGTCTCCATTCCAGCAATTACAGGCTTTCCAGATAGTGTAATTTGGGGCAAATTACTTATTCTCCTTGGATTGTCTATATAAAGAGGAATAATAATTTTACCTACCTCGTGGGCTTATTCTGAAGATGATTTGAGAAACTACATGTAAAGTGGTTAGAACTTCTTGCACATAGTAGTTGCTCAATAATTCTTAGCTATTATACTCATTACCTCATTAAATAGTTCCCAAAACACTTGTATGAAAGTATAATCTTTATTAATAGACACGTAAATTAGACTCAGCAAAGCTAGTTGAGTTGCCTAAGATCAAGATCAAATAAAGCAAGATCAAACTAGCAAGAAGGCTAGTTTATTTTACATCAGGGGTTCATTTTACACTCTACTGCAAAGTTGAAATGATACTTGCACATTTGATAGAACAAATGCTTGATACTGTAAGTTATTTAATATAATAATATTTAATATATTTCAGGTTGTGAACTTCAAAGCTAAGATAAGATGCACGTTACAGGCAGAGGGCGGGGCTCATCAGGTCTGCGAGAATGGTGCGCCTGCAGCGGGCGCTGAGCACGGCCGGAGCTGCCTCAGTGGACCTGTCCACACCCCAGTTTTCCTGCCGGAAGAGATTGTGCCTGATCTTGGCCGGGCCATTCAGAAACCAGATAGGACCCGCTTGGTGAGGCCCGTCTTTTGCGCCAGCTGCTCTAAGTCCTTGGGGTCAGGGTTCTGGTTAACCGTAAAGTAAGTCTTCATGGTCCAAAGCTGGTGGTGCTTGAAGGAGGTGTGCAAGCGCTTGTCTTCTGGTTCGATAGCCTTGACTATAGGGACTTTTGTTGGCTAAGTGATGTCTCTGCTTTTTAATAGCTGTCGAGGTTTGTCATTGGAGAAGGCAATGGCACCCCACTCCAGTACTCTTGCCTGGAAAATCCCATGGACGGAGGAGCCTGGTAGGCTGCAGTCTATGGGGTCCTGAAGAGTCGGAAACGACTGAGCGACTTCACTTTCACTTTTCACTTTCACTTTTCACTTTCATGCATTGGAGAAGGAAATGGCAACCCACTCCAGTGTTCTTGCCTGGAGAATCCCAGGGACAGAGGAGCCTAGTGGGCTGCCGTCTATGGGCTCCACAGAGTCCGACACGACTGAAGCAACTTAGCAGCAGCAGGAGCAGCGGGTTTGTCATAGTGTTTCTTCCAGGAAGCAAGTGTCTTTTTATTTCATGGATGCAGTCACTGTCTGCAGTGATTTTTGAACCCAAGAAAATAAAATCTGTCAGTGTTCCTGCTTTTTCCCATCTATTTGCCTTTAAGTGATAGAACTGGATGCCATGATCTTAGTCTTTTGAATGTTGAGTTTTAAACCAGCTTTTTCACTCTCTTCTGTTACCTTCATCAAGGGGCTTTTTAGTTCCTCTTTACTTTCTGTCATCAGAGTGGTATCATCTGCACATCTGAAGTTGTTGATGTTTCTCCTGGCAATTTTGATTCCAGGTTGTGATTCATCCAGCCCATTTTGCATGATGTACTTTGCCTGTAAGTTCAGTAAGCAAGGTGACAGTTTACAGCCTTGCTGTACTCCTTTCCCGGTTTTGAACTAGTCTTTCCATACCTGGTTCTAACTGCTGCTTCTTGTCCTGCATACAGATTTCTCAAGAGAGAGGGTATTCTTATCTCTCTAAAATTTTTCCACAGTTTGTTGTGATCCATACAATCAAAGGCTTTTCCATTTGAGACTATATGGATTTCAAGGTTTTGAAAGCTACTGCCAATTGAAAAGAGATTCTGCAGACAATAGTCATGGCTCTAAGTGTCCACTTTGAAAGTCTGTCTCCAAAAGATTGCAGAGTTAGAGACAAAGCCTGAAGCAGAGCATTGACTGAGTGAAAGTACAGAAGAGGAATTGATGGGTGAAGTTGGACAGGTATTAGCATTAGGAGATGGTTAGCCAAAGAGAGAGGGACTTAGGCAAGGGGATTGCACTTCTACTTTGTAATGTTTGTCTTAGGTTCAGTGCTGAGCCCATGGAAAGAACCCAGATTGATAGCTGTAAAGGAAATTTTACAGTGTGCTTCCTTAGGCAGTGAAGGTGATTTCATTTTTCATAATCTGATTCCCATTCCCAGGTGATGAAATTGAAATTTAGAAGGATTAAATTAACAATACAAGGCCACAACTAGTAAAATTGCTTATACTGTGCTTAAACCTGGAGACTTTCATTGGCAAAACCCATGGCTCTTTTCATTAGAGGGACTGCCTTTTATAGGCAAGTTTGCCGAGTGCTGTGTACTGGGAATGGAAAGGAAACAAAAATGTGAGACTGGATATTTAAATATGCAGTGGATTTCACATTGTGCTAATTTAGAGACCCATTGTGGAAGGGGCCTCTGTGAAACCCCAGGATTAGCTTAGTTTGTGAGTAAATATTAAACCTTAGATATACTCTTTTTGGCAGTCTGTTTATATGGATTTAATATGATGTTAAATTGCTCATAGAAGTTAAATAGATCTCAGGAGCCCTACATTTGACGGAAGTTTCCCAGAATTTTTTTTATTGCATGTTCATAAAATTTTACAACACTGCAGTGTGTGACTTCTGACCAAGTCTCTGCAAAGGACACAATTAACTAGAGATCACAAGAAATCATCACTCACAAGTCTTTGTAATTCCATGTTGTCATCCTTAGGAATTGTAGTCCCAGAAATACCCAAATTCAAGTAAGCCAAACAAAAGCTGAAAATTCAGCTGTCAACTGCAGCACTGCTCAAAGCAGAAGCAAGTCTAGAGTGAGGAGAAAGAATTTCAGTCTGTATGGAAACCATCAGTTTCCTTTCTTCCCTGGAGAGTGGATGCATAATTAAAAATAGGACGTAATTACTGCTCTTCAGTATTTGAAAGAAAATTCAGCAAGGAACAGGCAGCTGGAGGAATTAAATCACAGGTGAAGGCAACTTGCAACTTGGGAGGTTACTGCCACATAATTTATACTGTGTCATGAATAAGGCTCCAGATGAGGAACATATTGATGCACATAACATGCAGCAGGTCATTTTTATAATAAGCAGCAGGAGAATATTTTAATCTCTCAGATCATCACTGTGTCAGTGAAAGGCAAAGGTGATTTTAGCAAAAGCTTCAACTAAATTTTGAACCCCAAAGTGAAGTGATGCTTACTAATTTGCTGACCCTCACCCAATGGGAGATGATTTTTAAGCATATGTGTATTTTAAAAATAATTTACAATATGCTTACTTCCAGAAAGGATTTAGTACTACCTAACTCCACTCTCGAAGAAGGCAATGGCACCCCACTCCAGTACCCTTGCCTGGAAAACCCCATGGATGTAGGAACCTGGTAGGCTGCAGTCCATGGGGTCGCTGAGAGTCGGGCCGACTGAGTGACTACACTTTCACTTTTCATTTTCATGCATTGGAGAAGGAAATGGCAACCCACTCCAGTATTCTTGCCTGGAGAATCCCGGGGATGGGGGAGCCTGGTGGGCTGCCATCTGTGGGGTCGCACAGAGTTGGACACAACTGAAGTGACTTAGCAGCAGCAGCAACTCCACTCTAAAGAGAAAACAAACTAGAATACAAGCCAAACAAAAATATGTGTGTGTATGTATGTACAAACTAATAAAACTATTATAAAACTATTTAGCTCTTTTATATTTTTGAATGAAAAAATAAGAGGGCTGAATAACAATATGAAAATATTATCTGAATATAATTGTACAACACCAATCTTTTTTCCATCTGTAAGAATTCAGTAATCAAATCACCTTTTTCCCCTAGGAGGGCCTTTCAGGTTTTTGTCTTTTTTTTTTTTAGATTTCATATTTTATTTTATTTTCTTTCAGCATCTGAATTTTTTTTTTTACTTTACAATATTGCATTGGTTTTGCCATACATCAACATGAATCCACCACGTGTGTACACATGTTCCCCATCCTGACCCCCCTCCCACTTCCCTCCTTATACCATCCCTCTGGGTCATCCTAGTGCACCAGCCTAGAGCATCCTGTATCATGCATCAACCTGGACTGGCAATTCGTTTCACATATCGTGTCTCTTTCAGTTCTGCTTTCCTCAGTGTGTATGCCCAGCAGTGGGATTGCTGGGTAGTATGGCAGTTCTATTTCCAGTTTTTAAAGGAACCTCCGCACTGTTCTCCATAGTGGCTGTACTAGTTTGCATTCCCACCAACAGTGTAAGAGGGTTCCCTTTTCTCCACACCCTCTCCAGCATTTATTGCTTGTAGACTTTTGGATAGCAGCCATTCTGACTGGTGTGAAATGGTACCTCATTGTGGTTTTGATTTACATTTCTCTGACAATGAGTGATGTTGAGCACCTTTTCATGTGTTTGTTAAAAGCCATCTGTCTGTCTTCTTTGGAGAAATGTCTGTTTAAGTCTTTGGCTAATTTGTTGATTGGGTTGTTTATTTTTCTGGAATTGAGCTGCAGGAGTTGCTTGTATATTTTTGAGATTGGTTGTTTGTCAGTTGTTTCATTTGCTATTATTTTCTCCCATTCTGAAGGCTGTCTTTTCACCTTGCTTATAGTTTCCTTTGTTGTGCAGAAGCTTTTTATTTTAATTAGGTCACATTTGTTTATTTTTGCTTTTATTTCCAGTATTGTGGGAGGTGGGTCATAGAGGATCCTGCTGTGATTTATGTCAGAGAGTGTTTTGCCTATGTTCTCCTCTAGGAGTTTTATAGTTTCTGGTCTTACATTTAGATCTTTAATCCATTTTGAGTTTATTTTTGTGTGTGGTGTTAGAAAGTGTTCTAGTTTCATTCTTTTACGAGTGGTAACCAGTTTTCCCAGCACGACTTGTTGAAGAGATTGTCTTTTTCTCCATTGTATATTCTTGCCTCCTTTGTCAAAGATAAGATGTCCATAGGTGCATGGATTTATCTCTGGGCTTTCTATTTTGTTCTCTTGATCTATATTTCTGTCTTTGTGCCAGTACCATACTGTCTTGAAGACTGTGGCTTTGTAGTAGAGCCTGAAGTCAGGCAGGTTGATTCCTCCAGTTCCATTCTTCTTTCTCAAGATTGCTTTGGCTATTCGAGGTTTTTTGTATTTCCATACAAATCTTGAAATTATTTGTTCTAGTTCTGTGAAAAATATCTCGGGTAGCTTGATAGGGATTGCATTGAATTTGTAGATTGCTTTGGGTAGTATACTCATTTTTACTATATTGATTCTTCCAATCCATGGACATGGTATATTTCTCCATCTATTAGTGTCCTCTTTGATTTCTTTCACCAGTGTTTTTATAGTTTTCTATATATAGGTCTTTAGTTTCTTTAGGTAGACATATTCCTAAGTATTTTATTCTTTTTGTTGCAAAGGTGAATGGAATTGTTTCCTTAATTTTTTTCTGTTTTCTCATTGTTAGTGTATAGGAATGCAAGGGATTTCTGTGTGTTGATTTTATATCCTGCAACTTTACTATATTCATTGATTAGCTCTACTAATTTTCTGGTGGAGTCCTTAGGGTTTTCTATGTAGAGGATCATATCATCTGCAAAGAGTGAGAGTTTTGCTTCTTTTCCAATTTGCATTCCTTTTATTTCTTTTTCTGCTCTGATTGCTGTGGCTAAAACTTCCAAAACTATGTTGAATAGTAGTGGTGAGAGTGGGCACCCTTGTCTTGTTCCTAACTTTAGGGGAAACGGTTTCAATATTTCACCATTGAGGATAATGTTTACTGTGGGTTTGTCATATATAGCTTTTATTATGTTGAGGTATGTTCCTTCTATTCCTGCTTTCTGGACAGTTTTCTCATAAATGGATATTGAATTTTGTCAAAGGCTTTCTCTGCATCTATTGAGATAATCATATGGCTTTTATTTTTCAATTTGTTAATGTGGTGTATTACACTGATTGATTTGTGGATATTGAAGAATCCTTGCATCCCTCGGATAAAGCCCACTTTGTCATGGTGTATGATCTTTTTAATGTGTTGTTGGATTCTGATTGCTAGACTTTTGTTTAGGATTTTTGCATCCATGGTCATCAATGATATTGGCCTGTAGTTTTCTTTTTTTGAGGCATCTTTGTCAAGTTTTGGTATTAGGGTGATGGTGGCCTCATAGAATGAGTTTGGAAGTTTGCCTTCCTCTGCAATCTTCTGGAAGATTTTGAGTAAGATAGGTGTTAGCTCTTCTCTAAGTTTATGGTAGAATTAAGCCGTGATCTGGTCCTGGGCTTTTATTTGCTGGAAGATTTCTGATTACAGTTTCAATTTCTATGCTTGTGATGGGTCTGTTAAGATTTTCTATTTCTTCCTGATTCAGTTTTGGAAAGTTGTACTTTTCTAAGAATTTGTCCATTTCTTCCACCTTGTCCATTTTATTGGCATATAATTGCTGATAGTAGTCACTTATGATCCTTTGTATTTCTGTGTTGTCTATTGTGATCTCTCCATTTTCATTTCTACTTTTATTGATTTGATTTTTCTCCCTTTGTTTCTTGATGAGTCTGGCTAATGTTTTGTCAATTTTATTTATCCTTTCAAAGAACCAGCTTTTGGCTTTGTTGATTTTTGCTATGGTCTCTTTTGTTTCTTTTGCATTTATTTCTGCCCTAATTTTTAAGATTTCTTTCCTTCTACTAACCCTGGGGTTCTTCATTTCTTCCTTTTCTAGTTGCTTTGTGTGTAGAGTTAGGTTATTTATTTGACTTTTTTCTTGTTTCTTGAGGTATGACTGTATTGCTATGAACCTTCTCCTTAGCACTGCATTTGCAGTGTCCCACAGGTTTTGGGTTGTTGTGTTTTCATTTTCATTCGTTTCTATGCATATTTTGATTTCTTTTTTGATTTCTTCTGTGATTTGTTGGTTATTCAATAGTGTGTTGTTCAGCTGCATATGTTGGATTTTTTAAAATAGTTTTTCTCCTGTAATTGACATCTAATCTTACTCCATTGTGGTCAGAAAGGATGCTTGGAATAATTTCAATTTTTTTGAATTTACCAAGACTAGATTTATGGCCCAGGATGTGATCTATGCTGGAGGAGGTTCCGTGTGCACTTGAGAAAAGGTGAAATTCATTGTTTTGGGGTGAAATGTCCTATAGATATCATTTAGGCCTAACTGGTCTATTGTATCATTTAAAGTTTGTGTTTCCTTGTTAATTTTCTGTCTAGTTAATCTATCCATAGGTGTGAGTGGGGTATTAAAGTCTCCCACTATTATTGTGTTATTGTTAATTTCCCTTTTCATACATGTTAGCATTTGTCTTACATATTGCGGTGCTCCTATGTCGGGTGCATATATATTTATAATTATTATATCTTCTTCTTGGACTGATCCTTTGATCATTATGTAGTGTCCTTCTTTTCTTCATTATGTAGTGTCTCTTTTCACAGCCTTTGTTTTAAAGCCTATTTCTATCTGATATGAGTATTGCTACTCTTGCTTTCTTTTGGTCTCTATTTGAATGGAATATCTTTTTCCACCCCTTCGCTTTCAATCTGTATGTGTCCCTTGTTGAGGTGGGTCTCTTGTAGACAACGTATATAGGGGTCTTGTTTTTGTATCCATTCAGCCAGTCTTTGTCTTTTGGTTGGGGCATTTAACCCATTTATGTTTAAGGTAATTATTGAATAGTATGATCTCATTGCCATTTACTTTATTGTTTTGGGTTTGAGTTTATACACCCTTTAGTGTTTCTTGTCTAGAGAATATCCTTTAGCATTTGTTGGAGAGCTGCTTTGGTGGTGCTGAATTCTCTCAGCTTTTGCTTGTCTGTAAACCTTTTGATTTCTCCTGCATATCTGAATGAGATCCTTGCTGGGTATAGTAATATGGGCTGTAGGTTATTTTCTTTCATCACTTTAAGTATGTTTTTCCATTCCCTCCTGGCCTGAAAAATTTCTATTGAAAGATCAGCTGTTATCCTTATGGGAATCCCCTTGTGTGTTATTTGTTGTTTTTCCCTTGCTGCTTTTAATATTTGTCCTTTGTGTTTGGTCTTTGTTCATTTGATTAATATGTGTCTTGGGGTGTTTCATCTTGCTGCTGCTGTTGCTAAGTCGCTTCAGTCATGTCTGACTCTGTGCGACCCCATAGATGGCAGCCCACCAGGCTCCGCTGTCCCTGGGATTCTCCAGACAAGAACACTGGAGTGGGTTGCCATTTCCTTCTCCAATGCATGAAAGTGAAAAGTGAAAGTGAGGTCTCTCAGTCGTGTCCAACTCTTCCCGACCCCATGGACTACAGCCTACCAGGCTCCTCTGTCCATGGGATTTTCCCTATTTGGGACTCTCTGGGTTTCTTGGACTTGGGTGATTATTTCCTCCCCCATTTTAGGGAAGTTTTCAACTATTATCTCCTCAAGTATTTTCTCATGGTCTTTCTTTTAGTCTTCTTCTGGGACTCCTATGATTCGAATGTTGGGGTGTTTAACATTGTCCCAGTAGTCTCTGAGATTGTTCTCATTTATTTTAATTCGTTTTTCTTTTCTCCACTCTGATTCATTTATTTCTACCATTCTGTCTTTTGCCTCACTAATCCTATCTTCCGCCTCTGTTATTCTACTATTTGTTCCCTCCAGAGTGTTTTTAATCTCATTTATTGCATTATTGATTAAATATTGACTCTTTTTCCTTTCTTCTAGGTCCTTGTTAAACCCTTCTTGCATTTTCTCAATCCTTGTCTCCAGGCTATTTATCTGTGATTCCATTTTGATTTCAAGATTTTGGATCATTTTCACTATCATTATTCGGAATTCTTTCTCAGGTAGATTCCCTGTCTCTTCCTCTTTTGTTTGGTTTGGTGGGCATTTCTCCTGTTCCTTTACCTGCTGGGTATTCCTCTGTGTCTTCATCTTGTTTATACTGCTGCGTTTGGGGGTGGCCTTTCTGTATTCTGGCAGTTTGTGGAGTTCTCTTTATTGTGGAGTTTCCTCACTGTGGGTGGGGTTATACAGGTGGCTTGTCAAGGTTTCTTGGTTAGGGAAGCTTGTGTCCATGTTCTGGTGGGTGGAGCTGGATTTCTTATCTCTGGAGTTCAGTGAAGTGTCCAGTAATGAGTTATGAGATGTCAGTGGGTTTGGAGTGACTTTGGGCAGCCTATATATTGAAGCTCAGGGCTGTGTTCCTGTGTTGCTGGAGAATTTGCATGGTATGTCTTACTCTGGAACTTGTTGGCCCTTGGGTAGTGCTTGGTTTCAGTGTAGGTATGGAGGCATTTGCTGAGCTCCTGTTGATAATGTTCCCTGGAGTCAGGAGTTCTCTGGTGTTCTCAGGATTTGGACTTTAGCCTCCTGCTTCTGGTTTTCAGTCTTATTTTTACAGTAGCCTCAGGACTTCTCCATCTATACAGCACCATTGATAAAAACATCTAGGTTAAAGATGAAAAGTTTCTCCACAGTGAGGGACACCCAGAGAGGTTCACAGAGTTACATAGAGAAGAGAGAGGAGGGAGATAGAGGTGACCCGAATGAGATGAGGTGGAATGAAAAGGGGAGAGAGCAAGCTAGCCAGTAATCACTTCCTTATGTACACTCCACAGTCTGGACCACTCAGAGATGTTCACAGAGTTATACAAAGAAGAGAAGAGTAAAGAAGGAGACAGAGGTGGCCAGGAGGATAAAGAGGGAAATCAAAAAGAGAGACAGATCCAGCCAGTAATCAGTTCCCTAAGTGTTTTCCACCCTCCAGAACACACAAAGAGATTCACAGAGTTGGGTAGAGAAGAGAAGGGGTGGGGGGGGGGGGGGGAGGAGATAGAGGTGACCTGCTGGAGAAAAAGGAGAGTCCAAAGGGGGAGAGAGCAGTCAAGCCAGTAATCTTGCTCCCAAGTAAAAATGGGTACTGAAGATTGGGTTCTTAAAGGTACAAAATTGATAACAAATACCAGAAAGCAAAGATTAAAAGTCTAGAGTAGAAGTTAGATTTTCAAAAATGCAATATTAACAGAAAAAAAAAAAAACCCACAAAGTCACAAAAATTATAAAATATATATATATGTGAAATTTGCCTTAAAAAATATGGTCTTTGTCTTTTTTTTTTTGCAAAGTAATAGGTTATAACAATGAAAATTAAAGGAGTAATAGAGGACTTAAAAATTTAAAAAATTTAAAATGAAAGAATGATAGTAAAAATTTATCTAGGACTTTCTCTGGTGGTGTTGTGGGCAGTGTGGGGTCAGTTCATTTTCAGATAGTTCCTTGATACTGCTTATATTCCTCAAGATCTATAGGCCCCTTCCTATGTAGTCAGTACTAACTAGAGTTTTAATCTATTGCACCTGTCACTTCCAAGGAGGTTCCTTCTGTTTTAGCTTCTTCTGTTTGCTGGTCTCTTCAGTGTCTAATTTCTTCCCTGACATACGGGGGCGGTGGTGGACACTCTTTAGGCTCACTTGTTCAGCCATGCTGTGAGGAGGGAGGAACACTGCAAACAAATAAAACTGGCATGTGTTCGCAGTGTCTTGGCCACACTGGGTTTGCCCCCACTCACGGTGTGTGTGCTTTCCCTGTCTACATTGCTTATGCTCTAGGTTGCTCTGCCAGGAACTGTCTGAGGCTGGCCTTGAGTTGTATGCACTTCCCAGGTCTAAGCCGCTCAGGTTCAGGCACTCGGGCAGTCCTCAGAGGCGCAGACTCAGTTGGGCCTGTGTTTTGTGCCCTTCCCAAATGTGAGCAACTCAGGTGACCAGGTGTTTGGCGAGCATGGTCGCTGTGACTTATCACCTCCCCCATCCCTGCTGCTCAGTTTTCTGTGTGTGTACAACCTGCGCACCTTCTCAGGCGGATTTTGACCATCCAGAATCCCAAGAAGTCTTGGTTAGCAATGAAGCCTACTTGCAGTTTGGTAGATAATGCCTCTCTGTGGCCGCAATTGCCCCCTTGTGGCTCTGGCTGCCCTCGTCTGCCTGTCACTGGAGGGGGATAGGACGATCTGTAGCTGGCTAGCTCTGCTCAGTCCCTTGTTCCGTGAGCGGGCTGATGGTGTCTTAGGTTAGGGCTTTTTGCATAGCTCTAGTCAGTCCTTTGTTCTATGAGGGTGCCTGACGGTGTCTTAGGTTAGGTCTTTTCACGTGGTAGCTATCCCACAGTCTGGTTTGCTAGCCCAAGCTAGTTCCCTCAGATTGCCCTTGGGGCATTCAGGCCCAGCCGTTATTCTAAGCAATGCAGCCGGTGCCTCCCTGCCCAGCCCCCACTTGTTAGTGGCAGATGCAGGCGTCTATGCTGCTTCTCCACTGGAGGAGTTACCGTTGGGCACGTAATCTGTGGGTTTTAATTATTTATTTATTTTTCCTCCCAGTTATGTTGCCCTCTGTGGTTCCAAGGCTTGCCACAGACTTGGCAGTGAGAGTGTTTCCTGGTGTTTGGAAACTTTTTAAGACTCCCTTCCAAAGACAGAGCTCCGCCCCTACCTCTTTTGTCTCTTTGTCTTTTATATTTTGTCCTACCTCCTTTCAAAGACAATGGGCTGCTTTTCTGAGTGCCTGATGTCCTCTGCTGGCATTCAGAAGTTGTTTTGTGGAATTTACTCAGCGTTCAAATGTTCTTTTGATGAATTTGTGGGGGAGAAAATGGTTTCCCTGTCCTTTTCCTCTGATATCTTAGGACCACCCCCCTTTCAGGTTTTATTTTTTGTTTATTTTTAGTTTTCAGGTATTTTTAATTCAGTTATACTCTGTGACACTGATAATGCCCCCCAAATTGACTTTTTCTTCTTTCCTTGATTCTGGAGTAATTTCCCAGAGTTCCTGTATCAGGTAGGTCTGAGTTGCTAGTTCCTAATGATAGAAAGTGAACAAAAGTGATGCCTGTTACCTCATAGTGAAGATGGTTAGGAGCAGGTGAGCTTTCTCTGAGAAGTCTTCTCCCCACCCACTAGTTGAATGCTGAATGTAGTTCCTGGAGGCTGTCCAGCTGTGGTCCTGCAATGGGATCCCAGGACCAGTAGTGCACATGCCACCTGGAAACTTGTTCAAAATGCAGATTCTCAGGACCTACTCAAGACTTACAAAGTGAATGTCTCTGGAGTTGGGCCCAGCAGTCAAGGCATTAACAAGCTCTCTAGGTGATTCTGAGTTTGAGAATCACGTTCTAGACAATAGCAAGGTCACAGGATGGAAGAATCATGGGTCCCTGGATAACTGCAGAAAACAGAGACTCCTCTCCTATTCCCCTTCTTACTTCAGTGCACTGAGACAGAAAACAAAATGCACATTGCATTAAGCCCTTAAGACCTGAAGGTTGCTTTCTACAGCAGTTAGGCCAATTTGACTAATAACTGCTTCCTGCTGTTTTTTCTATAATTGCTCTTGAGGAATGCAACGTCTTCCTGATTTTGTCCTGGTCACCACAGGTCCTATAGGGAATGAAGACATAGGAATAAACCAACTAGCTGATAAACGTTGTTTTCCCTCAGGTTATGCTATCTTCTCCCTCTTTGAATTTCATCTACTGTTCCTCTGCCCCAGATGTCATCTACTGCTCACCAAACAAACTCCTATTCATCCTGCAAGCATCTCCACATCTAGAAAATCTTCTAGGAGCATTTTATATGGTATGGGGAATCACCTTTCTACAGAATTCCTTGCCCTTCAAAGATCTGAAGTCCCTTAATATGAGAGGTGCTTCCCTGGTGGCTCAGTGGTAAAGAACCCAACTGCCAGTGCAGGAGATGAGGGTTCGATCTCTGGGCTGGGAAGATCCCCTGAAGAAGGCAATAGCAACCAACTCCAGTATTCTTGCCTGGGAAATCCTATGGACAGAGGAGCCTGGCAGGCTATGGTCCATGGAACTGCAAAAGAACTGGACATGACTCAGTGACTAAACAACAATATGAGAGAAGCTTCTCAAAACCCAAAATTATATAAGATGTTATTTATAGAGCTGAAATTTTTTAAAAACTTTTTTTACATGGACCATTTTTGAAGTCTCGATTGAATTTGTTATAATATTGCTTCTGTTTTATGTTTTTTGGCCTCAAGGCATGTGGAATCTTAACTCTTCATCAGGGATCACACCCTTGCATTGAAGGTGAAGTCTTAACTACTGAACTGCAAGCAAAGTCCCTAGTTGAAATTTTTTTAATTTTAAATTTTGTGCCACATTTTTGTGTTATCTCTCTTTAGGGGAAATGCTTTTCTCCCACCATGTATATGGATTTCTAATGAGTATGTGACAACTCTATCCAATCAGAGTCTGTCCTTGAAATTTTTCTATGTGGCTTATCGGAAAACTTTAAATTGTTCTCAGTACTGTAAGGTTGTGATCCTGGAACTGTCTGCTGCCAAGTTAACTCATATGAAAAAATCTGTGAGAAAGAAAGAAAGGAACACTCAGAGATAACAAAGTGTCGGTTCTGACAATATCCTTCTCTAGGGATCCAGGCATACCTGAGGCTGGATCCACATCTCTGTGATTTGGATACTTAGGTAATAAATTTTAATCCTTTGCTCGAGATAGTTTATATTCCTATCACAGGCTTTCAAATACTTCCAGCTATATTGGATATAGAAATCACTTTGTTCAAGTCTAAAAATGAGATATTGCAGTCGACTTTGGGCTGCCAGGAAGAAGAGCAACCTAGAAGAGTAGGAAGAAGTGAAACAAACAAACAAACAAACAAACAAACAAAAAACACAGACGATTTAAGCATAGCGATGAGAGATAATATAGAAAAATGTCAGACGAATGAAGAAGCTCATCTCAGTTAAGATAGGACAATGCTCCTCAGACCTAATCTTTTATTTAAAAGCTTCATGATTTTAACTTTTTTTTTTTTTTTTTTGTATTTTCTTAACCTTAAAAAAATGTAGCTTTGGTCTAAGCAACAATGTCAACAAAATTATGGTTTGAGTTGCTACTTTTAAATAAATGTGCATGCTGCCTGCATGCTAAGTCGCTTCAGTTGTGTCCAACTCTTTGCGACCCTGTGGACTGTAACAGGCCAGGCTCTTCTGTTCATGGGATTCTCTAGACAAGAATACTGGAGTGGGTTACCATCCCTTCCTACAGGCGATCTTCCCAATCTAGGGATCGAACCTGCATCTCTTGTGTCTCCTGCATTGGCAGGTGGGTTCTTTACCACTAGTGCCATCTGGGAAGCCCTCTTAAATACACAGTCAATGAAATTTTTCAAGCTCGTTATGACCTCCTAAAGTGATAGTTACAGATGGTATGAATACCGCACTGGGAAATACTGAGGTGGAAGATCAAGTCTGCTGCAGACTAGAAGGAAGTGTTCATGGGTGGAGGAGGGAGAAAAATCAACCTTCTCTTCTCATGTCTGGAATTTAGTCTGCTTAAGAGCAGCTTTGCTACCTTTGGTTGACAGCCTAAGTGAGAGCAAGTAGACAGGAAAACCCCATGGCATATGCAGACAATATGGTGGCATTATAGCCATATCTCTTGTTAAACATTGAAACACTTCTGTGCAAGCTGAAAAACAGCCATTGCTCTGAGCTCAAACAGAGCTCCAACACCCTGATTACCTTGGCTTCACCTTGGGACTGTTTGAATCACCTCACGATCCAGAAAGGAAAGGGGAAATACACATACAGCAGGGAGCCTCTGGGACTTTTTGCCAGCTCTGGGGCTAGCTTCTGGGCTTCCCTGGTAGCCCAGTCAGTGAAAGAATCTGCCTTTAATACAGGAGATGTGGGTCTGATTCCTGGATTGGGAAGATTTCCCAGAGAAATAAAGGCAACCCTCTCCAGTATTCTTTCCTGAGAAATGTCATGGACAGGGAAGCCTGGTGGGCTAATTCCCATGGAGTCACAAGAGTTGGACACAACTTAGCAACTTAACCAGCACGACCATGGCTAGCTTTTATTCTAATTGATCTGTGCCTTTGCCAGCTTTAGTGAATTAATATAAAATTCCTGGATATATTCCTCTATGCGAATCCATAGACTGTTGCCCACGTATTCCTCTATGAATGTTTAGAGAAATAGATTGTATTTATTGGCTTACTTGTCTGTTTTCCTTCCCTGAGTTTCATTAGTCTAAAGGTAAGAATTACACCTATCATTTTATCCAGTGTCTGATATGACTTGAGTCTTCAAGTTGGAAAGAGGTAAGGAGATGGCTGGGATCTAGAGCTTTCTGGCTTCTTAACCATGTATTAACTATATAAAGAAAGACAGTAATAGTTGGGTAGAAGATGATCAAGTGCTGTGCTTAAGGCTGGAGTCTGAAGTTAGTCTACTTGAATTCAGATTCTAGTTTTGATCCTTACAAATTGAGTGCTCATGGATAAGTTATTTGATCTCTTAGTTTCCTCATCTTTTAAGTAGGGGAGAATACCAGGACCTATCACATGATGATGATATGAAGATTATATGATTTACCATATATGAAGCATTCAGAATGGTGCCAGGAATATAGTAAACATTCAATGGGTAGCAGCTATAATTCTGATTGTTACTTTATGAAGATGTGAAAACAGTTCCAGATAGAAGTCACCCTATCATTCTAAAGTAGTTTTATATAATTAGTTTTACTCTTTTACAACTTGTAAATAGGCCTTCCATGTAAAGAATTTCTGTGGTCAATTTTGGTTTGGAAATGTAAAATTATTGGAGATTGAATAAACTTTGCTGCTGGATACATTAATATTCTAATCTAGTCTGTAAAACTCCAAGAAGGTTTTTAAAAATATCAGTTTAAAAAACTCTAAATTTTATCATCAATTTTTTTTTTTTTTTTTTTTTTGAGAATTCCTTTTCGGCAATGCCACTCTAAGGATTTTGGCTTCAGTCCTTGTATAAAAATACCAGGCCCTCTTGGGTAATTGAACAGTGTGCTTTTTAAAAGGGTGCTAAGTGGCCTGGACACCAAATAGGCATGTGGGTGGCCTCACTGGCCTCTTTTCCCTAGACTCGTCTTATGTAGGTGAGATGACTTATCTTTTGGTGTGAGAAGAAGCAAGGAAACACCAACCTTAGTTCAAGAATGTAACTGAAAGGCCCTTTCTCCTTTAAGCTTAGAATGGCTCACCAAGGTCTTCCACATAGTGTGTCCTGATTCTATTCTGGTCCTGTTAGTCCTTCCCAGGCCAAACGCTTTTCCTACACTGAAGTCAATCCCAGTCCCATTTTACCTATCAGTGGATTTTAGTTTCAATAGACATTTCAAAGAAAGATTAAATTTAAAAACATATAGACACAGGAAACAGAACTATCTTGGCTTATATTCTAAAAAGTAACAATGTGCTTGACCTTAACCAAACACATGAGTACCCCTCCTCATGTCTAGAGTCAGAAGGAGAGGTAAAGGCTCAAGTGTGCCCCTAGAGCAGAGTCTGGCACAGTTAACAGTCAATAAATGCTTGTTGAATTAATGAAATGATTAAAAATATATATTTAGGTAAGATATGGGAGATAAAACCAAATTTTTAGTGATGCCCATAATATTGCTGTCCTTACACAAATTCTACCAGCACTAAAATAATAAATGCAAAGGTACTTAATAAATAAAATGTTTTTGCTATAGCTTATAGAGGAATTTTAACCTTTATTTTCTTCTCCCTTTCATTGATCTTCAGCAGTTTAATATAAGGGTTTGGTGTTCTCATTTTTCATGTGTGCATGGGTGTCCTAATTTGCTATTGAGATCTAGTTGTGTTGACTTATTAGCATCATCTCTCTCCCTTAAGTAAATTTTTCTTCAGTTATAGGCTTGATTATCTGTCCTGTTGTGTTGATCCTACATTCAGAAGTACCTATTAATGTTTAGTTAGAGTGCTGTTCTACTTTCCACATCTGTCATCTTCTCTTACCTTATTGTTTGTTGTTGTGCATCCTGCATATGTTCCTGGAATCTATCTGTTGTTTCAAGAATATGATTCTCCATAGGAAAGTCTATACTTTTTACTGCTACTGCTGTCAACAGAATAGTTCTAGAATTCAGTCTTG
Source organism: Budorcas taxicolor (assembly GCF_023091745.1). NCBI lineage: Eukaryota > Metazoa > Chordata > Mammalia > Artiodactyla > Bovidae > Budorcas > Budorcas taxicolor. The sequence goes on along the minus strand of NC_068914.1, from coordinate 45,794,346 downwards.
TTTGTCCTTACCATTCTTCTTTTCATCTTGTTGATAATGGCTAATAGTTCTAACCCAAGCATTTCCTTTGAGACTTCTGCACATTTCTTTTTCTTTCGTGGTAGGGTATTTTCTTAGTATGATTCATTACTCCTAGTTTCCTATATCCAGGATGCTGGACTTAGGCTGAGGTTCCAGGAGCAACGTTGAAATGGGTCAAGATTGACCTATGGGTTAAAGACTAAGGAGAAAAAACATCTGGAAAGCAACACTGAGTGATGAAGCCAGGGTCAAGATCCAAAGACAAAAAGAGGGCAGCAATGTGAAGAGAGGCAAAGACTTGGTGTAAAACACTTGGGTGGAAAGCAGAGTAAGTGGCTTTGGAGTTGAGAGAAGAGGTCAAGTCTTGAATCTCTGAGACACTATAGGGAGCTAATAAATCTACTGGGCAGTTTAGACAGGAGAAGTTGGGGCAGACAAAAAACTCCCATCTCGTACTTCTTGTGGAGCTTATGTTGAAGAAGACTAGGATGGGGTCCTAGGGCTTCTGGTAGAGATCCTTCTTGAGACAACATTTGTAGGTCAGTTTGGCTGTCAATATTGCCTTAATCCCATTGATCACAAATAGGAATAAGCTAAATTCCATCTATTTTGGCAATTGATGAGGCAGCTTCTCTCTGTGTATGATTCTACAGGTCTTTCAGTGAAAAAAAGGGAGAGAGTTATTGGGAGCTTTGATTCACTCCACTATTTTCTGTTCATTCCCCAATTTTATTTAGAGGGGGCTCAGTGGTAAAAAAATCCACCTGCCAATGCAGAAGACATGGATTCAATCCCTGGGTCAGAAAGTTCCCCTGGAGAAGGAAATGGCAACCGTTCAAAATTCTTGCCTGGACAATCCCATGGACAGAGGAGCCTAGCAGGCTATAGTCCATGGGGTCACAAAAGAGTTGGACACAAATTAGTAACTAAACAACAACAACAAATCTTTGTAACACACAGAAGAAATATGAACATAAAATGTAGGTCCCGATTTCTGTATAATATTCTACAAGCATACTTCCCCCACACCCACTCCCAGAACAGACCAGAATTAATTTTAGATGCAGCATTCATGGATATAGACTGTTTACATAAGATGGTGAACAGAAGTGTCTGTTGCTCAAATTTAAGTGATGTGGAAATGTGCACAGAAGAAAGTAGAATGAAATTAGATCACTTTGGATTTTCCAGAGCCTTAATATGATAATCTCTTTGAGAGATGACTGGAAAGTTTTGGTATTAAGTTTCTAGAATTGATGCCATTTAAATGAAGCATATCTTTTAAGGGAATTTTAGAAAAGCTAATGTGTTAGTGTAGAAGTATTAAGGTAAGAGTCAAGGAAGCTTGCAACATAATGTGCTTTACTGGGCTAAAAACTTACTGTCTAGCTGAGTCTTGGATCAGTGGAGACAACCTCTGAGACTTGTGAAAAACATAAACAGAGCATTGAGTCACAGCACGTCTTGGACTTGAGAAATAAGCCTTTTATTATCAGTGCATGCTTTCATTCCAGAATTCCCTGCTTAAGTTCTACTCTATGCTGGATTTTAAAGATATATGAACAGAGTCAGTATGCAGCACAGGCTCAGGCCAATGAAGATTAGATTAGGATTTTAACAGTTAGTATACATTAGCTTGTCTTTCCAAACATGGGGAAATGTTTCCTTCTTTTCATTCATAAGTTTTGCCTTCAAAACTTACTCTCTCTTGGGAACTAGTTTTCTTAGCACCTGTTTATTGACCTCTTCATTCATCCATCCTTCCATTAACCCATTCAGTATCTTTTGAATGCTCTGTTGTTGTTGTTCAGTTGCTAAGTCATGTCTGACTCTTTGCAACCCCATGGAATTCAGCATGCCAGGCTTCCCTGCCCTTCACTGTCTCTGGGAGTTTGCTCAAACTCATGTCCATTGAGTCTATGATGCCATCCAACCATCTCATCCTCTGTCACCCCCTTCTCCTCCTGCCCTCAGTTTTTCCCAGCAGCAGGGTCTTTTCCAAAGAGTAGGCTTTGCACATCAGGTGGCCAAAGTATTGGAACTTCAGCTTTAGCATCAGTGCTTCCAATGAGTATTCAGTGTTGATTTCCTTTAAGATTGACTGGATTGATCTCCTTGCTGTTCAAGAGACTCTCAAGAGTCTTCTTCAGCACCACAGTTTGAAAGCATCAATTCTTTGGTGCTTAGCTTTCCTTATGTTCCATCTTTGAATGCTTAGTATCTGCCAGTCCTCAAGTGAGCAGCTGGGAATACAATGAAGAATAATAATAAAAATAAATAAGACAGACCCTGTCTTTGATCCTGCCTTTACCTCCCCAGACTTTCACCTCCTCCTCAACTCAGGAATTTCTCTGGATTCTGCCTGGGCTTTCCCTCCCTGCACTATGTAAGGGAAATGTTCCCAAGACAGTAGACTGGGGAATCCTAGGACTTGCTTACTCATTTCCTTTCTCTTGTTGTCACTGTTCTTTATTGCCTGATGTCCAGTATCTTAAAAACCATTGTGTCATATATTTTGTGTATTCAAATTGGGTTATTTTAGCCAAGAAGTTAAGTCCAGGCTCTGTTTCTTGCCCTTGAATAGAAGCAGATTTGTACTGCTGAGTCCTGTGGGTTCTTTATACACTCTGATTTTTTTTTTTTTTGTCAAATGTGTGATTTGCAAATATTTTCTCCCAATCTATAGTCTGTTTTTTAATTTTTTAATGATGTCTTTTGCATAGAAAAAGTTTTCAGTTTTGATGTTCAATTTGCTCTCATAGCCAGCCAAGAACTCTTTCTAACAGTCTAGGTTGCAAAAGTTTCCTTGTCCACCTTCGCTACTTTAAACTATTGTTCCTTTCATTCTATTTAAGTTGTGTGCATGTGGAAAATGAATTTTTGTTGCTGCATTGTGTATCAACTGTCTCAAACCAGATATATCTGTTCTAGGCTATAGTCCTTCGGAATTTTGAGACACCTATAATTATCCTCTGTCTCCACTGAATGTCAACACTGCTCAAGGAAAAGAAGTTCAGACAATATTTTGGGTACACAAAAAGCAGTCTATGCTTTTAAAAAGTGTTAGGTTGGAATTGTCAAAAAGGAGGCTGGAAGGTATGAAATTCACATAGAAGAATATTTCTTCTTCAGCCCTGTAAGAAATGTCAAGGAGGGTGCTGGGATGTAGCGCTGGAATTTGTAGCAGCGTTGAACTTCAAACTTGAAAGATTAAATTCCGTTTTCCACTCTGGTTCTTTGGTTGCTGACTCATGCAAAAATGAAACCACACTTTTACTTGAGTTATTTGGCTATTTCTCACGAGGTATTTTACTCAACTAGAGTTAAAGGTCCAATCTTTCTTCTTTCTGTTCACCCCCAAACATGTACAAATTTCATCACTGATGAGGGAGAATGAAATGAATTTGGTAAGAAAATTACTTGGGCCATTTTGGTCTATATTCAAGGATATCACTATGCTCAGGAATAAGAAACAGTACCGCAAGAATCAAGTGCCCTTTGATCATACTTCTGAGCAGGTTTTGCTTCCAGGAAGGGACTAGACTATTCAAGGACTGAAACAAGATAAGAAAAGTTGGATTTATATTGCTTTTGTCCTCCTAATGATATGCCATAAATTGGGATATGAGGATTAAACACTTTAAGAATTTACTTCTAGCTAGTTGTTTTTAGTTTCCTCATTCTGAAGTAGGTAACTATATATTTCATCAGTAAGTTTTTATATAAAATCTCATCTGTTTATGAAGTGACCAATTTTGAAAATTGCAAAGGGTAGAACCTATAATATTTTGACTATATATCCTAAGGTGGGAGGGAAAAAAGGATACAGGATTCACCAGGTTCTTCAGCCAGGAATTGTTTCAGTACATGTTAGATATGTACTGATATAACTACATTAATAGATATTTTTGAAATATCTCAAATGCGTTATATTGGACTTAACAAGGCTGTCAGTTGACAAAACATAGAAGTCAGCTTGCCACTGTCTGATAAGCATTGTACTAGCAATAATAAAAATCTTGAAAGAACAGTGTATCTAGGCAGATGGAATGTTTGAGTAAACAATTTTTAAAATGTTCTACCATTTGGAAGAAGATACTCAAAATACTGCTTGAAATATCGGGATAATTTGATTCAAGCAGAATCATCTCTTAAAAGTAAGGTGCTATTTCAATAAGTATTGTATATTCAATTGTCGGTGATAGAGAAAACTTAAGGTTTTTAGCTCTTTCTACACATGGACATCACCAGATGGTCAACACTGAAATGAGATTGATTATATTCTTTACAGCCAAAGATGGAGAAGCTCTATACAGTCAGCAAAAACAAGACTGGGAGCTGACTGTGGCTCAGATCATCAACACCTTATTGCCAAATTCAGACTTAAATTGAAGAAAGTACGGAAAACCACTAGACCATTCAGGTATGACCTAAATCAAATCCCTTATGATTCTACAGTGGAAGTGAGAAATAGATTTAAGGGACTAGATCTGATAGATAGAGTGCCTGATGAACTATGGACGGAGGTTTGTGACATTGTACAAGAGACAGGGATCAAGATCATCCCCATGGAAAGAAATGCAAAAGAGCAAAATGGCTGTCTGGGGAGGTCTTAAAAATAGCTGTGAAAAGAAGGGAAGTGAAAAGCAAAGGAGAAAAGGAAAGATATAAGCATGTGAATGCAGAGTTCCAAAGAATAGGAAGGAGAGATAAGAAAGCCTTCCTCAGTGATCAAGGCAAAGAAATAGAGGAAAAAAAATAGAATGGGAAAGACTAGAGATCTCTTCAAGAAAATTAGAGATACCAAGGGAACATTTCATGCAAAGATGGGATATATAAAGGACAGAAATGGTATGGACCTAACAGAAGCAGAAGATATTAAGAAGAGCTGGCAAGAATACACAGAAGAACTATACAAAAAAGATCTTCATGACCCAGATAATCATGATGGTGTGATCACTCACCTAGAGCCAGACATCCTGGAATGTGAAGTCAAGTGGGCCTTAGAAAGCATCACTATGAACAAAGCTAGTGGAAGTGATGGAATTCCAGTTGGAGCTATTTCAAATCCTGAAAGATGATGCTGTGAAAGTGCTGTACTCAATATGCCAGCAAATTTGGAAAACTCAGCAGGACTGGAAAAGGTCAGTTTTTTTTCCAATCCCAAAGAAAGGCAGTGCCAAAGAATGCTCAAACCACCGCACGCTTGCACTCATCTCACATGCTAGTAAAGTAATGCTCAAAATTCTCCAAGCCAGGCTTCAGCAATACATGAACTGTGAACTCCCTGATGTTCAAGCTGATTTTACAGAAGGCAGAGGAACCAGAGATCAAATTGCCAATATCCGCTGGATCATGGGAAAAGCAAGAGAGTTCCAGAAAAACATTTACTTCTGCTTTATTGACTATGCCAAAGCCTTTGACTGTGTGGATCAGAATAAACTGTGGAAAATTCTGAAAGAGATGGGAATACCAGACCACTTGACCTGCCTCTTGAGAAATCTGTATGCAGGTCAGGAAGCAACAGTTAGAACTGACCATGGAACAACAGACTGGTCCAAATAGGAAAAGGAGTACGTCAAGGCTATATATTGTCACCCTGCTTATTTAACTTATATGCAGAGTACATCATGAGAAACGCTGGGCTGGAAGAAGCACAAGCTGGGATAAAAATTGCTGGGAGAAATGTCAATAACCTCAGATATGCAGATGACACCACCCTTATGGCAGAAAATGAAGAGGATCTAAAAAGCCTCTTGATTAGAGTGAAAGAGGAGAGTGAAAAAGTGGCTTAAAGCTCAACATTCAAAAAACGAAGATCATGGCATCTGGTCCCATCACTTTATGGGAAATAGATGGGGAAACAGTGAAAACAGTGTCAGACCTTATTTTTCTGGGTTCCAATATAACTGCAGTTGGTGACTACAGCCATGAAATTAAAAGACACTTACTCCTTGGAAAGAAAGTTATGACCAACCTAGATAGCATATTGAAAAGCAGAGCCATTACTTTGCCAACAAAGGTCCATCTAGTCAAGGCTGTGGTTTTTCCAGTAGTCATGTATGGATGTGAGAGTTGGACTGTGAAGAAGGCTGAGCACTGAAGAATTGATGCTTTTGAACTGTGGTGTTGGAGAAGACTCTTGAGAGTCCCTTGGACTGCAAGGAGATCCAACCAGTGCATTCTAAAGGAGATCAGTCCTGGGTGTTCTTTGGAAGGACTGATGCTAAAGCTGAAACTCCAGTACTTTGGCCACCTCATGTGAAGAGTTGACTCATTGGAATAGACTCTGATGCTGGGAGGGATTGAGGGCAGGAGAACAAGGGATGACAGAGGATGAGATGGCTGGATGGCATCACCGACTTGATGGATGTGAGCTTGAGTGAACTCCAGGAGTTGGTGATGGACAGGGAGGCCTGGTGTGCTGCAGTTCATGGGGTCACAAAGAGTTGATCATGACTGAGCTACTGAACTGAACTGAGGGACCATGAATTTTTCATTATAACACGTTTGCTGTGGGAGCTTGACTTCCCTGCATAGTCAAATATCCAACGAGCCTGTTACATGAATTGTAGTAAGTGTGGCTGTGTTGTGGGTGTGTGCTGAGTTCAGTTCGGTTTAGTCACTCAGTAGTGTCCAACTCTTTGTGACCCCATGAATCGCAGCACGCCAGGCTTCCCTGTCCATCACCAACACCCGGAGTTCACTCAGACTCACATCCATCGAGTCCGTGATGCCATCCAGCCATCTCGCCCTCTGTCGTCCCCTTCTCCTCCTGCCCCCAATCCCTCCCAGCATCAGAGTCTTATCCAGTGAGTCAACTCTTTGCATGAGGGGGCCAAAGTACTGGAGTTTCAGCTTTAGCATCATTCCTTCCAAAGAAATCTCAGGGGTGATCGCCTTCAAAATGGACTGGTTGGATCTCCTTGCAGTCCCAGGGGCTCTCAAGAGTCTTCTCCAACACCACAGTTCAAAAGCATCAATTCTTCAGTGCTCAGCCTTCTTCACAGTCCAACTCTCACATCCATACATGACCACAGGAAAAACCATAGCCTTGACTAGACGGACCTTAGTCGGCAAAGTAATGTCTCTGCTTTTGAATATGCTATCTAGGTTGGTCATAACTTTTCTTCCCAGGAGTAAGTGTCTTTTAATTTCATGGCTGCAGTCACCATCTGCAGTGATTTTGGAGCCCCCAAAAATAAAGTCTGACACTGTTTTCACATTTCCCCCATCTATTTCAATGAAGTGATTGGACCAGATGCCATGATTTTCATTTTCTGAGTGTTGAGATTTTAGCCAACTTTTTCACTCTCCACTTTCACTTTCATCAAAAGGCTTTTTAGTTTCTCTTCACCCTCTGCCATAAGGGTCGTGTCATCTGCATATCTGAGGTTATTGACATTTCTCCCAGCAATTTTTATCCCAGCTTGTGCTTCTTCCAGCCCAGTGTTTCTCATGATGTACTCTGCATATAAGTTAAATAAGCAGGGTGACAATATATAGCCTTGATGTACTCCTTTTCCTATTTGGAACCAGTCTGTTGGTCCATGGTCAGTTCTAACTGTTGCTTCCTGACCTGCATATAGGTTTCTCAAGAGGCAGGTCGGGTGGTCTGACATTCCCATCTCTTTCAGAATTTTCCACAGTTTCTTGTGATCCACACAGTCAAAGGCTTTGGCATAGTCAATAAAGCAGAAATAGATGTTTTTCTGGAACTCTCTTGCTTTTTCCATGATCCAGTGGATGTTGGCAATTTGATCTCTTGTTCTTCTGCCTTTTCTAAAACTAGGTTTAACATCTGGAAGTTCACGGTTCACGTATTGCTGAAGCCTGCTCAGTCATGTCCACCTCTTTGAAACCCCAGGGACCATGGTCTGCCAGGCTCCTATGTCTATGGAATTTTCCAGGCAAGAATACTGGAGTGGGTTGCCATGCCCTCCTCTAGGGGATCTTCATGACCAAGGGATCAAACCCATGGTTCTTACCTCTCTTGCAGGCATTAACAGGTGGATTCTTTAACACTGTGCCACCTAGGCAGCCCAGGTAGTAAGTATGCTACCTAACAAATGCATTCCCTGACATCCTCACAGTCTTCTCTCCAGCTCTATGTGGTTGGTAGAGTTCAATTGCATTCAGTTTTAATATTTCATGTGGGGACAAATTCTGTCCTAGCATGTGTAATTTTTTTTACCTATTTCTCTACAGCATGCAACATGTCAGATTGTTCTAATCTTATACATGCTTTAGTAGCTGACTTAAAGCTTTATACTATTATTCAATCCCTGAATCAACAAGATTTGTAAGAAATGTAAAATTAGCAACACTTTTATTCATCGAATTTGCTCACGTCAAATAGAAGACCTCGATTGTCCGCTTGTAACTCATGGGTTGGATTTTCCTATAGGTTGCTGGCATAAGATACAGAAAATTGTGAAGGTGTAAATCATACTCCAGTATGGCCAAAAGCTTTGTTCCAGACATGGTATTGGCTCAAAACTAAAAATATTAGATTGATTTTCCCTAAGTCCAGAGCCATGGTTTTTATATCCTTTATTTTAATGCCAAATTATATCACTAGTGTTATTTTCCTCTTTTGACATGATCTTGTATTATGGCCCTATCTTTCAAATTTCCTATTCAAATTATTCTCTGGCTTGTCTTTATCAAACCAGAGGAATTCTGAATTTGGAAGACTGCTTAAAATCCTTTGGATGACCATTTTAATACTTAAAGGTAAAATATAGCCATTCTACAAAGATAGAATATTGGAAACATTGCCCTAGAATAAATCAAAACAGTTAAAACAGGTTTTTAAATGGTAATCATTGGTTCCAGTATGTCAAATTAAATCTATGCCTCATATGATAGTAATGTTTCTGCTTTCAAATTAATTGAACTAAATTTTAACTTGTGTTACATAATAAATCTTTTGCTATCATTTGTTTGGATAATAAGTAAACATTAAATTGTTTGAGTTAGAGCTTTGTTGTTGTATAAAAATTTTTCCTAGAAAGGGAATGCATGGTAAGGAGAGAGCCTATGTCTCAATAATAATAATGAAACAAAATTTTCAAATCTCAGGCATTTTTAAAGTATTACTTGCTGCTCAAGATTACTTTCACATAAACTTGTTCAGCAGTGGTGTTTTCTTAGATGACTCAAAAATACAAATTAAAAATAGATTTCACCATCAGAATCCTTTGAGTAGAAGGTGTAAAAGTAAATATTTCCTTTTTTTTCCCCCGATAGCCTTTGTAAACTAGGAAGTTGAGAATTTAGGAATGTGTGGCTTTAGGCTACAGAGTCACTTAATAAAGTAGCTGAGTCACTATTTGTAGTGTGTTTCTAGTGTCAGGTAGACCCATAGTAGGTGTTCAGTAAAATCAGTCATTTACTCTAATTGAATGAATGATTTGTGGCTTCAGTGCATTAAAGTATAGTACAACCGTGGGTTCTCTCAGAGTGGCAGAGTAGGTTTGGAAGTAAATTATGGAAGTGGAGTAGCAATAAAGGTGCCAGAGGTAGAGTCTGTCACATCTTTATCCATAAACTAGTAATTTATGTTGAAGGAAAGCATACAGGTCCACAATCTTTTATATCCATTTTCAAAAAGCTCAAAAAACTGAAAGCCTTTTTCCTAACTTATTTGAAGGTAAAACCAGACCTAACCTCACAGAGGGAATTTAGGTTGTTTATGTATCCCCCTTGTGTAAATATGTGTAAATATTCACATATTTTGCTGCAGAAACACTGATGTGTTTGATTTCTGAGTCCCACTTCAGACACTGTTGGGGGATTATTTATTATGTAATATACGCACTTTGGGCTTTCCCGGTGGCTCAGTGGTAAAGAATCCCCCTGCAGTGCAGGAGCAACAGGAGCCTCAGGTTCAATCCCTGGGTCAGAAAGATCCCCTGGGAAGGGAATGGCAATCCACTTCTGTATGCTTGCCTAGAAAATCCTATTGACAGAGGGGCCTGGAAGGCTACAGTTAATGGGGTCACAAAGAGTTAGACAAGACTGAGCGACTAAAGAACAACAAATAGGCACTTTAGTACCTTTCTGAAATACATACAATTATGAGTTCTAAAACATTTTGGCCCCGAGGTTTGGAACAAGGGGGCCTTTGTTATCTGTACATAGTTTGTGAATAATTGGAATACATTCTGTGTATTTTCGTGTTTGTCGGTCATCTTCTGTTTTCTGATGCTTGCAAGCATGCTAAATCCCTTCAGTCATGTTGGACTCTTTGTGACCCCACAGACTGTAGCCCATCAGGCTCTTCTGTCCATGGGATTCTCGAGGCAAGAATACTGGAGTGGGTTGCCATCTCCTTCTCCAGGGGATCTTCTGATGCTCATCTTAAAACCACTTTCTTGGGCAAGAGCTTCTCTTCCAGAGGGTGAATGCTGCCCCTTCTGTTCCTTGATTCACAATGTGAGTTGCTTCCCATCATCAGCCATCAACCCTCACCATGACTTGGTGCTCGGGCGGGGGGCGGTGGGGGGGGGGGGGGGCGGGATGCTGTCTGTGCTTGGTTAACAGGGGAGCATCCCAGTACCACAAGTGGCCATATTGAGGAGCACACAATATCACAATATGTGAGCTGGCTCACTGTGACATGTCTGAGACTATCAGAGATGTCACACAATATATATGATCACGCATACAGTGATTAGTATCTATAGACTGTGTACAGTTTCCCCCACGGAGTATAACAGAATAGAACCTATCATTTGGGCTTTTTTAGTTTCTTTAGCATTACCCATCTGGAGATCCAGGCTAGAAAATCCAGCTACTATGTATTTGTCTTTGATCAAAAAATGGACTTCCTGTATCACTAGAGAAAGGCTTTTCTGAATAAATTGAACTTTTCCATCAAAGCCGAGTCTGATAGATCTACCCTATAAGGGACAACTCCTAAGTGAGACTGCCTTTACATCTGGCTTTAAGTAACTCATCTCATTTGCCCAGATCAAGAGTTAATCAGGAGAGTAGGAGTAAAACTAAAACTAGTTAATTCAGTTCGTCATGAACAGTTCTGGCTACAGAATTTGCTGAGAGGATTAAGGGTATTTAATGCACTAAATTTGTCCACGTAATCACACTGCCTAACTCTACTAATGGTGGAGTTGCCTTGAGACTTGACAACTCAGAGCACTAGTATTTCAAGACCTGCTGTGATAACCCAGACATAGGAGAGAGGGAATTGGGTGGCTTGCATGTCTTATTTCTCCTTGACCCTGGATTTTGGAAGGTCCAGAGAAAGCACTAGCCCTGTCTCATTGCTCTGGTGATGTCTCCCCCCCTCCTCTTGTACCCTTCCTCCTGACCCTCCTTCCCATGTCCCTGGCTCTGACGTTCTCTCTGTAATTATCTTTTGCTCACTGTTACTCTCTTCTTGCCTATGTCTGTCATTCACCTGTTTGCTTTTTTCCCCACACTGGGAAAGTATGAGAAAAGATGAGGAAGGAGAGAAATGGCCGTTTGACATCTACTCTGCAGACTTAAAAATATTACTGAAATAATTTTTATACTATTGTTACCTTTATAAAAATAAAGCCTTTATGTAGTAGTCCTGACAGTTCTTAAATTTCACTTTGAGAGCTACTTAAACTAGAGGTCATTTCATCTAGATGATGTGGAAAGGAGAGTTAATCTATAAACCATTTTGAAATCTTTGGGAGATTTCAATTGAATTGAAAGGTACTAATCCTTTGCAAGGCTGTATATTGTCACCCTGCTTATTTAACTTATACGCAGAGTACATCATGAGAAATGCTGGGCTGGAAGAAGCACAAGTTGGAAGCAAGATTGCTGGGAGAAATATCAATAACCTCAGATATGCAGATGACACCACACTTATGGCAGAAAGTGAAGAGGAACTAAAAAACCTCTTGATGAAAGTGAAAGAGGAGAGTGAAAAAGTTGGCTTAAAGCTCAACATTCAGAAAACTAAGATCGTGGCATCTGGTCCCATCACTTCATTGAAATAGATGGGGAAACAGTGGAAACAGTGTCAGATTTTATTTTTGGGGGCTCCAAAATCACTGCAGATGGTGATTGCAGCCATGAAATTAAAAGACGCTTACTCCTTGGAAGAAAAGTTATGACCAACCTAGATAGCATATTCAAAAGCAGAGACATTACTTTGCCGACTAAGGTCCGTCTAGTCAAGGCTATGGTTTTTCCAGTAGTCATGTATGGATGTGAGAGTTGGACTGTGAAGAAGCCTGAGCACCGAAGAACTGATGCTTTTGAGCTGTGGTGTTGGAGAAGACTCTTGAGAGTCCCTTGGACTGCAAGGAGATCCAACCAGTCCATTTTGAAGGAGATCACCCCTGGGATTTCTTTGGAGGGAATGATGCTGAAGCTGAAACTCCAGTACTTTGGCCACCTCATGTGAAGAGTTGACTCATTGGAAAAGACTCTGATGCTGGGAGGGATTGGGGCCAGGAGGAGAAGGGGACAACCGAGGATGAGATGTCTGGATGGCATCACGGACTCGATGGATGTGAATCTGAGTGAACTCCGGGAGTTGGTGATGGATAGGAAGGCCTGGCGTGCTGCGATTCGTGGGGTCACAAAGAGTTGGACACGACTGAGCGACTGAACTGAACTCATCTGAACCCTTTGTATTAAAGTGAATCTGTTTATCTATTGACCCTGAAATACATTTCCCCAAATTATTCTGCATTGAATTTATTTAGCTATCCCTCAGCGGGTAAAGAATTTGCTTGGAATGCAGGAGACCCAGGAGACTCTTTCGATCCCTAAGATTCCCTGGAGGAGGAAATGGCAACCCACTCCAGTATTCTTGCCTGAAAAATTCCATGGACAGAGGAGCCTGGCGAACTACAAAGAGTTGAACACGATTGAGCAACTAAGTGTGTAGCATGTCAGAGAAGGTTCTAAAAGTTTCATTTTGGAGAAGCGCACATGGGAAATTTTCTTATCCAAATTCTTGTCTTGATATGCAGGCTATGTGACTCCTTTACTTGTTCAGAAAACAATTAAATAAGTAAAACTCCAGAGTCTGTATAAAGTGAGTAAATACTTCTTGTTTAATGTTTCTGAATGCTTGTGCTCAGAATTGTTTTGTGAAGTATGTTCAAGAAATCTTTTTGTCTTCTGAACCAGAAGCTAGAAGGTGAGTTTAAAACAGTTGCTGACAGGGTGGCTGCAGGGTACGAGGCTCTGTAAATGGCATCTCTAGGGGGAGGCAAGTCTCAGCTTCTCACCTTGAAACAAGCAGGAATAATAAGAAAGATGATCTCTGGGAAGCTTCAAACCTCAATATCCTGCATTCTGGCACTTTTTGTCCTCTCCTGTTTTTCACACGTGTTTTTCACACTTCTTACCAAGGCTTTGATGCTACTGTTGGTTGCACTGACCCTGGACCAGGGATTATAAAGACAAAAGCAGACAGGTCCCAAGTAAGAGCTATGCATGAGTGAAGTGGGCCAGCCTGGGCTGAAGGAAAGGTTTCTGCTCAACTCTCAACCAGGACACACACGTGACCCATATAGACATATACATGACCAAACAGAGATTCCAGTCTTTTCAAAAGAAACACAAAATCCAGAATATAATTTTTTTCCTTCATCTTTTCTTTTATTAAAGATAAGTACATGCTCATTTGCCAGTCATGTCTGACTCTTTTGCCACACCATGGCCTGCCAGTCTCCTTTGTCCATGGATTTCCCAGGCAAGAATACTGAAGTGCGTTGCCGTTTTCTTCTCCAGGGCATCTTCCTGAGCCAGGGACTGAACCCGCATCTACCTGTGTCTCCTGCTTCGAAGGGAGATTCTTTACTGCTGAACCACCAGGGAAGCCCATACATTTGGGAAAACAGATCTGGTTGCATTTAGCAATAAAGCTGTATTATGCCCATCTATGAGCACATGGTGAATGGATGGTATCTGAGTTATTTTCATTTTCATTATTTCCAGCACCAGACACATACTAAATATTGCATGAATGAATGGAAAATGGATGATTACAGATTGATGTCCCAGACATAAGTCATCATACTTAGAAGATAAAGTGATTTTCCCTTAATATTTTCAAAACTCTCTCAACAATTGTTAGTTGTTTTTTTTTTTAATTTTAACCTTATTTAACTATATACATATATACCATAGAATATTACTCAAATGTAAAAAGGAATGAAATTATGCCATTTGCAGAGATGTGGATGGGCCTAGAGACTGACATAAAAAATGAAGTAAGTCAGAAAGAGAAAAACAAAGATCTCATATTAATGCATATATATAGAATCTAAAAAAATGATAGATGAACCTATTTACAAAGCAGAAATAGAGGTACAGTATATCTTTTAGATGCAATTTTGTAATTTAAAACTATTCTATTGTCATTATTCAAGTTTTTTTTTTTTTTTGTCGGGAGCCACGTTAAGCATTACTGACAAAATGGAGGCATGGCCCTAGCCCCCTCTCCTCATCTTGCAGGCACTGTCCAGGGATGAAGGAGTTAGGCCTTGTGATTCTGACTTGTTCTTTCCTTTCTTCAGTTGAGTTGTCTGGAAAGAATGTTCAGGTGCTTGAGAGAAGCATGAGAAAGCACAAAGCCTTCTACAGTTGTGCCCAGAAAATAATCTATAAAATAACCATTGACATTTGTTCAACGATCTTTACAAAGAATATCCCAGGATGAGCATGTAGGCCGCAGCTTGAGGCCATGGGAAGGATTATTATCTGAGACCTGTTTGTGAGGGGAATGTTTATGGCAAAAGAAGTTTGCTGAGTCTAGGGTTTAGGATTAATTAAGAATAGCTAGAAGCCTTTTTAGGAGATAATGATCTTAAGATGGTAGGAGAAAACAGGATTTAGAAAGATAAGAAATAAACCAGGAATGTAGCATGAGTTACAATGTAATCACAAGTTCAGTACAGTAAATCTGGGTGGAGGAAACTAAAAACGTCAAACCTCTGACCTAATGCTTTTGTCAAAGTATAAAAGAGAACCTGAAGCTTGAAATAAACATGTTAGTCCCATACTGTGAGTCAGAGACTACATCATCGTCTGCCGATGTAGCTCCGTACCATGAGTCAAAGGCTACCTCATCATTGCCGACATCGTCCATCTCTTCAGGTTGAATCTCTGGCTGCTGGAGCTGGGCTCTGGCAGTTTTTGTATTTAAAAAAAAAGAAAAAATCACGCAGCGGGCTGAATCTGGCCTGGATGAAACAAACCCATGAAAAGATTTCTTAAAGTTCACCTCTGTACTCAGTGGTTCATACAGCCCACATTTTAAGGCGCAGGGCTCATTTTCAGCTTAATAGGAATCACAGCTAAAACCTAGAGCCAATTTAATGCCACATGCATAGAGCGTGTGGAAGAGTCATTGCAGCACTCGGTTGTTAGAGGTCATATGCACACCAAGTGTCTGTGGCCTCGTGCTGTCTGGCTGTGCTCTTCTGCAGACTCTACTAACATTGATTGGTCAGCACACACCCTGCTTTAATGAGAAGGCAGTCCCAGCATGAGGCGCTAACCACGAGGAGCCTTCTTAAGAGGGAACCACCCAAAGAGAAGCTGAATTAACTGGTTTGCATCCTCATAATACAAACCATTGCTCTTGGAAAATGAATAGGACATAAGAGATGACTAAAATTTACAGTGCTATCAGACTCATTTGGTCTCTGTTTCTTTTACTTAAATAAAACTGTCTCATTTCAAGTGATTTTCTATAGCTGGTGATTGTGAGGGGGAGCTTCTCAGGTGGTGCTGGTAGTAAAGAACCTGCCTTTCAATGCAGAAGATGTAAGAGATACAAGCTTTATCCTCGGAAAGATCCCCTGGAGGAGGACATGGCAACCCACTCCAGTTTTATTGCCTGGAGAATCCCATGGACAGAGAGACCTGGTGGGATACGGTCCATAGGGCCACAAAGAGTCACAAATGAAGTGACTTAGCATGCATGCACACACTCCTCATAGATCCTATCTTGAAATAAAGTCACATTTGAAAACTATAGCTTCAACATGTGATTGGAGGAGAGGGAAACACAAACAGTCCTAACACTTAGGTAAGACCAGCCTTCTGCATTGAAAGGCAGGTTCTTTTCTTCAGCACCACCTGGGAAGCTCCCCCTCACAATCACCAGCTGTAGAAAATCACTTGAAATGAGACAGCTTTATTTAGGGAAAAGAAACAGAGACCAAGTGGGTCTGATATCACTGTAAATTTTAGTCATCTTTTACATCCTTTTAATTTTCCAGGAGCAATGGATTGTATTATGAGGATACAAACTTTAATTCAGCTTCTCTTTGGGTGGCCCCCTCTTAAGGAGGTTCCTCATGGTTAGTGCCTGTGGCACATGGGACAGAGTTGAGGATGTAAAATGAAGCAGACTTGCCTCTCAAAGATCATCTACCTGTGTGCTGAGTCAACTTGGGCAAGAGATAATCTGGACGCTTCTACTGTCTTAGATTATTCAGTGGCATGGGGAGAAGTGATCAAGTGGAAAGGAAATACATCCAAAGTGTATCCTTTCTGTGCTTGAAGTCCATGCGTCCATGAACAAAGTGGTTGGTCCCATTCTGAAGAACATCTGAGTGTTTGTATCCAGAGAGTGTTGTGAGTGGGCAGCACAGTTGCCTGTGGGATGAAGACTAATGGCAGTCAATGGAACAGAAGTGTAGCAGGAGCAGCAGACACTGGAGAAGAAAAACCAGGGGCTGTTAGAAAGCCATGATTAAATCTAAGACAATTTCCAAGCCCACCCCCCAGAATTCTCAGAAAAAGTGGCTCACATGGGTTACATGCAAAACCCTTGGGGATTTGGTGGAATATTCAGTGAGGGAATTCATGAGGACATACTGGACTCCCTTTTAGAAGAGCAAGAAAGGATTTAAAACATGAAGATTTGGTGTATTTTGGTAAATGTGGTTTATTTTTACTCTGCTAAACAGATCAGCCCTGGGATTTCTTTGGAAGGAATGATGCTAAAGCTGAAACTCCAGTACGTTGACCACCTCATGCAAAGAGTTGACTCCTTGGAAAAGACTCTGATGCTGGGAGGGATTGGGGGCAGGAGGAGAAGGGGACGGCGGAGGATGAGATGGCTGGATGGCATCACTGACTCGATGGATGTGAGTCTGAGTGAACTCCGGGAGATGGTGATGGACAGGGAGGCCTGGTGTGCTGCGATTCATGGGGTCGCAAAGAATTGGACATGACTGAGTGACTGAACTGAACTGAACTGAAAGTGTCCAAATGTTATATAAAGAAACTAAGTGTGAGGAAAAAATAATGAATAAGGTTTAGTGATGAAGTTCAAAAGTCCAGTTAAATTAGCTAAATTTAGTTGTTTTCTTCATTACAAAATAGTAGCTGTCACAGTTGTATTATCATACATTCTTGACTACTGGTCTCATCTGGGCCTTTGATATTCTTCAGCATCCTTACTACATTTCTCTGGTCAGTTTGCTCCTTCATTTCCCCACAATGACTGTGTCAGACCATCTTTAATTTCCTCAAGCCACTGACAACTTTTGCACTCTTTCCTTCTCAGTAAGCAGCCCTGACTCATATTTATGTTGCTAATTAAGGCTATTTATTACAGGGAACTCCTTCAAATTTCTGAGGTTGTATCTGCAAACCCAAGTGCCTCTGTATCCATTGTTTCTCCTTTCTTATTATATGTGTCAAAGGTAAACTACACTAGACACTCGTTAAAAACAGCAGGGGAGATTTTATTCAAGACCATTGTGATAGTGAGGAGAGATTGAACCCAACTCTGTTGAAACAGAAAGGGTCAATTTTATAAGTGCTGGGGTGAGCTGTTGGAAAAATACTGGAGGATATTAAGGAAGAGGTTGGGCAATGTGATTAGGCCACTGGTGTTTGCTGATTGGTACTTAAGTTAGGCTCCTATCCTCCCACTGAGACTGGGGTATAGTTACCCTGTCTTTCTTGATGATTATATTTCAAGATGATGGCTCCCAGGTCCTTGAGAAAGACATTGATGGGTAGCAGAAAGTTTACATTTCAAAAATCACAGAAAGAATTTATAACTACAAATTTTATAAAGTAAGTGCTCTTAAGTTTACTCAGGCTGAGGGAAGCTTAACGGCTCTCCTGGTCACAGGGAAACAACTCTCCCTCCTCGAGTCCCTTACTCTTACCTACTTCTGCCTCCTTGAATGGTTTCAATCCTTAGGTGAAATCTTTCCCCGTCTTGCCACCTTCTGTGTTTTGTGGATCCTTCTTGACAATATTCAGACATTTCAAATACATCCAACAGCACTCATCTGAAACCAAACTAAAACAAACAGAAATCCCACAGACCTCCTCTTCACTTCCACATCTCCCTCCGGGCCTGGCTCCATTTTTCTGTTACCATGACAGCCAGACTTTTAGATAGGTTTCCTTGCACACACTTTCTCCACATTTTTACTTCTCCCCTCCTCTTCTCTCTCTTTCTCTTTTGCCTTCTCCTGAGTCTATTGGTATAGATGATGCAGGAGAAAAGAAGTGGAAACTGCTCAGCTTGTTAAGAGCTATGCCCCAAATGAACACAGCATTATTTCCACTTATTCTATTGATCAAAGCAGGGACAGGGCCCACCCAGACTCAAGGGGCAGGATAAATGGGCTGTACTCCTTGATGTGGGATAATTTAATTGTTGCATCCATCTTTGGAAAAGTACTATTGCCATATGTCTTATATAATCATGAACTTTGCAATTTCTTTTGTGTTCTATACTTTTAAAATCACATTTGAGGTTATGGCATTAGTTGCAGGCACATTTAAAATTATTTTATCTCCCTGGTGAATTGTACCACTTACTGTGAAGGGATCCTCCCTATTTTGTGATGCTTTTTCCTTTTATCTTTTCCTTGATAAATAGAAACTTAAAAAAATACTTGTCTAGTATATTTCACCATTCCTTTATTTACAATTGTTCCATATCTATGTTTTAGATAGTTATCTGACAGTCTTAACCATATCATTTAGTCAGTTGCACTGACTATATATCCAGTTGTTTGATGATGTATCTGAGTTTACATCTTATATATTTTATTTGGTTATTGCTCTTAGGTTTTTTCCTCTCTCCTGCTTACCTTCTTTATAATTAAATTTTTTTCTCATTACATTTTCTCCTCAATTTGTTTGGAAGCAGAATACTGTGTCTGTTACTTAGTGATTACCTTCAAAACTAAAGAAAACCAAAATAAATTTAAACAATAACCTTAACTTTCTCTGAGATAATTTTATAAGGCTTTGAATAATTTAACTTTATCTCCCTCATGCTACAATTTTATACTTTTATTTTGTGTAATTTAATTCTGTTGTCTAACCTTATAAAACATTATTATTATTGTTTTAAAACAATTGTTCATTTAGATTTATTTTAAAAAATTATATAAAAAATTATAATCCTATGTGTTTTCTATTTCTTCTTCTATCTCAAACTTTCTGCCTGGGGTCATGTTCTCCTAAAATTCTAAAGTAATTTAGAATTTCCTTCAATAAATGGCCTTGAAGTGGCAAGCATCTCTTTTTGTTTGTCTAGAAGTATCTTGCTGCTGCTGCTGCTAAGTCGCTTCAGTCATGTCCGACTCTGTGCGACCCCATAGACAGCAGCCCACCAGGCTCCCCCATCCGTGGGATTCTCTAGGCAAGAACACTGTAGTGGGTTGCCATTTCCTTCTCCAATGCATGAAAGTGGAAAGTGAAAATTGAAAGTGAAGTCGCTCAGTCGTGTCCGACTCTTCGCGACCCCATGGACTGCAGCCTACCAGGCTCCTCCATCCATGGGATTTTCCAGGCAAGAGTACTGGAGTGGGGTGCCACTGCCTTCTCTGAGAAGTATCTTAGTCACTGATAAAAAAGTTCCCTTTGGCAGCTATGTTTTTTCAGTGTATTAATAATATTAATATTATTAAACAATTTTTTGGCTTTTATTGTTGTGGAAAATTTGGTTTCTGTCCATGTCTATCTTTTGAAGGCAACCTGGTCACTTTTAAGATCTTTATATCTCTAATATCTTAATGTTAATTATTTTGTTTCTAGATGTGAATCATTAAATATTTATTCTGCTTGAACTTCTTAAATCTGGGAACTATTGTTTTTCATTAGTTTTGGAAATAATTATTTCTTAAAATACTGTACTTTTAAATTATTCATCTACTCTTCTAGAATTACTATCGTACTTACATTAAATTTCTCAGTGTTGTCATTTTAACCTCTTTTTCATAATTTCTTTGCTTTTCTCTCTTGCATTCTGAACCATTTTCCAACTCACCAATTCTCTCTTCAGCTATATCTGATCCATTGCTAATCCTTTGAATAACTTTAAAAAATATTGTTTTTCATTCCTATAAATTCTGTTTTGTTTATTTCAGATATATAAGGTCATATTATTTACTTTATATGTCCCTTGAAACTCCTTTAATCCCCAATTGTCCAAAAAAACCCAAAATAGAAAAACCTGAAGTTGGTATTTTAAAATTTTCATGCCAAAGGCACTAGGATGAAACAAGTGCAAATTCTTGCTGGAGGAATTTACCTTTATTTTAGGTCTCAAAGAATCTCTATAAATAATTGTCATAACCATGTATATAAGGAAATTGTGCATTTTCTGGGTAGACAGTGCATTTCCAATCTCCATGAATAACCTTTTCTTTTTCCTGCTGCTCTTCTTCTCAACCCCAAGGATTTTCCTTGCAGTCCTCTGGGGGTGTGAGGTCAGTTGAGTTTGCTTCTGGTTAACTTTTAACTTGACAGTACAGTTTTGGGTAGTAGCTTTATGGAGGAAAGAGATAATCAGTTCAATGGATACAATATGGTTTTCACCCCATGTGATCACTTGTTACTTTTGAGACAATAAACTACTCCCTACTTCTTGAATCGACTTCCTTTGCCTTCCATCAATGACTGGAGATCAAACCAGTCAATCCTAAAGGATATCAATCCTGAATATTCAGGAGGGACTGATGCTGAGGCTGAATCCCCAATGCTTTGGCCACCTGATGCAAAGAGCTGACCCACTAGAAAAGACCCTGATGCTGGGAAACATTGAAGGCAGGAGGAGAAGGGGACGATGGAGGATGAGATGGTTGGATGGCATCACGAACTCAACGGACATGAGTTGAGCAAGCTCCAGGAGTTGGTGATGGACAGGGAAATGGACATGCTGCAGTACATGGGGTCACAAAGAGTCAGACACTACTGAGTGACTGAACTGAACTGAACTGCCTTTCATAGTGTGTTATTTTCTGACTCTTTAGTTTTGTAATCCTACATGGAAATTAATCCTTTGCTCTTCATCTTTTAATGTTAGAATCTCTATGGCGCAGGTATTGACCCTTTTCTCCTTTTGTGTTCATTTCCAGGTAAATTAATCTAAGATGACTTTAAATGCCATCTTGAGTGTAGTGAAACCTAATTACCTATATACAGTGGAATTTTGTGTCTCTTCTGAATTCTATTCCTACTTGACATCTCCACTTGCATATCTCAGTTTCCTGAAACTGAGTATGCCCTAAACTAAACTCAGAGACTGATATCTCTCCATCCTCCAACAGCCTCCAAATCTCATCCTTTTCTAGTCTTGCTTATTCCAGTCATAAGATACAATAACTCAACTACTGCTCACTCCAGAAATCTTCCTGCCTCTCTATCTTACATTTTAAGACATTTTCTCTCACTAGGCTGCAATTGCACATGTCTAAATTCCAAACTTCTTGGGAACTCTTACCAAGTTCTTTCATCTGCCAGGACTTACTCCTACATATACTTCAAATCTCCATTAAAGTATGATGTCATCACTTGGAAAAAATGGACAAATTCTTAGAAAAGTATAACTTTCCAAAACTGAATCAGGAAGAAATAGAAAATCTTAACAGACCCATCACAAGCACATAAATTGAAACTGCAATCAGAAATCTTCCAGCAAATAAAAGCCCAGGACCAGATGGCTTCACAGCTGAATTCTACCAAAAATTTAGAGAAGAGCTAACACCTATCCTACTCAAACTCTTTCAGAAAATTGCAGAGGAAGGTAAACTTCCAAACTCCAATAGAAGGAACATACCTCAACATTTAAAAAAAAAAGCCATATATGATAAACCTACAGCAAACATTATCCTCAATGGTGAAAAATTGATAGCATTTAGCCTAAAGCCAGGAAAAAGACAAGGATGCCTACTCTCACCACTACTATTTAACATAATTTTGTAAGTTTTAGCCACAGCAGTCAGAAAAGAAAAAGAAATAAAAGGAATCTAGATTGGAAAAGAAGAAGTAAAATCCTCACTGTTTGCAGATGACATGATCCTCTACAACCCTAAAGACTCTGCCAGAAAATTACTAGAGCTAATCAATGAATATAGTAAAGTTGCAGGATATAAAATTAACACACAGAAATCCCTTGCATTCCTATACACTAACAATGAGAAAACAGAAACAGAAATTAAGGAAACAAGCCCATTCACCATTGCAACAAAAAGAATAAAAAAACTTAGAAATAAATCTACCTAAAGAAACAAAAGACCTATATATAGAAAACTATAAAAACACTGGTGAAAGAAATTAAAGAGGACACAAATAGATGGAGAAATATACCATGTTCATGGGACAGAAGAATCAATATAGTGAAAATGAGTATACTACCCAAAGCAATCTATAGATTCAATGCAATCCCTATCAAGCTACCAACAGTATTTTTCAGAGAACTAGAAGAAATAATTTCACAATTTGTATGGAAATACAAAAAACCTCAAATAGCCAAAGCAATCTTGAGAAAGAAGAATGGAACTGGAGGAATCAACCTGCCTGACTTCAGGCTCTACTACAAAGCTATAGTCATCAAGACACTATGGTACTGGCACAAAGACAGAAATATAGATCAATGGAACAAAATAGAAAGCCCAGAGATAAATCCATGCACCTATGGACATCTTATTTTTGGCAAAGGAGGCAAGAATATACAATGGAGAAAAGACAATCTCTTTAACAAGTGGCTCTGGGAAATCTGGTCAACCACTTGTAAAAGAATGAAACTAGAACACTTTCTAACACCACACACAAAAATAAACTCAAAATGGATTAAAGATCTAAATGTAAGACTAGAAACTATAAAACTCCTAGAGGAGAACATAGGCAAAACACTTTCTGACATAAATCACAGCAGGATCCTCTATGACCCACCTCCCAGAGCAATGGAAATAAAAGCAAAAATAAACAAATGGGACCTAATTAAACTTAAAAGCTTTTGCACAATGAAGGAAACTACAAACAAGGTGAAAATCCAGCCTTCAGAATGGGAGAAAATAATAGCAAATGAAGCAACTGACAAAGAATTAATCTCAAAAATATACAAGCAAAACCTGCAGCTAAATTCCAGAAAAATAAATGACCCAATCAAAAAATGGGCCAAAGAACTAAATAGGCATTTCTCCAAAGAAGACATACAGATGGCTAACAAACACATGAAAAGATGCTCAACATCACTCACTATCAGAGAAATGCAAATCAAAACCACAGTGAGGCACCATCTCACACCAGTCAGAATGGCTGCTATCCAAAGTCTACAAACAATAAATGCTGGAGAGGCTGCAGAGAAAAAGGAGGCCTCTTACACTGTTGGTGGGAATGCAAACTAGTACAGCCACTATGGACAACAGTGTGGAGATTCCTTTAAAAATTGGAAATAGAATTGCCATATGACCCGGCAGTCCCACTTCTGGGCATACACACCGAGGAAGCCAGAATTGAAAGAGACACGTGTACCCCAGTGTTCATCGCACCACTGTTTACAATAGCCAGAACATGGAAGCAACCTGGATGCCCATCAGCAGATAAATGGGTAAAAAAGTAGTGGTACATATACACAATGGAATATTACTCAGCCATTAAAAAGAATGCATGTGAATCAGTTCTAATGAGGTGGATGAAACTGAAGCCTATTTTACAGAGTGAAGTAAGCCAGAAAGAAAAACACCAATACAGCATGTTAACACGTATATATGGAATTTAGAAAGATGGTAATGATGATGCTATATGCAAGACAGCAAAAGAGACACAGATGTAAGGAACAGTCTTTTGGACTCTGTGGGAGAAGGTGAGGGTGGGATGATTTGAGAGGGTAGCATTGAAATGTGTATATTATCATATGTGAAACAGATCACCAGTCCAGGTTTGATGCATGAGACAGGGTGCTCAGGGCTGGTGCATTGGGATGACCCAGAGGGATAATATGGAGAGGGAGGTGGGAGGGATGTTCAGGATGAGGAACACATGTAAACCCATAGCTGATTCATGTCAATGTATGGCAAAACCACTACAATATTGTAAAGTAATTAGCTGCCAATGAAAATAAATAAATTAATTTTTAAAAATAGAAAAAAAATCATGTCATTGGGTGAATCTGCTGAGATGGGGTGGGGGAGTGTCCTTTGTATGCAGGATCCTAACCTGCTATGCTTGTTCATAGTGCTTTTAACAACTATGATGTAAACTATTATATTAAAATAAGTAACCATTTGTTCAACGCTTCAAAGTCTATCTCCTTTTCCATAAGATTCTTGAATGTGAGGTTTGCCTGCCTGGTTTACTACTATATCACCAGAGGAATGCTTACCACAAAGAAGGCATTCATAGGTACTTGTTGAATGAATACATTAATGGATTATTAATGACCCCATTTAATATTCAAACACTTGTAAAGTGCTTTTGTGAATGCTCAAGAAATCCCAAACCTACCTAAAATATGCTATAAAATTTGTTTCACTTCCCTAAGAAATATTTTCAAATTTTTCAAATTTGGGCTTTGTCCATGGAATTGTGGACCTCAATTTTATCCCATTGGCTGGACAGAATGTTGAAAATTACCAATGGGAAATTGTTGAAAGATTTTAATCAAAGGAATGGAGCATGGTGAGATATATGGTTTAGAAAAGGAACTTTAGGGTCAGTGTGCAAATTGAATTGAGTGGGGAAAGACCTAAGGCTAATGAAAAATTATGAGAGACAAGTAGAGGAGCAGTAGTGAGGCATGGGAAACAGATTTATTTGAGAGCCACTTCAGAGATAGGGGCTTCTCTGGTGGCTCAGATGGTAAGTAAGCCGTCTGCAATGCAGGAGACCTGGATCCAACATCTGGATTGGGAATATCACCTGGAGAAGGGGAATAGCTATCCTCTCCAGTTCTTGCCTGGAGATTTCCATGGACAGAGGAGCCTGATGGGCTACAGTCCATGGGTTCACAGAGAGTGACTAATACTTTTTTGAATAGAATCTATAGAGTTTGGTAATATCATTGGAGTGTGATAAGGCAGGAGTGGGGGTTCAGGATACATAGGAGAATCTGATGAGATGTGGGATTAATCCTGTTTTTATTAACCTGTATTACTTGTGGTGTGGTTAATTAAGGCATACGCATGTATGAATATCAGAATTTCTCCATTTTTCACATTATAAAACTGAGACAGGATCCCAGTTTTCCTGACTCCTATTTTTTTTTCCTGACTCTAATTGTATCTATTATGAAAGTCTCTTTTCCCCAAACCCTGGCCTCCTTGGCTGGCTCCTGACACCCAACTAAAAAGGCTCAGTAACCTCCTAGAAGGTTAGGTTCTGTTTCTCAGCTGACAACCCAAATTTAGAGCCTATTGTGATTCCATTACCCGATACCAACTTTTCCTTTTGAATTATTGCTCTGTGGACTCCCACTGCTTACATTAATTCATATTTCTTGGTCCTAGGATTTGCTTGTATTATCTCTCACTTGGCTAAACCATTTGGGTATTCAATTATCTCTTCTTATAAGAGCAAGCTTACTGCCAAGTTAGTTTCCTCCAACATGCTTCATGCCCATTCTCTACCTTCTCTCATCTGGCCTTTATTTCTGACATCTTGGTCTGTCTGTTCTCCCAAATGTTTCTTAGTGATGGAGCTTTCCAACTCAGTCAGCCAGGTAAGTGAAGAATCAGTTTAGCCATCCAGTCTCCCCCTCTCCTTTTGCCTTGTTGAGTGTGTTGCATCAATATATATTTTTTTCAATGCTTGTGCATCATAACAAATATTTGTTATTTCAGAAGCACTGTAATTTTTTCCAGCCTTCAAACTCATGTTGCCTTATTGACATATAAATATGCAAAGTTTCTAAATATGCAAAGTCTCAACTTAGTGTTTGGCCCTATAAGAGTCTCTACCTGACTGATCCTGATGGACTAGTCATTGCAAAGCTGAATCTATTTAGCACAGGGCTGACATATTCTCACTGCTCTGGAGATCATTTCTACTCTTCAAGAACACTGGGTATGTGTGTGTGTGGTGGGGCGGTCATCTGCTGCACTGCTTATGATCAGCCCCATTTATCCCTAAGGGTCTTTCTTAAAGGTACTTTTGTTGCAGTTATCTTCAGTATCTATAATATCATGCAGTACTTACAGTATCATTTCAAAGCTTTAGAGAAGAATTTCCTGCAAAGAAAGTTTATGGAAACTTCCTTTATAGTTTTGATTATTTGCCCATGAACAGCCTAAAGATGATATGACATACTGTAATTTGTAAAATGATGACTTCACTCATGAAAATATGTAAACATGGGCTTTCCTGGTGGCTCAATGGTAAAGAACCCATCTGCCAATGCAGGAGATGTGGATTCAACCTGTGGGTCAGGAAAATCTTCTGGAGAAGGAAAAGGAAACACTACTCAGAGGAACTTGGTGGGCTACAGTCAATGGGGTTGCAAATGGTCAGATATGACTTAGCAACTGAACAAGCAAATAAACTATAGTTAACTTATCAGACTTCATCCAAATTGTATTTAGTTTGGGAAGTCTCATCAAAATGTACAGTTAATTTGTATGTGAAAGTATTAGTCACTCAGTCCTGTCTGACTCTTTGCAACCCCATTGGCTATAGCTTGTCAGGCTCCTCTGTCCATTGGATTCTCCAGGCAAGAATACTGAAGTGGGTTGTCATTTCCTTCTCCAGGGATCATCCTGACCCAGGGATCAAACCTGGGTCTCCTGCATTGCAAGAAGATTCTTTACCATTTGAGCCGCTAAGGAAGTCTAATTTGTGTGTGTGTGTATACATATATATGGTGGTGGCAGTAGTTTAGTTGCTAAGTCATGTTTGACTCTTGTGACCCCATGGACTATAGCCCATCAGGTTTCTCTGTTCATGGGGTTTCCCAGGCAAGAAAATGGAGTGGATTGCTAGTTCCTCCTCCAAAGGATCTTCTTGACCCAGAGAATGAACCCTCATCTCCTGCATTGTAGATGGTCTCCTGCATTGCAGATGAATGCTTTACTGTTGAGCTACCAGGGAAGCTCAGTTTGTGTGTACAAACACGCACAAATATGCATATATATTTGTATATGTATATACATATATATGTAGAGAGAGAGAGAAATTATAGATTGTATCATGTGAAGAGTTTAATGTGTACTTAATATGGAACATGATTTCAACTTTAACACATATATTAAACTATTTGATATGAATTTTGTGTATTGTATTTTTCTTTAAATAGAAAGCAAAAGTCTATTTTGGAAGGATTAAATTTTGAAGGGAGAGAAACAATATTTTACAGGGAGAGAGATTGAATTACATGCCAGAAATGCTCAGAACAAATTCAGTTATTTCTAATGTATCAAATATCAAGATGTAATTTTCAGATTTTAAAAAGTGCTATTAACATTAGCTTTCAATTTTTATGTGGGTTGTTAATACTAGCAAGCAGTGCCAAGCGGCTCCTAAAACCAAGTTATTCTTTTCCATTTAAATTGTGCTTTCCAAAATCCACAGGGTTATTTCACTCCAATATTCTTAGGTGTATGTATATATTCAGTATAAAATCAACATCTTTGGATATGATATTGAGTGCCAGATTGACTATAATATTTTTATAATCTATAGATGTCTTACAGTATAAAATGTTTATTTATAGGCATGACTAGGAAAGATTCTTTAGATTTTTATCTTACAAAAATAATGGAAAATCATAATGTCAGTTGGATATCTTGACTGAATAATGCCTAAAGTAAGTATGCTTCTAATAAATAAGCAATTTCCAAAATGGTTACTTCATGTGTGCTACTCATAAAATATACTGGAGCCCATTAGGACACTGGTACAGGGCTTGACAAGCAGTCTTTTCCTCTCAGACTCTGCCATATTTAATTTTTTACTCCCTGCCATTATTGGGTTTTAGAAGCTTAATCTGATGTATAGTCCTTGAAATATAAAAATAGTCTTTATATAACAAAATGATGTGCCATAGAGTTCCTTTTAAATGGCAAGCTTTTTACACAACTCCCCTCCAGCTGAGCCAAGGACGGGGTGTGCCTTTGAAAGGACTATATTTATGGCCTCTTTGTCATTCATCTCTCAGAGGTTATTGTCACAAATCAGAACAGAGAATACCCAGCCTTTCTCTGATGTTCCTTCCCTACAATAAGAAGGTTTGTTAAAAAAACCAGGAGTCCTCCTAGACTTTGTCTTTACACAGTAGGCTGGCCACACAAGTCCCTAGAATTTGAGCTAAGATCTTTCTGTCCTTATTTACAGAAAAAGTGCTGGGCCCTTCAGTTCAGTTCAGTTCAGTTCAGTCACTCAGTCGTGTCCAACTCTTTGCGATCCCATGAATTGCAGCATGCCAGGCCTCCCTGTCCATCACCAACTCCCAGAGTTCACTCAAACTCATGTCCATAGCTCTAAATCTAGGAGCTCCCTGAATCTTGCATCCAGTCATTGAAGAAGTCCTCTCTGCTCTCTTCTGTATATCTCAGAATCCATCCATTTCACTCCATGCCCAGTACCAATATCCTAGTTCTGCTCACTATCATCTCTTGTCTGTCTCACTGCTGAAGCTCCCTCCTATTACCTTGACCTTCAGTCTCACTTTCCAGAAGTATACTGTCTGTTGCTGAAATGCAGATACTTCAGTGAAGTTTCTTTTTCCCACCAGGATAAAGTCCAAACTCAACATGGTATAGTTTTTACTGCTGTCTACCATCAGCTTAACTTCCCTAGTGGCTCAGTGGTAAAGAATCTGCCTGCCAATGCAGGAGACACAGGTTCGATCTCTGGGTTGAGAAGATCCCCTGGAGGAGGAAATGGCAACCCACTCCAGTATCGTTGCCTGCGAAATCTCATGGACAGGAGCCTGGTGGGCTCCTCTGGGGTCGCAAAGAGTCAGACACAACTTAAGGACTAAAACAAACAGCAAGATTGTCACCTCTCATTTTGTGTTTCCAACTTCTTTGTGTCTCTTGTATTCATTACTCACCCTGTGTGTTAGTTGCTCAGTCGTGTCAGACTGTTAATCACCCCATGGATTTTAGCCTGCCAGGCTTCTCTGTTCATGGAATACTCCAGGCAAGAATACTGGAGTGGGTTGCTATTCCCTTCTCCAGGGATCCCACATTGCAGGCAGACTCTTTACCATCTGAGCCACCAGGGAAGCCGCATGTGTGGCTGACCCTAAGCCTTTGCAGATGCTGCCCCTGGCCTGGAATGCTGTTCTTCTTCTGTTCTCCTTCTGCCTCTTCCTTTGCCTTACCCTTCTTCTCCCTGACAAACCATCTTGCCTGCTCAGTTGAACTCATTATTGACATATAGACCTTGATGTTACACACTCTGGAAATCTACTCTGACTCTCCAAACTGAGTTAGGTACCATGCTTGTGTGCTCCCGTAAGACATGCCACTCTGTGTATAATGGCCTATGTGTGTGTTACCTTCCCAACTAGACCGTAAGTATCTTGAGGATGAGCATCAGGTGTTGCTCAGTACTGAGTCCTCAGCACCTGTGATGTTGCCTGACACATAACACATAGCTGCTTTATACTGGTTAAATGATTATTCCCTTGTGCCCACTCACCCCTCACTCCTGATTTTGTTTCTGTATTTCATTAGCTCCTGGACATCTGGGCTTCTCTCCTGCATGCTATTTTGTGATTGCCACTGTTGAATCTGACATCCACTTCAGCTTTTCTTCTTTTGATCTTGGCACTTGTTGTCTTTTGGATATGTTTTATATCAGCCCTTTGGCCCTCTCTGCTTTAATTGCTTTGGAAAGCTACCCTCATGGGGACATTGCCTGCCCAACTGATGTCCCTTCTGAGTTTGTGTCTATTAAAGGTGGGGGAGGATGGAGAATAAGATATTTTTTCCTAATTATTTATTATAGTATCACTGTGCAAAGGTAAACAAATTTGACTTTTTTTCAATAGCTCGAGAACTGCTCCAAAGCATTATCCTGTCAACTGAATTCATCACAATGCAGTCACATTTTCCTTACTGATGGATTATGTGCCTCTGCTAAAAGTCTTGCACCTGCTTCTCTCAGCCCATTCTCTGTGAACATCAAGTCTAATTAGCTGCTTACTCTAAAACTTCAGCCATCTCTTTTCTGAGACCGCTTTCTGCAAGTCATACTAAGAGTCAGGTGGAAAAAACACCTTAGTTTTAAACAACCTCTAATCTGTTTTCTACAATTTCCAAGTTCTAACTCAAAGGATAAAGACAAAACTGTTCCCCCAAATTCTTTTCAAGTTTTCAAGATGTTCTTCTAAAGAAAAGGAAGTGACTAAATTATTCTCTTGGTTCTGTTTTCTCTTTTCTTCTGTTTCCTGATCTATCAGGAAGTTTTGCCCTCCTGAAGAGTGACTTTGTTCATCTCTCCATATACCTGTTGGCCATTTGTTTGTTTTCTTTGGAGAAATGTCTATTCAGGTCCTTTGCCTATTTTTTAATTTGATTCTTTCTTTTTACTATTTAGTTGAAGGAATTCTTTATATATTTTGGGATAAGCACCTATCTGATACATAGTTTATAATTATTTTCTTTCTTTCTTAAGACTGCCTTTTCATTATGTTAATTGTTTTCTTTGGCTATGCAAATACATTCTAATTTGATGTGTCTCACTTATCTATTTTTTGCTTTTGCTAGCTGCATTTTTCGGATCATACCCAGGAAATCATTGACAAGTCTAATGTCATGATACTTTTTCCCTATGTTTTCTTCTAGGAGTTTTACATTTGTCTTTAATCTATGTTGAGTTGGGTTTTTTGAATCCTTAAAAAATTAAAAATATAAATAGCATATGATGCAGCAATCCTACTTCTGAGTATTTATCCAAAATAATTGAAATTAGGTTCTTGAAGTAATACTTGCACACTTATGTTTATTTATAATTATTTACAGCAGCAAAGATGTGGAAACAAAGTCCACTGATGGATGAATAGATAAAGAAAATATGGTATATACATCAGCCTTACAAAAGGAAATCTTTCCATCTTCAACTTAAGGGGATAATGCTAATAAGTGAAATAAATCTGTCATAGAAAGGCAAACCCTGCATGCTTCCACTTATATGAAGTATATAAAATAGTCAAACTTATAGAAACAGAGGAGAATGGTGTTTGCCAGGATCTAGAAGAAGGAGGAAATGGGAAATTGTTGTTCAATGGGTATAAAGTTTAGTTGTGTAAGATGAATAAGTTCTAGAGACCAGTTGAGCAGCACTATACAGCATTGTACAGCTTTATTAACCAATAAAATTTGTTTAAGAGGGTAGATCTCATTTTAGGTGTTCTAATAATAATTGTTAACTGCAATATTTTGGCTTCTATTTGAGTCAGTTATGCCAAGCAATTTAAAACATTTTATAAAGTTCTACAGAGCCCTGCTCAAGAGACTTTGAATCATTTTTCCCTCTGAAAATTAAATAGTTCAAATAGCAACTAATCTTATAATAGCAAGACATCTGCATACCTCTCAGAGAGGTCCTGAAATATGTTTTAATTTGTGGGAAGTCCTTGTTTATTTGTTTGACCCAAATTGATGTTTTCCTGGTGGTCAGGAATAGCGCATGGATTTTCATTTTTGAATAAACAAAGAATGAGTTCATTAGTGTTTCTTAGAGGCCTGTAGAAGAAAACTTTAGAGATGACCCTCAAATGAAAATGCTTTTTTAAAAAAAATCTTTAGAGAAAATGAATTAGGTTTATATAGGACTTTGAGAATATCTAAGCAAAACTGTGAATTGAGTCAGAGTAAACTCAGTTAACTTTTTCATTACAGTTGGTCCACTGTTCTGCAAAGCAACAATTGTAACCACAGTGGAAATGGCTTTGCTTAACCAAAGCAGCACTGAACAATAGAAATAATGCAATCTATATATGCAGTCTTAAAATTCTTAGTAGCCAAATTTAAAAAGTAAACAAGAGGGATTAATTTTAATAATATATTCTATACACCTAAATATATTCAAAATATTTTGGGGTGCTAAGTCTTTGAAATTGTAAGTGTATTTCAAACTTACATTTCATTTCAGTTCCAACCAGCCACATTTTATGTGGTCTATACTACACTGGGCAACACAATCTAGAGCCTGAATAAAGTATCTGTTGTAGGTAATGTCAGAGGAACTATAAGATTCAAACTGATGATCTGATGCTTCCCTGATATGCCCCTCTTACCATTACACTTATAAAGTATTCCAAATTTAGATGTCAACTGTGGGAAGAATTAAGGTCAGTGTCCTTAACTGACCTTAATGGATGGCGATGCATTGCTGCTTTCACAGAATGGGGACCCAATTTACAAATTGAGGTTAGCTATAAATGAATTAGAAATGCGTATTTCTTGTGCTCTCCAGTGTGCAGTCTGACTTCCCTACTTCTTACACTTAACTCACAAAGTGGTTTAGATTATTAAATAGGAAAATTAATAAAAAGACTGTGATACAATATCTGACTTGTGGAAGGAATACATTACTTTCCCCTTTCCTCAGCTAGTTCAAATCCAGAGAGGCCAAGGCCATAGGTTTTATCTCTTTTAGAATCAATAAACTTTGGAAGATGGATATCTGAAGATTTCAGGGTGTGGTCATTGCAGTCATTAGGTGAGAAAGAATAAATTAGTAGGTATCACTATATTCTTTTCACTAAAGGATGATTCAATTAAATTATATCACATTCTAAGATATAATACCCACATTGTCTATGAAGAGCAGAGATTGGAATTGGAAACATATGTATACTAAGGAGTGTGTTAAGTACAGGTACATACATTGGGATATTTATTCATAAA
Source organism: Budorcas taxicolor (assembly GCF_023091745.1). Classification (NCBI taxonomy): domain Eukaryota; kingdom Metazoa; phylum Chordata; class Mammalia; order Artiodactyla; family Bovidae; genus Budorcas; species Budorcas taxicolor. The sequence goes on along the minus strand of NC_068914.1, from coordinate 45,761,239 downwards.
TAGACTAAACAAAATGCTGAAAAAGTTATATTTAGAGAAGAGTGTTTAAATTGTTTTAAAAGTGAGAAAAGCATCCTAACCACAGGAAACATCCAAGATTATGATCTTATTTTTTTTGCTGTCTTCTGAGAAACATATTGATTTTGTTGTTTAGATCAAGCATGAATGGAATTCTGTCATTTTGTCAACAATGTTCAGGCCTAACCAGTAAGCAATTGAAATTAGAGAGTAAAAAGAAAGTTCATATAGTTGCTATTAACCATACATGTGAGAACCTGGATAGAAGAATGCAGTTATCCATAATTATGGCAGAAACATACCAAAGAAGAAGTTGAAGATTTGAGAGAAAAGATTGAGATCCTTCTTTGGGTAGTATTGTATGGTGATGAAATCCAAAAAACTATTGCCTGAAGTCAGAATTATATTTAGGATATATACAATTAGTATAACAAAGATTCAGAGGACTAGTGCTATAAATGATATAAAAATTTGTTTCTCTTTCATGGAGAGACCCCAGAGCAGACTTTAGTATTGTCTGTATCTTTCTAGGTTATGGCCAGATGGCCCTTTGATCAGGTCAAGAATGGCTCAGTAGTTGGCCCTGTCTTTAGCAATGTATTTTCTTCAAAATCTTAATAGGCTTATGGTCTATTGGTTTCAGATTTGTTTCACAAAGTGAAAATGAAAGTGAAAGTCACTCAGTTGTCTGACTATTTGTGAGCCCATGGACTACACAGTCCATGGAATTCTCCAGAATACTGGAGTGGGTAGCCCTTCCCTTCTCTAGGGGATCTTCCCAACCCAGGGATCAAACCCAGGTCTCCCACACTGCAGGCCGATTCTTTACCAGCTGAGCTACAAGGGAAGCCCAAGAATACTGCAGTGGGTAACCTATCTCTTCTCCAGTGGATCTTCCCAACCCAGGAATCAAACCAGGGCCTCCTGCATTGCAGGTGGATTCTTTACCAACTAAGCTATCAGGGAGGCCTTTTTCACAAATAAGTAGCCAAAGATACTCTCTTAGTCAGACAGACTTCTTATACCTAAAGATGTTTTATTAACTGGACTTTTTACTTTGCCCATTCTCCTCAGGTTATTAGTGCCTCGTTGAGTTCATCCAGGGTAATATAGTTAATTGGGAAGTCTCTAACATTAATCAGATCATCGCTTGTGAACTGGACTCACTGACTTATGGGGAGATACTTGAGAGGGCCTGGGGGCAGTATTGTCTTGAGTTTCTGTCTTTAAATCACTTCTTAGCTGTTTTGGATATGGAAGCAATGAACTTTTTCAGTTGTTGCACATTTCTAAATTACTGGACTCTTTGTTCATTTAGGTTGAAGGTTATATGCAGAGAAAAACTTCCTTAAATATATTCCCTTCAATCCATGCTTGCAAATGTTCTAGGTATTTTTTCTAGCTCTTTCCTAAAAATCTCAAAATGCAACCAATATACACAAGCATCCTGAGTTTTTGCAACAAATTCCTAAATTCACAGGCCATATTCGAATGTGTTCTGCCTTCCAAGCCATCAGAGGTAACAGTTTTTCTAAATGTATTTCCAAGAAATAGTAAAAGTCACCAACTTTCCTGTTTCTAAGTCTGTCCCTTCCACATGCTTTCTCCCTCTTAAGCCAGGGTCACATATATTAAGTTCTGTTGTGGCAATTCCAATCTTAGTATCAAATTCAAAATTAGTTAGACTATTGACAGAATTGTTGTATGAAATTCAAAAATAACAGTAGTTTAAACAAGATAATTTATTTCTCTCTCTCTTGGAAGCCCACATGGAAATGATCCAGAGCAAGGAAGCAGCTTTGAGACCATGTCCATCTTTGTGGCTAAAGATGACTTCTTGAGTTCTCGTCATCACACTTGTGTGATAGTGGCTGGGAAGAAAGAACTAAGAGAAATAATGTGCCTTGTTTGTCTTAAACACATGACTTTGGGAGTTTTGTATCACTCATGCTCCTATTACATTAGCAAGAACTTAAGTGCCTGGCCACACCACACTAGAAGGAAGGCTGAAAAATGAGGTCTTTACCTGAGCAGCCATGATTCCAGCTAAAAATTTTGGTATGATGTTAGTATCACTGTAGAGACAGATAACTTTACAGACTTTACAGTTAGATGACTGTGACTTTCATTTTATCATTCAGTAACCATTCCCTCCTTTCCCTTCTTAGGATCTAAATAACCAAGCATGAACTTAAATGGTACTCATGGATTCCAAAGTGGCAGAGTGTTTTTGAAGAACTTATGTTTTGTTTGGCAAAGTAATTAACCTCTTGGTAAGGTCAGCATATATTTCTTGGTCTTGAAGATTTTATAACATTTCCGTAAACCATAAAATTAACAGGACAACTGTGGACAGAATATTGGAAACCAAAGGAGTGTTTCCCAAATAAATGTTCATTTTTTAATCTTCCTCTCTAGACTTGCTTTCTAGAAACAGCCTTCTTCTTGTCCTTGCTTTTTCCGATGGTCTTTCACTGAATCCACACAGACAAAAAGAACAGAGCATCTACATCTAGATTCAGATCTCCTCAACTGCAGTAAAACCATAGTAATGATTTCCCCCTAGACCTAGCAAGGGCTCATATTAGGAGTCTCAGCTATTCTTTAGCCTGTTTCAGACTTTTCTCATTGTGGATTAAATGGTAGTTCAAACTCTGGGGCTTATTAATTCTGCTATGAATAAAGCCAGACCTGACTTCTGACTCAGTTTTGATACAAAGTAATGAAAAGTGTACAGTCCCTTGTTTGGTTCAAGAAACTGTGGTTCAGACCGTGCTGTGGTAGATATGCCTTAGCTAATCGCTTGTATATGGGGGAGCAGATGTCAATTTTCTTATCTCTTCAAGTTTTATATTCATGATTAATTTCAGCTATCAGTTTTCAATGTATATCACTAGCTCTATTCTTCTTCCTAAGCTTCTTTTCCCTGTATTTCTGATCGAACAGTTAGGACACATAGTGGAAATTATTTGGGCTATAGATGGTTTAACAGGATGACAATAGAATTGCATAGGATAGTGCCTAACAGTCAAATGATAATTACTGTTATCGTGGTTTTATGGAATGAACAAATCAATAAATCTGTCATTTGTAATACACTTTGTAAGAAATGGTACAGCAGTGTGTGGTGGGGATTAACATAGATACTGTTCTACTTGACACAGAGGTACATGAGAACATTTTTCTTTAAAAAGGGGCTATAACTAAGAAATATTACTATATCTAATCTAGAATTTCCCCCTTCTCTGCTCTATACTTTACAAATAATATAGGTAGTTGTTCAGTTGTGTTTGAGTCTTTGCAACCCCATGAAATGTAGCCTACCAGGCTCCTCTGTCCATGGAATTCTCCAAGCAAGTATACTGGAGGGGGTTGTCATTTCCTTCTCTAGGGGAATCTTCCTGACCCAGGGATCAAATCCGGGTCTCCTGTGTTGCAGGCAGATACTTTACCACCTGAACCACCAAGGAAGCCCCAGATAGGTAGTTTATAAGTGTTTGGGACTTACTAAAATGATTTAACTAAATATGCAGATTTTATAATTAGTTTAAGACTCTCCATTAGTAATACATTTACATATTAATATGTTAATATTAATAGCATAATAGCTCTATGCCACTGCACTTGATGGTGTATCTCATCTCTATTACACAGATAAATTTACTGGTACTCAGAGCAGCTTGCTGACTTATTCAGAAGCATATTACAAGTAGCTAGGAGATTTAGGAACAGAACTCAGGTCAGTAATTTTAAAATGTATGTGTGGAAATATCAGAATACCTATATACTAGCACTATTTACAGCAATAACACAAGCTTAGAGTATTTTCCTCTAGGTCAGCCTGAGACCAAGTCTCTGTGACCTTGTTCTCCCAGAAGAGCAGGAGTGTAGTAACAGATTTTACCTGCAGTGGGAAATGCCAGTCCAAACTGTCAAGTGTACCTCACTGATGCTTTCTGGCTTTGTATTGCACTTTCAATTTCATTTGGATCTAAGAGTGAGTGAACAAACGAGGAAAAGGGAGATTCAAAGAAAGAGTTCTGATACCTATCATTCTCTTATTCCAGTGTCAACCATCAAAATAACATTCTTTTCAGTTCATCTCTCTTTGACTAACATATGCAGAGATGTGATCAGTCATGAGAATGATCAAATGCACTGGACAGAGCCGGTGAACAGTCAAAAGGCAGCCACAGTATTTTGGCAGACCAGTGTCATCATTAAGGGAATTTGCATTTCACATTTTTAGCTGCAGTTGAGAAAGGCTACTATAAAAATTGTATTAGACCTTTTGGAGGAAAACTTCTCATTAGAACATAATGAAACAGTTTAAAATGTTCATAATTGGTAGTCTGGATGGAGTCCCTGTCGTGTCAGTGTACTACTTTTCAATAGCTCCATAACAAACTACCAGATAACTTAGCAGCCCAAAACAATATTCATCTGAGCACAGCATCACTAGGTCCTCTGCTCACTTTCTTGGACATGATGTTCTACTATAAGAAGTGACTCAAGGGCTGTAATGAAAGTGTTAGCCAGAGTTACAATCCCATTTGAGGCTTGGGTCTTCTTCCTAGTTCGTGCAATTTTTGGTAGAATTTAGTTTCTTGTAGTTGTAGAACTGAGGCTCTCAGCTTCTAGAGACCATTCATGTAGAAGTCTGAAAAGAAATGTAAACTATTTTATAGGGACATAAAGCAGATGAGTAATTATGAGGGAAGGAGACAGAGTAGGAAGAAGTGGATTACCAAGGGCCTTGAGAACATTTAGGGATTACTGAATTTTTCATAATCTTGAACTGTGGAGATGATTTTCCAGGTGTATTCATATGTTAAAATTAAAAATTATATTCTTTAAACATGTGCAGTTTATTGAACATCAATTATATCTCAATCACTTTTAAAAACAATTTAAGGGAAGAGTAATCACCATGCAAAGTATATTGAAGTCTTTTCTGTGATGAACAGCTAGGATGTCCTTAGCTTATCATAGTAGAAACAAATTTATCATGAGAAAGACATTTTCCTGGCCAACACAGTGAAGACTTCATTAGTCAGCATCTACTTATTGAGCACTTGCCATATGCCTTGCATGATATTAAGCACTTTGTGTATATATGTGTGTGTATATATATATGTATATGTTATCTTATGAGACTATCATTCTGCAATACAGTAACTTCGAGTGGCTCATTCCTTCCATAAAAAATAAATGCTCTGAGGCACTACACACAAAAACATTAACAATCTTTCACCCCAAATAAAGATGAGCAATGTTCTTAGAGATACCATAGCAGAGGCCTCTGAGTTAGAGAATATAACAAATAAAACCAGCCGGTTTTACAAATAAACCCCTTTTTTTTTTTCAGGTTCTATCTAACAAGTTTACTGGTTCAAAAAGTACAAAATTTAGAGAGGAGAAAGGGAGAGATGGCTCTGTCCACTGACATTTAAGCCTAACAACAAAATATCTAGCCAGTAGAAGGCTCTTTATGAAATGTATAATTAGTCTAACATTGTACCACTGCTATTTATTCCAGTGGGTAGCAAGGCCAGTGTTCTCCAAAGGAAAGGGAACTGTCTTGTGATTGAAGTATGGAAAGAGATCAAGATCTGATGTAATATTGATCCAGATTAGTGAATTCTTTACATGAATAAATGAGATATTCAAATGGGGAATAACATAAGCATCAGAGCAACCCTTTCAAAGCGCTGCCATAATGTGAGAATGGGATGGTTGGTAGGAGAAGGTAGTGTCACACACATGCATGTGTGTGTGCTCAGTCATGTCTGATTATTTGCCACCCCATGGACTGTAGCCTGCCAAGCTTCTCTGTCCATGGGGTTTCCTAGCCAAGAATAGTTGAGCGGGTTGCCATTTCCTTCTCCAGGGGATCTTCACAGCCCAGTGATTGAACCTGGGTCTCCTGCATTGGCAGGTGGATTCTTTACCACTGAGCCACCTGGGGACCCAGGTATTGTCACAGTTATATCTTCAAAAGGCCTGGGGAATGATGAAACAGAATCAGACTAGTAAATAAGCCATGACTTTGAAAGTCTTATTTATGTATCTATGGGGCATCTCTGAGCCCTTTGCTGGGACTGTTCACTTCAGACCTACGTGCAAGTATATATAAAGTCACATGGTTTATAGAACTTCTCTGATCAATTAGGAAGATGAGCAGCAGACTCTCAGTTGGGAAGGCTCACGAAACTGGCCTGTTGATCTTGCGCACCAGGCCTTATTTACCCATGGAGTACTCACACATGAGTGAGGATATTTCAAGGGATTTAGGATGACTGATTTTTTAAAAAGTTGACTCATACCTCAGATTCCATATTTATTAACTTCATTGTGAAACCCTGATCACTATTAAATGAAAACGATCTCTGAAAAGGTTAATAATTTTAGCAATTTAAATTATATCAATATTTATAATACAATAAACTATAATCTGTAATTTTGAAAATATAATTACACTATTTAATTATAACTTATTTGATTATAGTTATATAATGTTATAATTATACAATAATAGTGTTTTATGAATGGCAAATATCTAAGATAAGGTGCTCACGTTGCTTTTTGGTCTTTGTTTCCAATGAAGTCTAAAATTTTTATGCAACAGAAAGTTGTTCATGTAGAAATCTGTAAGATTGTTTCACTAGGCTCTTAGGAGTATATCCACTACAGGCAAAGAAGAGACTTAGAAATAAAGCAGAAGAACATTAAAAATTTTCAACTGCTGCTTCATTAGATAAAATCATGCTATTGCAAATGACTTGAATCTGGAAAGTAGTAACTGGAATCTAATGCAAAACTCACGGATGATGATATTGCCATAGTATCAGGATTGTAAAACAAGCAGCACTTTTTGGAGTGAATGATGGAAATTTACCTTCAAATACTTTAAAACACCTTTTGTCTTCAGAGACTTGGTCTATCAGTGCAATTTGGGGCTCTGTTATCAAACAATTTTAACACATTTGAACAGACTGAATCCATCCCTCTTTTTTTTTTTTTTCAATGCCATTCTCCCAAATCATCCCACTGTCTCCCTCTCCCACAGAGTCCAAAAGACTGTTCTATACATCTGTGTCTCTTTTGCTGTCTCGCATACAGGGTTATCGTTACCATCTTTCTAAATTCCATATATATGTGTTAGTATACTGTTTTGGAGTTTTTCTTTCTGGCTTACTTCACTCTGCATTATAGGCTCCAGTTTCATCCACCTCATTAGAACTGATTCAAATGTATTCCTTTTAATGGCTGAGTAATACTCCATTGTGTATATGTACCACAGCTTTCTTATCCATTCATCTGCTGATGGTCATCTAGGTTGCTTCCATGCCCTGGCTATTATAAACAGTGCTGCGATGAACATTGGGATACATGTGTCTCTTTCAGTTCTGGTTTCCTCAGTGTGTATGCCAGCAGTGGGATTGCTGGGTCATAAGGCAGTACTATTTCCAGTTTTTTAAGGACTCTCCACACTGTTGTCCATAGTGGCTGTACTAGTTTGCATTCCCACCAACAGTGTATGAGGGTTCCATTTTCTCCACACCCTCTCTAGCATTTATTGCTTGTAGACTTTTGGATCACTGCCATTCTGACTGGTGTGAAATGGTACCTCATTGTGGTTTTGATTTGCATTTCTTTGATAATGAGTGATGTTGAGCATCTTTTTATGTGTTTGTTAGCCATCCGTATGTCTTCTTTGGAGAAATGTCTATTTAGTTCTTTGGCCCATTTTTTTGATTGGGTCATGTATTTTTCTGGAATTGAGCTGCAGGAGCTGCTTGTATATTTTTGAGATTAGTTGTTTGTCAGTTGCTTCATTTGTTATTATTTTCTCTCATTCAGAAGGCTGTCTTTTCACCTTGCTTATAGTTTCCTTTGTTGTGCAGAAGCTTTTAATATCAATTAGGTCCCATTTGTTTATTTTTGCTTTATTTCCAGTATTGTGGGAGGTGGGTCATAGAGGATCCTGCTGTGATTTATGTCGGAGAGTGTTTTGCCTATGTTCTCCTCTAGGAGTTTTATAGTTTCTGGTCTTACATTTAGATCTTTAGTCCATTTTGAGTTTATTTTTGTGTATGGTGTGAGAAAGTGATCTAGTTTCATTCTTTTACAAGTGGTTGACCAGTTTTCCCAGCACCACTTGTTAAAGAGATTGTCTTTAATCCATTGTATATTCTTGCCTCCTTTGTCGAAGATAAAGTGTCCATAGGTGTGTGGATTTATCTCTGGGCTTTCTATTTTGTTCCATTGATCTATATTTCTGTCCTTGTGCCAGTACCATACTGTCTTGATGATTGTGGCTTTGTAGTAGAGCCTGAAGTCAGGCAGGTTGATTCCTCCAGTTCCATTCTTCTTTCTCAAGATTGCTTTGGGTATTTGAGTTTTTTTGTATTTCCATACAAATTGTGAAATTATTTCTTCCAGTTCTGTGAAAAATACCGCTGGTAGCTTGATAGGGATTGCATTGAATCTGTAGATTGCTTTGGTTAATATACTCATTTTCACTATATTGATTCTTCCGATCCATGAACATGGTATATTTCTCCATCTATTAGTGTCCTCTTTGATTTCTTTCACCAGTGTTTTACAGTTTTCTATATATAGGTCTTTAGTTTCTTTAGGTAGATATATTCCTAAGTATTTTATTCTTTTCATTGCAATGGTGAATGGAATTGTTTCCTTAATTTCTTTTTCTACTTTCCCATTATTAGTGTATAGGAATTCAAGGGATTCTGTGTGTTGACTTTATATCCTGCAATTTTACTATATTCATTGATTAGCTCTAGTAATTTTTTGGTGGAGTCTTTAGGGTTTTCTATGTGGAGGATCATGTCATCTGCAAACAGTGAGAGTTTTACTTCTTCTTTTCCAACTTGGATTCCTTTTATTTCTTTTTCTGCTCTGATTGCTGTGGCCAAAACTTCCAGAACTATGTTGAATAGTAGTGGTGAAAGTGGGCACCCTTGTCTTGTCCCTGACTTTTGGGGAAATGCTTCCAATTTTTCACCATTGAGGATAATGTTTGCTGTGGGTTTGTCATATATAGCTTTTATTATGTTGAGGTATGTTCCTTCCATTCCTGTTTTCTGGAGAGTTTTTATCATAAATGGATGTTGAATTTGTCAAAGGCTTTCTCTGCATCTATTGAGTTAATCAATTTTTCAATTTGTTAATATGGTGTATTACATTGATTGATTTGTGGATATTGAAGAATCCTTGCATCCCTGGGATAAAGGCCATTGGTCATGGTGTATGATCTTTTTAATGTGTTGTTGGATTCTGATTACTAGAATTTTGTTAAGGATTTTTGCATCTATGTTCATCAGTGATATTGACCTGTAGTTTTCTTTCTTTGTGGCATCTTTGTCAGGTTTTGGTATTAGGGTGATGGTGGCCTCATAGAATGAGTTTGGAAGTTTACCTTCCTCTGCAATTTTCTGAAAGAGTTTGAGTAGGATAGGTGTTAGCTCTTCTCTAACTTTTTGGTAGAATTCAGCTGTGAAGCCATCTGGACCTGGGCTTTTGTTTGCTGGAAGATTTCTGATTACAGTTTCAATTTATGTGCTTGTGATGGGTCTGTTAAGATTTTCTATTTCTTCCTGGTTCAGTTCTGGAAAGTTGTACTTTTCTAAGAATTTCTCCATTTCTTCCATCTTGTCCATTTTATTGGCATATAATTGCTGATAGTAGTCTCTTATGATCCTTTGTATTTCTGTGTTGTCTGTTGTGATCTCTCCATTTTCATTTCTAATTTTATTGATTTGATTTTTCTCCCTTTGTTTCTTGATGAGGCTGGCTAATGGTTTGTCAATTTTATTTATCCTTTCAAAGAACCAGCTTTTGGCTTTGTTGATTTTTGCTATGGTCTCTTTTGTTTCTTTTGCATTTATTTCTGCCCTGAATCCATCCCTCTTGACCTCTCCTGTTTCAGATTCCTTTATTTTCTGAAGTATAAATTTGCACACAATCAACAAATCAAGGATTATTTTTCAAATTGGGTACAAATCCAGTTTTCAAAATTTAATGAAATTAAAATTAAAGCAACACATCAAGGAAGCTTGTAATGGTTAAAACTTAGATGGAGCAAAATTTGTTCTAGGAAAGCTGCTTTTCTTTTTCTCTTGCTTTTCTGAAAGTGAGTCAGCCTTCTACCTGTGTGATAGCACTCATTCTAGATTTAGAAAACCTTGCGGGACTTACCTGGTGGTTCAGTGGTTACGAGTTTGGACTTCCATTGATGGGGCCTGGGTTCAAGCCCTGGTCAAGGAATTGAGATCCCATAAGCCAAGCAACGTGAAAAAAAAAAAAAAGAAATGTAAAGAAGAGAGTGAGAGAGAGAAGGAAGAACAAAGAAGAAAAAAGAGAAATCCTTGCCTGGAAAATCTTTTGCTTGGTTTTCATTTCAGAATTTTATTATCTTTATATATTTACAAACTTCTCCCAAAGCAGTAATAGTAAAAAATTGCCCTAATGCCCCTACCCATACCTATGAGGTAACCATGTCTATCTATTTAGTTGGACCAGACAATATCTTGTCATCTCGTTGTATTTGCATATCTTATTCTCACTGCTTAGAACACTCTCATTTTTGTACCTGGGCATGGATTTCTTAGAAAATATGATAAAGCAATGGACTCTTTTCTCATAAATAAATGCACATATACAGAATTTTGCACATACACTCCCTGGCTTAGACACAGTCCCCTACAAAGTAATCCTTACACTGCCAGACACTGATGGTGCCCCAACATCTGTCATTGTATTTGGAGTATGTGTTTATGTATTTGACTATCTCCAGTATTCCCAACTCCTAGAAGATGAGGTCTATTCTTTATATGGGTTTTATGCCTGGAATGCTCAGTAAATATTTGTTGAATGAATTGATTCCTTGAGTTTCAGCTACTTGAGGCTCAATTTGTCATCAATGATAAATATTTAAGAGCAAATTCAAAATCTGGACACAGGTTTCTCAACAAAAGTTAAATGAACAACATTTTAATTGCTTGAATATATGGTACTATGTAATGAAAAAGATGTCTCAGTTCAGTCACTCAGTCATGTCCAACTCTTTGTGACCCCATGGACTGCAGCATGCCAGGCTTTCCTGTCCATCACCAGCTACCGGAGCTTGCTCAAATTCATGTCCATCGAGTTGGTGATGTCATCCAACCATCTCATCCTCTGTCATCAACTTCTCCTCCTGCCTTCAATCTTTCCCAGCATCAGGGTCTTTTCCAATGAGTCAGTTCTTTGCATCAGGTGGCCAAAGTATTGGAGCTGGAGCTTCAGCTTCAGCATCAGTCCTTCCAGTGAATATTCAGGGCTGATTTCCTTTAGAATTGACTGGTTTGATTTCCTTGCAGTCCAAGGGACTCTCAAGAGTCTCTCCAGCATGACAAAAGATGTTTATGATGTATTAATTTTGTGAACAAGCCAAGCCCCCTGACCCCTGCTCTCTCATACACAAACACACATATGTGCACACACACAGACACAGACACACACACATGTTCTAGTTAGAATTGGACAGTATAAGAAGGCTACTAAAATAGCCAGTCATTCACATACAATAAGACATTTGTATATATTTAATATGTTGATGCTCTGGGATTATAAGGCTCCTATTTAAGAGGTATCAGTCATCCCACATTTTTCCATTCTGAAGAGAGTCATCAAAAAATTAAGCCAGGTACTTCTAGGTTTGCTGTGAGGTTGTTGACTGACTGCTACCTCCTAGATATCATGTCAACACTGACACCCATTTTTAGATGATATAAGAGGAACAGAGAAGGAAGGGGGAGTATACTAGTTTTCTATTTCTGCACAACAAATGGCTTAATGGTCACAAACTTAAAACAACATAAATTTATTATCTGATGGTTTCCCAGGGTACAGGTCAGCTGAGTCCTGTGCTCAAAGTCTCACAAGATTAAAATCAAAGTGTCAGCCAGACTGTATCCTCATCTGAAAGTTCAACTAGAGAAAGATTTGCTTTCAGGCTACCTCAGAGAGTTTGCACAATTCATTTCTGAGTGCTTATAGGATTGAGGTTCCCACTTGTCTTCATCCTAGAACTATTTCAGCTTCTAGAGGCCACTCTCAGGTCCTTACCCGGTGGTCCCTGCCAATGGCCCTCTTGCACTTACAATCTCTCTGCTCAGTTTCTTTTAAGTGCTAATCTAACTAGATCAGGTCCATCCAGATATTTCTCTTTTGATGAACTCAACCCATTAACAACACATTGAAGGAGTAATATCCCTTTGTTCACAGGTTCCACCCACTCAATGGTGAAGAATCTGGAAGCCTGGCATGCTGCAGTCTGTGTGTGTGTGTGTGTGTGTGTGTGTGTGTGTGCTAAGTCACTTCAGTCATGTCAGACCCTTTGTGACTCTATGGACTGTAGCCTGCCAAGCTCCTCTGTCCATGGGATTCTCCAGACAAGAGCACTGGAGTGGGTTGCTATGCCCTCCTCCAGAGGATCTTCCAGATCCAGGATTGAACCTGCAAATCCTGCCTCTTGTGTAGGCAGGCATTCTTTATCACTAGCACCACCTTGTCTGTGGGGTCACAAAGAGTCAAGCGTGACTGAGAGACTGAACAACAACAAAACGTACCCAAAGGAGAATATCCTGCAACACATGTACACAAGAGGCAGAAATCATGGGGGTTCCTTGAGAATACTGCCCACCACGGAGATATGCCAAGATGTGTCTATGGAGCTCTGTAAGGGCAATGAAATGCAGGAGAAGAATCTCATTTTTCACTGCAGTCCTACACTGCTGGAGCCCTTGAACCAGAATAGAGTATGGAAGGGGAGCTCCTGGGAGGAAGTAATCTTGTTACTTTTTACAGCCAGCATATTTTCTGCAATGGCAGAAGACTTGACAGAATTTTTGGCAGCAGAGAGGCAATAACAGGTGAGGATGTTGTGCACTTTAAAAGAGAAGAGAGTCACCCCATTCCAGTTTCCAGGACTTCCAGTGAAGGGGTAAAGAGATGCACCCTTCTGGGAGGTGGGCCGCTGGAACATGGACTAATCCAGGGATACAAAAGGGAGACTAGGCAGCCCCCCCTTGAGGGGTCCCAGAGGCTGAGGAAGCTGAGAAAAATTTGAAATCCTTCCCAGGAGAGCCATGCATAGAATCTTGGTGGAAACTGTTCTATCAGAAGAGCAGAGGTGCTGGACCTGAGCCTAAGTCCTAGGAGGTCTCCCACTATCAGTAGATGACCAGTGTCTTCAAAAGACCTTTGCTTCTCTTATTTCTCGTTCTGACTTCTCAATCAGGGAAATTGAGCATTGAAATACAGAAGGGAAGGAGTAACCCAAATCAGACCATTCCTTCACCCCATTGCAGATCTTTCACCCACAAGCTTGTTCTACTGGAAAGGGGAGAATAGTAGGTAGGAAGATTAAAAATGTCATTTAAGCCCATGGGCTTCCCTGATGGCTCAGATGATAAAGACTCTTCCTGCAGTGCTGGAGACCCGGGTTTGATTCCTGGGTTGGGAAAATGCCCTGGAGGAGGAAATGGCAACCCACTCCAGTATTCTTGCCTGGAGAATCCCATGGAGAGAAGAGCCTCACAGGCTATAGTTCATGAGGTTGCAAAGAGTCAGTGACACCTGAGCGACTAATACTTTCACTTTTCACTTTACTTTAAGCCCGTATAAGATGAGAGTCTTAAACAGACCTCTACTTCTAGTGGAAGATATGACATATTCCCGAGATGTCCTTAAAGAGTAAGTAAGTGACAAGGGACAGAGCATAATTGAAAGCAGCAACTAGAGAAAAATAAAATCATTTCATGTCATAAACTCTTTTTAAGCTATTCAATGATACAATTACAATTTTTTATGTTCAAAAAGAATTTTTCTCCACTTTCCAAGAAACAAATGATATCACTAAGTTACACAGTAGAGTGAATTAGATCCACATAAATTTCCCAAGAGCAAGTTTTGGTAAGAAAGGTTAGGATGTGTCGACTAAAAAATACAACCTGAAACTAGAGAGTTATTTTATTTGGTGGGAATGTTCAGGACTCTGAGCCTGAAGAGACAGCATCTCAGTAGCTCTGAGAAAACTGCTCCAAGGAGGCAGGTGGGGAAGTCAGGCTATACAAGTTTACACGGTAAGCAGGCGGTCTGAACAGCAAAGATCAGATATGCTAAGGAATTCAGCATCCTCTGTCTGGGAAGGTGCAGCCTCTGGGCTCGCTGAGTCCATCCCTTTCACAATCGCCTCAGCCGTCCGCCGCCAGCCCTGTTCCCCTGCTCGCCTTGTTCTTGCATCCCCTCGCTCTTCAGCCATCACCTTGGGGGTGATGGCATCCTCTGGGTCGCTGTTTGGGGAGCCCTCATTCACATTTGGACACCAGAAATCACTGATGTCTGTGACATTTCCTGTTTACGAATATGGCAGGAGATATTCACATTTCACAGATGAAATTAGTGCACAGCATGTTATTAGGGAGGTGGTGAAGACAAGATGCTACTAAAATGACTAATTAGAGAAATACTCAAAAACCATAACTGGATGGAAAAAGGATGCATAGTTTGAAACATTTGTCAGTAATAGGACATTAAAAGGAAGTCCTAATAATTGTTTCTGAATGCAGCTATTTCATGTATGGTATGCTTGGTATTTAAAATGATGTGAAGATACATCTGATAATACAAAAGTATTTCACAAGAACTCAAAGAAGCCAAGAAACCAGGGAAACAGCTGATTTTGGACACCCTCCTCTAAAATATGTTGACTTGTTATAAGATGAAAGTAGTTCCCGTGATGCTTAATCATTTGAATACAATTGTGCTGAATATAAATAATCTCTATAAAACTGAAGGACAAATGATAAACCATAAGTTGTTATTGTTGCATTGCTAATCCAACTGATACCCATTCCATTGTGGGTTCGTTCCCATGGTACATATAAAATGGTGTGCTTGAGTGTGTGTGTGCATATGTGTGAGTGTTTATAAGTCACAACAACACATTAATCATAGCCTAAACCTTTAGAAAAATTTATCTTTAACCCTAGGCAAGCAGTAGTAAGCGCAAATTAGTATCAGAAGAAACCAATCTCTTCCACTTTAACAGTAAGAAGTTTAGTCACATTCATATGATGGAGAAAACCACATGTTCCAACAGAAGGAAAAGTAGGCTGCAAAGAACTATCTTGATTGTGCCAGTTTGGCATATGGATAGCCAGCACAACAAACAGGACGCCTGAATGTCAAACTAACTCTTAAGACATAGCACCATTAAAATCCAATATTGTTAAAATTCTTTATTTCAACACAATGTTATGTAAAATTTCAGTCTTTTACAATAAACATTTTATATTTATTGTATATTTATTTATTATATACATACTTTGTGGATGTGCAACAAATTATGGAGTCATCAATGGAAGATGAGTGTAGTGGATAGTGAACCACTAATGAATGATATGCCCTTAAAAATACCTTGGCAATGCAATTCAGGGTATAAAGCATGCATTATGTATGATTTAAATGTGATTAACAACATTATAATATTTATACTCTTTGAAGCTCAGGTCTTTATAAAAGAGAATTTACTATTTTAGATTGTGTTGGCTTTAGATTTTTTTCTATTTTGGATAATTGAGAAAGTGTTAAAAGTGTATTTATGTATATAAGTATATTTATATATACACATATACATAATACTTAAATGCTTGACTGTACAAAGGACATTTTGGGAGGGTAAAAAACTAGTAGAAGTGGCTGCCTTTCAGATTAGGATAATGTGGTCAGGGACAAAAGTGAGAGAATGTTTTAGTTTGGTTTTCTTTCAAAGAAGATTCTAAGTTAAGAATGTGAGTACAGGTGATCCCTAAGAGATGATGGCAGGAAACACAAGCTACAGGAGTGGAGAAGGTGTGACAGGGAAGCATAAAATACAGAGTATGATGAGTATATCACAATGGTGTGATCACTAACCTGGAGCCAGACATCCTGGAATGTGAAGTCAAGTGGGCATTAGAAAGCATCACTATGAACAAAGCTAGTGGAGGTGATGGAATTCCAGTGGAGCTATTTCAAATCCTGAAAGATGATGCTGTCAAAGTGCTGCACTCAATATGCCAGCACATTTGGAAAACTCAGCAGTGGCCACAGGACTGGAAAAGGTCAGTTTTCATCCCAATCCCAAAGAAAGGCAATGCCAAAGAATGCTCAAACTACCGCACAATTGCACTCATCTCACACACTAGTGAAGTAATGCTCAAAATTCTCCAAGCCAGGCTTCAGCAATATGGGAACTGAGAACTTCCAGATGTTCAAGCTGGTTTTAGAAAAGGCAGAGGAACCAGAGATCAAATTGCCAACATCCGCTGGATCATGGAAAAAGCAAGAGGGTTCCAGAAAAACATCTATTTCTGCTTTATTGACTATGCCAAAGCCTTTGACTGTGTGGATCACAAGAAACTGTGGAAAATTCTGAAAGAGATGGGAGTACCAGACCACCTGGCCTGCCTCTTGAGAAACCTATATGCAGGTCAGGAAGCAATAGTTAGAACTGGACATGGAACAACAGACTGGTTCCAAATAGGAAAAGGAGTACGTCAAGGCTGTCTATTGTCACCCTGCTCATTTAACTTATATGCAGAGTACATCATGAGAAATGCTAGGCTGGAAGAAGCACGAGCTGGAATCCAGACTGCCAGGAGAAATATCAATAACCTCACATATGCAGATGACACCACCCTTATGGCAGAAAGTGAAGAGGAACTAAAAAGCCTCTGATGAAAGTGAAAGAGGAGAGTGAAAAAGTTGGCTTAAAGCTCAACATTCAGAAAATGAAGATCATGGCATCTGGTCCCATGACTTCATGGGAAATAGATGGGGAAACAGTGGAAACAGTGTCAGACTTTATTTTTGGGGGCTCCAGAGTCACTCCAGATGGTGATTGCAGCCATGAAATTAAAAGATGCTTACTCCTTGGAAGGAAAGTTATGACCAATCTATGACCAACCTAGATAGCATATTAAAAAGCAGAAACATTACTTTGCCAATAAAGGTCCATCTAGTCAAGGCTATGGTTTTTCCATTGGTCATGTGTGGATGTGAGAGTTGGACTGTGAAGAAAGCTGAATGCCAAAGAATTGACGCTTTTGAACTCTGGTGTTGGAGAAGAGTCTTGAGAGTCCCTTGGACTGCAAGGAGATCCAACCAGTCCATTCTAAAGGAGATCAGTCCTGGGTGTTCTTTGGAAGGAATGATGCTAAAGCTGAAACTCCAGTACTTTGGCCACCTCATGCGAAGAGTTGACTCATTGGAAAAGACTGATGCTGGGAGGAATTGGGGGCAGGAGGAGAAGGGGATGACAGAGGATGAGATGGCTGGATGGCATCACTGACTAGATGGATGTGAGTTTGAATTAACTCTGGGAGTTGGTGATGGACAGGGAGGTCTGGCATGCTACAATTCATGGGGTCGCAAAGAGCTGGACATGACTGAGCAACTGAACTGAACTGAACTGAACTGAAAAGGGAATTAGAATTCCTGTTATTCCTTATTTTTTTAAATACTTAGTATAATCTGCTGCTACTATATGGAGTAGCTAGTACCTCATTTTTGTTTCAACTTAATGTTTTCTAGAAATTGACAAAATTAACATTTTGTAAATATTTATTGGTCATTTTGGAGAAGGCAATGGCAACCCACTCCGATACTCTTGCCTGGAAAATTCCATGGATGGAGGAGCCTGGTAGGCTGCAGTCCATGGGGTCGCGAAGAGTCGGACACGACTGAGTGATTTCACTTTCACTTTTCACTTTCCTGAATTGGAGAAAGAAAAGGCAACCCACTCCATTGTTCTTGCCTGGAGAATCCCAGGGACAGTGGAGCCTTGGTTGGCTGCCGTCTATAGGGTCTCATAGTCAGACACGACTGAAGTGACTTAGTAGCAGCAGCAGCAGCAGCAGCAGCAGCAGCAGCAGCAGCATTGGTCATTTGATTTTTCTGTTTTGTTTCACGAGTGCTCAGGATTTTTCTTCCATTATCCTATTTTATTTCTCTTACTTATAGAAGTTCTCTATTCAATTTATAAGTCCTTTATCCATGGTATATATTGAAAATGTTATCTCCCAGTCTGTATCTTTTTTTTTTATTTTATTTTTGTTGTCTTTTGAAAAATATGTTTCTTATTTAATGTAGCTGAACTCTTAATGAGAACAAAACAGCCTAAACATAAAAACTCAAAAAGAATATTTCAAGAAACAAAATTATGAACAAATTTTTCTCAAAAACATAAATGCAAAAATTATAAAAAGAATTAACACAACTTCCTATGACATATGTGTCTGTACATGCAGATACCTACACATACACATCCAGTTACCTGATGATGGCAAAAGTGGTAATGCACTGCAAATGACCTTTTCAAAAATAATACTGAATCAATTGGATTTACCAACAGTGGGAAACATTTCCTGATGTTTATCTTACACTCATAACAGGATAGCTTACAAATTGTAAGAGGAAATATAAAACTGACTCTTTTTACAGACCACATGATTATCTATATTAGAAAATCCTCAGAAATTTTTCTTAAAAAATAATGGAATTATTAGGTAAGTTCAGCAAGGTCAAGGACCTAAGTTTAATACATAAAAATTAAGTAAAAGCAAATAAGATAAACAAACAAAAGATAAATAAATAAGATAACAAAATCTTACAAAAACAAACAAAATAAGATAAATAAACAAAATTGAATTTTTGAAAATACCATTTACGATGGCCAACAAAAAGGAAATAATTTGGGGAAAATTTAACCAAAAATGTTCAATGCTTGTACAGTGAAAGGTATAACATATTGCTGAGAGAAATTGAACAATAAATGGAGACACAATCTTCATGGATCAGAAGACTTGATATTGTTATGTGAACAGTTCTCCCCTATACAGTTGACACAGTCCCATAGAAAGTCTCAGCTGACTTGCCTGCCAAATTGAAAAGTTAATTCTAAAATGTATACAGGAATTCATAGCACCTATAAGAGTGAAAAGAATATGAAAGATGAGCACAACTGGGGAACTTATACATGATAGCAAGACTGACTTAGGTGATAGTTATCAGAATAGCTTAGTATGGGTTTAAGGATGGGCTGTAATATGTCCATGGAACAGAACAGAGTCCAGAAACAGACTTACAAATATATGATCAACTGATCAACTAAGAGGCCTGCATGATTCAGTGTAGGCAGTGAGAATCTTTTAAATATGAATCTCAATGTAATTATGCTAGTGAAAGGAGCCAGACATATTATTAGACTAATAGATTTAATTTATATTCTATATATTTAATTATACGGAATTCTAGAAAAGCAAAACCGTAATGATGAACTGTAGGTTGCCAGGGGCTGAGAGTTGTTTTACTGTGAAGAGGCACAAGAGAACTCATGGAGGATAATAGAAGTTTTCTATAGCTTGACTGTGATGGGTGTTTCAAAGACTATCTGTATTTATCAAAACACAGATTCATGCAGTTAAAATTGGTGAATTTTGATTTTTATCTCGATAAAGCAGAAATAGTTTTAAAAAACTTGTGAAAACAAATGTTTTCTCTATGGAGATGGGAAATAATGTAACTAAACAACATATTAAGACTCCATAGGGAATTGTTGCTTTCGCTGGACTGGAAGAAACACAAGCTGGAATCAAGATTGCCGGGAGAAATATCAATAACCTCAGATATGCAGATAACACCACCCTTATGGCAGAAAGTGAAGAGGAACTAAAAAGCCTCTGATGAAAGTGAAAGAGGAGAGTGAAAAAGTTGGCTTAAAACTCAACATTCAGAAAACAAAGATCATGGCATCCGGTCCTATCACTTCATGGGAAACTGATAGGGAAACAGTGGAAACAGTGTCAGACTTTATTTTTGGGGACTCCAAAATCACTGCAGATGGTGACTGCAGCCATGAAATTAAAAGACGTTTACTCCTTGGAAGAAAAATTATGACCAACCTAGATAGCATATTGAAAAGCAGAGACATTACTTTGCCGACTAAGGTCCGTCTAGTCAAGGCTATGGTTTTTCCAGTGGTCATGTATGGATGTGAGAGTTGGACTGTGAAGAAGGCTGAGTGCTGAAGAATTGATGCTTTTGAACTGTGGTGTTGGAGAAGACTCTAGAGAATCCCTTGGACTGCAAGGAGATCCAACCAGTCCATTCTGAAGGAGATCAGCCCTGGGATTTCTTTGGAAGGAATGATGCTAAAGCTGAAATGCTAGTACTTTGGCCACCTCATGCGAAGAGTTGACTCATTGGAAAAGACTCTGATGCTGGGAGGGATTGTGGGCAGGAGGAGAAGGGGACGACAGAGGATGAGATGGCTGGATGGTATCACTGACTTGATGGACTTGAATCTGAGTGAACTCCAGGAGTTGGTGATGGACAGGGAGGCCTGGCGTGCTGCGATTCATGGGGTCGCAAAGAGTCGGACAGGGCTGAGCAACTGAATTGAACTGAACTGTGAAAGAAAGAGGTATCACAGTATGGAAATGAGTAGCACCAGAATTGGAAACTTTCTGGATCTCCAACACAGTGCTACTTTCTCTCTATCACGTATCTCTTACTTGTTAAAATTATTTTTGGTTATTTCAGACAAGCAATGCACAAATAAAATTAATTGGAGGATAAGATGATTCTTTGTGTTTACTTAATTATAGTTGCCCAAGATGTAGGTTATTATTTGGGGCTTTGCTGATGGCTCAGTGGGTAAGGAATCTGCCTGCAATGCAGGGACACAGTAGACTCGAGTTTGACCCCTGGATCAGGAAGATTACAGAGAAGGAAATGACAACCCACTCCAGTATTCTTGCCTGGGAAATCCCATAGATAGAGGAACATGATGGGCTATAGTCCATGGGGCCACTAACAGAAGTAAGCACACATAGTTGACCAAGATAAAGAGTATTATTTGTTTTAAATAGCCCACATACCATTTCATTGGTAACAGAGATGAGGAAATCATCTGTAGATTTCATACTGTGTTTAAATTCAGGTCAAAGAAAAAGGTGCCATTAGTATTACTAGGTTTTATAGTGTGGAAGCAAGTCTCAGTCTGTATTGAGTATCTGTACAAATCCAATGGAGCGATTTTTCATGAATCAGCCTTTGTTGCATTTTTCCTTTTTTCCTAGAATTTATACTCATTGTCAGTGTGGTCTGTGCTGGGAAGGAGAGAAAGAAGGAAGGAAAGGAGGGAAGAAAAGGAGAAAGAGGGTAAGAAAATCTCAAATACCTAGTATTGAATAAAGACTTCAGGTGTCAGGAATTGTGTATCTATAGTTTGAGTAAATTATCACCAGATAGCACTTTTACATATCTAGTAGTGGAGAATGTGTCATAAATTGCCAGCCAGTACTATGAATTGCGACTCAAGTTTTCTTAAATAAACTTGTTATTGGTAGAATACAATTATGTAATTTAGTAACTTGCTCTTCTGTACCAGAAGTAGTATATTATTTGAACATGCAAGTTCATGCTCAAAACCAAGTATTCTATTCAATTTTAACTTCTTTTAAGCATGCTCCAACTATGTTCAAGATGCTGCAGGCAACAGGAAGATGAATAAAGCTTATGTCATGGGTTCTGAGAGAGATCAAGATATAAACAAATGCCAGTGTTAAAAACACTACAATTATAGTGGTACAAATAAAGCCCCATAAAGTCTATAGAAGATATTCTTACTGCTAAGATCAAGAAAATTTCATTGGTGTTGATGAAATATAAAATTCCCTGATTTTCTTTGTCTTGAAGTTAAATTGTGGTAGATCACTAGAATCTCTTCCTTCAGTTAGAAACCTTCTATTTCTTCTCTTGAATGAGATGATGAATGCTCAGCAGTTGTGTCAGTGCCAGACACAACATAAATGCTTTAGAGACATCCATCTCCTCTTTCCTGGCCAGTACACCCAAAATTGGTTCCAGTTATACCAGAGAGAGTTCTAGACTACTAAAAACTTCCATGAAGGAATCAAAACTCACCTATTCTTTTTTTTTTAACTGAAGTATAGTTGATAATACTTCTTATAACACAACTTATAATGTTGTGTTAGTTTCAAGTATATAGCAAAGTCATCCAGTATACATGCATACATTCAGATTCTTTTCCATTATAGGCTGCTTAAAAAAAAATTATACTTTCATTTGAGTCATCAGGAGAAAAATTAACTTGTGATCCAAGTCAAATGGTCAAAATCATAACAGGCCAGAAACATTTGATCCTAAGCACAAGCCCACAAAGGAGGAGAACAAAACAGACCAAGTAAAGACCTCCACCCCATGCAGAAAAATGAATGGATGGCTTCACACACACACAGATGAAATGCTTGGACCCTGAGACAAATTTCACAATGGTTATTTCTGTTTCTTTTTAAATACAGGTTTGTGAGGTGGTATTTTTTTTTCAGCTATTAGGAAGAAGGCCCCAAGTGCATATGTGAGGGATGGGGAAGACAGAAATTAAGCAATAAAATAGTTTTCCCTGGAGGGACACAAGGAAGAAAACAGGAAGCAATATTGAGAAAATTCACTTTTCTCACATTGGGCTTCTTGCCTTATATTATTGGTCCAGTAAATTTATAGTCACAGTCTAACTTTGCTGCATCTTTTTTCCTGAGATTAGGTTGGCTAAAAAATTCTCTGTGAACTGTAAGAAAAGACCAGGGACTTAGCCTAGCCCTCAGGTTCTGAGCACGTCTAGAGATGGATGGTTCTGGAAAGGAATAAAGACTTTCAGTAGCTGCTGGGTGCCTCAGCACTAGTGTGACAGTCTCTCCTCTCTCTGGGAGTATGTCAGAAAAGGTCCCCTACTTGTAGGACAGAGGAGCAGAGGGCTGGCAGCAAGGTTACAATGGAATCCGTTTAAAGTTATTACAAGATATTGAGTATAGTTCCATGTGCATACAGTAGGTCTTTGTTGTTTATTTTACATTTGGCAGTGTGTATGTGCTAATCCTAAACTTCTAATTTATTTCTCCCTGCTTCCCTCTTTGGTAACCATAAGTTTGTTTCCTATGTCAGTAAGTCTATTTCTGTTTCATAAATAACTTCATTTCTAATAATTTTTTTAGATTCCACATATAAGTGATGTTGTATGATATTTGTCTTTTTCTGTCTGACTTACTTCTCTTAGCATGATAATCTCTAGGCCCATCCATGTTGCTGAAAATGATAATATTTCATTCTTTTTTATGGCTGAAAACTCTATTATTGAACCCAGTTTAATACTCTCTTCTTTACCTGGAACATCCCTTCTTCTTTATGCCTCTTCCCTCCACCCCCCATTCAACTGTGTGTGTGCTCTGCTAAGTTGCTTCAGCCATGTCTGACTCTTTGCGACCCTGTGGACTGTAACCCACCAGGCTCCTCTGTCCATGGGATTCTCCAGACAAGAGTACTGGAGTGGGTTGTGATGCCCTCCTCCAGGGAATCTTCGTGACCTAAAGATCGAACCCACATTTCTTACAAATCCTGCATTGCACTTTACCACTAGTGCCACCTGGGAAACACCCCTTCACCCCATCCAACATGTGTATATTTAATAGCAAGAATCATTACCTTCCAGCTTGTGTTGTTGTTCAGTCACCAAGTCATGTCTGACTCTTTGTAAACCCATGGACTGTAACATGCCAGGCTTCCCTGTCTCTCACCATCTCCCAGAGTTTGTCCAAGTTCATGTCTTGTTACTAATATGAACAGTATTGCTTCTATTAATTAACAAGTTCAGTTTAGTTCACTTAGTCATGTCTGACTCTTTGTAATCCCATATATGCAGCATGCCAGGCCTCTCTGTCCATCACTAACTCCTGGAGCTTGCTCAGACTCATGTCCATTGAGTCGGTGATGCCATCCAACCATCTCATCCTCTATCATCTCCTTCTCCTCCTGTCTTCAGTCTTCCCCAGCATCAGGGTTTTTTCCAATGAGTCACTTCTTCATATCAGGTGGCCAAAGTATTGGAGCTTCGGCTTCAGCATCAGTCCTTCCAATGAATATTCAGAACTGATCTCCTTTAGAATTGACTGGTTTGATCTCTTTGAAGTCCAAGGGACTCTCAAGAGTCTTCTCCAGCACCACAGTTTGAGAGCATCAGTTCTTTGGCACTCAGCCTTCCTTGTTTCTTATTCTTTATTTCTTATTGACAGCTAAGAAAGAACTAATATTTATTGAAAGCCTATATGCACTAGGACCAGTTATAAATGTTTTACATTATCTCAGGATTTAAGTGTGATAAAATTAAATTCTCTCACATACATTCATACAAGAATGATGTGTTTTATTAGAGAGAGGTAGCATGGCATACGCCTACTTATCAGAGGTCAAGACTTTAAGCCCTGGAATCAGACTACCTCGTTTAAATCTTAGCTCTCATGCATGCTATCTTTGTGTCTGCAAGCAAGCTATCTTTTTTGTGCCTCAGTTTTCTCATTTGTAAATGGGCATGATAATAGCATTGTTGTAGACTGTGGCAAATTGTATTTTCCAAAGATGGCTGGAATAACATCTCCCATCTCATGGGTCCTTACAGTGTGAATTGATTATTTCCCCTCTAAGAGTTGGAATCTGTATCTCCTCCCCCTAACACTGGGAAGGACTCTGTGACTGCTTCATCCAATGATGTATGAGAGAAATGATGTTATGTGACTTTCAAGGCTGGGTCGTAAACAGCTATACAACTCTGCTTGGCTTTCTTTTGGGTTGCTCACTGTTAGAACCCAGACACCAATAGGAAGCCTAAACATGTAGGTGTTCCAGCAGACAGCCCTAGATGAGGTCTCAGCCAATAATTACTGTAAGTAAGGAAGCCTTTGAAATGACTTTGGCCCAGACATGGTCTGACAGCAAATGAATAAGAGATCCTGAGAACTACCAGCTGAGCCAAGTCAACCCCTCAAACCATGAGAGATATAATAAAATAATTACTGCTCTGTTCCACTAAATTTGGGGGTGATTTATTATGAAGCAGTAGATAATGGTTACAGATCAGCTGGGGTTTTAGCAGAAACCACTAAAGGTGGCCTTTTCATGTAACCTGGACTTCCTTACAGCATGGTAGCTGGATTTCAAGAACATATATCTCAAAAAAAAAAAAAAAAAAAGGAACACATATCTCAAGAATCTTAGAAGCTGTATCGTGTCACTTCCACTGTTGTCACAGACCCACTCAGATTCACAGGAAGGGAATATAGATCCCATTTCTCAATGTATGTGTGCTAAGTCCCTTCAGTCATGTCCAGCTCTTTGTGACCCTGTGCACCATAGCCCACCAGAATCCTCTATCCATGGGATTCTCCAAGCAAGGATACTGGAGTGGGTTGCCATGCCCTCCTGTAGGGGATCTTCCTGACCCAGGGATCAACCCATATCTCTTAGGCCTCCTGCACTGGCAGGCAGATTCTTTATCACTGCTGCAGCTGCTGCTAAGTCGCTTCAGTCATGTCCGACTCTATGTGAACCCATAGACAGCAGCCCACCAGGCTCCCCCGTCCCTGGGATTCTCTAGGCAAGAACACTGGAGTGGGTTGCCATTTCCTTCTCCAATGAATGAAAGTGAAAAGTGAAAGTGAAGTCGCTCAGTCGTGTCTGACCCTACGCGACCCTGTGGACTGCAGCCTACCAGGCTCCTCCATCCATGGGATTTGCCAGGCAAGAGTACTAGAGTGGGGTGCCATTGCCTTCTCCTAGCGCCACCTATATGGAATGGATGTAAATATCACATTGTAAAAAGAGATGTAGAAAGATAAATCTAATTGTAGTCATCTTGAAAAAGCATAATATCCATATAGAATATACATAAATTTATCTGGCATGTTTAGAATAATGCCTGGCACAATTTTATGAATATTCTCATTGTTCTTATTGCTCCAAAAATATAGAATAGTGGTAAGAATGGAAAATAATTTGAATAGAGATAAGTCAGTGAAAGTGAAAGTTGTTCAACTGTGTCTCTCTCTTTACGACCCCACGGACTGTATGTAGCCTGAGAGGCTCTTTTGTCTATGGAATTCTCCAGGCAAGAACATTGGAGTGGTTAGCTATTCCCTTTTCCAGGGGATCTTCCCAATCCAGGGGTAAACCCCTGGTCTCCTGCACTGCAGGTAGATTCTTTACCATCTGAGCAATCAGGGAAGCCCTCTAGAGGTAAGTTAACCAGTGATTAAAACAAAAATAGATATGAACTTGTCCCAGACATCCCAAGAAATAGTCTCTCTCCATATTTGGCCCTTTTCTGTGCTCTGATCCTTCCCTCCCCCTTTATAAGAGTAACATTGTTATGAAGTTCATGGGCACATATCTAGCACTTTTTCTCTATATTTACATTTGTAAAATTACACAGTTTTGGTTTTCATTGTACTTTTTCCAAACTATCATATTGTAATTTACTAATTTGCAGTCTTTTTAGTTTGTTTTGATCTTTTGTTCTCTTTGCTTACTTAAGACATTTATCATGCTAGTATATAAAAATCTACTTCATTCCATAGTTTCCCTCTCCCCAGTAATCGCCATCAACTTGTTTCCAGTTCTTCATTCTGTAAACAAAGCTAGAGTTTGCACGTTTTCACATTTAACAGAGCCTCCCAAGTTGTATACCCAAATAGCTGTGCTGATTCACACTCCCATCTGCTCTGCAAAGAGCATATGTTGCCTTACATGCTTGTTGATAGCGGATATTATTAAAATTTTGCATTTTGCCTCCCTGTGAGATCAAAAGCTGATAAATCATTTTAATTTCCATTTTTCTTACTATCAGAAATGTAGAATGTATTTTTTAATGTTGACTGGTCAGTTAAGTCTCCTCTTATTATCTGTTTATATCCCTTGCCCATTTTTCTGCTGGCTTGTTTGTCTCTAGCTTATTGATTTTGATGGGTATATACATATAAGTTACATGATACACTAACATTTTCCCAGATATTAATTGCTTATCTCATATACATGTCACAAATAAATATGAGCTCCCAAGGTAATGATTACTCTTTCACTTTGCTTTTAGTTTCAGTTTAGACTAATTTGTCAACCTTTTCCTCTGTGACATTTGCTCTTTGTGTTTTAAGGCTTTCTTTCCCCCTATTCACAACCCCACCATATTCATTACTAAGGTAATATTTTCATTTAGTTTTTTAGATGAGCTGAAATTTATTTCATTTAATGATTTGAGTTAAGACTCTACTTCCCTACCTTTTCATTTACCCAAAACATTGAGTTCCTTGCCATTTCCTGCTGGTTTGTAATCCTGGCCTTCATCATATATTAAATTACCTCACATACCTGAGTAAAATTCTGGATTTTCCATATTTCCAGAATGAAAAGTTTAGAACTTCACTCAAGTATATATGATTAATCCATTTTGTCTATATCATACGTGCTGCTTTATCACTATTTTAATATTATCTCTATACTTCTGATATCTAGTTGAATGCATTACACAGTTGCTTTCTTCTTTTTAAGATTATCCTGGCTTTTCTTAAGCATTTCCTCCTGTATATGAATTTTAAAATAATTTTATCAAGTTTCATAAAATTATTCTGGTTATGATTTTATTTAATTTGTAGACTAATTTGAGTTATTAAAATATTTAGAATATTGAGCATTCCTATTCATAAATACAGTTTATTTTCCACTTAGTTTTTCTTTAGTTTCTTTGGTAACATATTAGAGACTATCATAATGTATTACATAATTTTTAACTTATAGTTTAATAAAGTTTTTACTTCTGTTTTACAGTGAAATCTTCTAAAAATGTTGATCTAATCTATGTGTGTGTGGGTGTGAGATGGAAGGCTACTAATTTTTGTTTGCTAATTTTTTATCTGGTTACCTTATTGAATTTTAGTACACACAGTTCTAGGTAGATGGCTTAGTCTCTTTTCTATATATATTTGCAAACATTTTTATTTCAATTAATATATGGTTTATTTCTTGTCTTAGGTATTTCCACCTACAGAGATTTGAATTGAGATTTTATTTCTTTTTATTTATCCAAGTGAAAGTGAAAGTCGCTCAGTTGTGTCTGACTCTGTGACCCCATGGGCCATAGCCTGCCAGGCTCCTCTGTCCATGGAATTCTCCAGACAAGAATACTGGAGTGGGTAGCCATTCCCTTCTCCAGGGGATCTTCCCAACCCAGAGATAGAACCCAAGTATCCCTCACTGCAGGTGGATTCTTTACCATCTGAGACATTTAGATGAATTTATCTTATTTATCTAAATCTTCTGCAAATAAACAGTTGTTGATTCATAGTCAGAAAACATTCAATAAGTATTGTTTCTTAGAATTTGGCTTTAGTGGCATTTCATTTTTCTCAACTATCCCTAACTTTTAAAAATGGATATTAGGAAAGATAATTAAATATTTAGCTTAAAATTTTAATTCACTGTATTTTACTACTTTATTGAAAATTTTTATATTTTATTTCTTCTGTTAGCTAATTCTTTTAGAAAAACATTAAATCTTAATATTTTTTCTACAGATCTATTTACATCTACTTTGTTTTATGTTCTTATTAAAAGGGCATACACACCGAGGAAACTAGAATTGAAAGAGACACGTGTACCCCAATATTCATCACAGCACTGTTTATAATAGCCAGGACATGGAAGCCACCTAGATATCCATCAGCAGATGAATGGATAAGAAAGCTGTGATACATATACACATACACAATGTATACATACACATATACACAATAGAGTATTACTCAGCCATTAAAAAGAATACATTTGAATCAGTTCTAATGAGGTAGATGAAACTGGAGCCTATTATACAGACTGAAGTAAGCCAGAAAGAAAAACACCAATACAGTATATTGAATTTAGAAAGATGGTAACGATTACCCTGTATGCAAGACAGCAAAAGAGACACAGATGTCTAGAACAGTCTTTTGGACTCTGTGGGAGAGGGAGAGGGTGGGATGATTTGGGAGAATGGCATTGAAACACGTATAATATCATATATGAAACGAATCGCCAGTCTAGGTTTGATGTAGGATACAGGATGCTTGTGGCTGGTGCACTGGGATGACCCAGAGGGATGGTATGGGGAAGGAAGAGGGAGGGGGGTTCAGGATGGGGAACACGTGTACACCCATGGAGGATTCATGTTGATGTATGGCAAAACCAACCAGTATTGTAAAGTAATTACCCTCCAATTAAAATAAATAAATTTATATTAAAAATAAATAAATAACATATTAAAAAGCAGAGACATTACATTGCCAACAAAGGTCCCTCTAGTCAAAGTTACGGTTTTTCCAGTAGTCATGTATGGATGTGAGAGTTAGACTGTAAAGAAAGCTGAGCACCAGAGAATTAATGCTTTTGAACTGTGATGTTGGAGAAGACTCTTGAGAGTCCCTTGGACTTCAAGGAGATCCAACCAGTCTATCCTATAGGTGATCAGCCCTGGGTATTCATTGGAAGGACTGATGCTGTATCTGAGACTCCAAAACTTTTGCCACCTGATGTGAAGCACTGACTCAGTTGAAAAGACCCTGATGCTGGGAAAGATTGAAGGTGGGAGAAGGGGACGACAGAGGATGAGATGGTTGGAGGGCATTACCAACTCAATGGACATGAGTTTGGGAGGACTCCTGGAGTTGGTGAAGGACAGGGAGGCCTGGTGTGCTGCAGTCCATGGAGTAGCAAAGAGTCGGACACGACTGAGAGACTGAACTGTTTTATGTTTACCACATTTACTCTTGGTTTTTGAACACAAAAATGGAGCTTATAGCTCCATCTGGATTCTGAGTATGGTCATAATACCCCTCCTTCCCGAGATTTAACTAGTCAAGCTAACTTTTCTTGAAACTTATCAGCAACACTGAAAAGCATTATATTTACATGAAGTTTGGTCTTATTTATTTGCCTTTGCATCACTCTACCTAATTGCTCCCTTGTGTGCTTCATGTCAACCATTAAGTTCAGTGATTTACTTTAGCAAATTGTTTATGAGGAGTTATCAATTTCTTTCTCTGAATTTCCACTTTTACTCTGGTTTATTTTCTTGTCATTGTGTATGAGAAGTTTGTGTGTGTGTGTGTGTGTGTCTGTCATGAAGGTATGTGTACACATAGATTTAGCTCACACACATATGCACATACATTATCAGTATTTTTCAAGTGGGCTTTCTTCATTTCTCAGAGAACATCTGGAATCAGTTTCCTGTAACATGGTTTCCAAATATGCTGTGATACATATTTGAAGAGGAGAGTCAATATTTCACTTTTAATTAAAAAGAATATTCTGAGTATTATAATAATTCAATACTAACTTTGGATATTTCAGTAGGCATAAGTGATTGCTAACAATCCATGCTTCCTTCATTACTGGTGCTGTGTTATTCTATAACATGAAGCTATTTGATAGTTGTTTCTATGAGAATGGCATCTATGGATAAATTTTACTTGTACTGAGTATGTATCTGTTGTATGATTTTGGGCATTGATAGGGGAAAGAAAATAAAGTGTGACTGGATAGTTAACCTGTGAGAACTTCTGTCTTTCTCTTTCTGTGTCTTGCATGTCTCATTCTTATTTTATAAATCCTTGCAGTAATGAGATATTTGCCATACCTGAAATGGTTAGATATACAAAGTCCAGTCCCAAGAGAATAATTTCTACTGGTAATTATGACTGCGATTCCAAGAGTTGCCTTTAGAGAGGTGGTATTTTGGCTTACAAAGCATAGGCTGAGCAAAATGATATTTCTCCAGATGTTACCCTTGAAAATCAAAATCTGTGTTAAACATCCAATAAACAGGCTGTTCTGGAAACATTAATAGCAATTAAGAGCCATTACAGTTTGTTTTCCCTGACTAATAGTTATTAAACTTTGATATAGTTTTGAGTTAATCTTACTTGAAATATTTGAGATCATTTCAAATTATTTTGTATCATTTCACATGCTGTTCAGACACTTTTACACTCCTAATTACCATCTTTGAGAGCACAGTTCTACAGTATGTCTTTTAAAAGGTTGACTTTAAAGTGGGAAAAAAAAAAAAAAACTAATAGAAAAGATTTCCAAACTTGAATTGGTTTTTCTCCAACTCTTTCAGCATAGAGAAAGTATATTGGATGTTGTGATTTTTGATGCAGACTATTAACCTATGGAAAACCACTAGACCATTCAGGTATGACCTAAATCAAATCCCTTATGATTATACAGCAGAATTGAGAGATAGATTTAAGGGACTAGATCTGATAGATCGAGTGCCTGATGAACTATGGATGGAGGTTTGTGACACTGTACAGGAGACAGGGATCAAGACCATCCCTATGGAAAAGAAATGCAAAAAAGCAAAATGGCTATCTGGGGAGGCCTTAAAAATAGCTGCGAAAAGAAGAGAAGTGAAAAGCAAAGGAGAAAAGGAAAGATAAAAGCATCTGAATGCAGAGTTCCAAAGAATAGCAAGAAGAGATAAGAAAGCCTTCCTCAGCGATCAATGCAAGGAAATAGAGGAAAACAACAGAATGGGAAAGACTAGAGATCTCTTCAAGAAAATTAGAGATACCAAGGGAATAAATATTTCATGCAAAGATGGGCTCAATAAAGAACAGAAATGGTATGGACCTAACAGAAACAGAAGATATTAAGAAGGGGTGGCAAGAATACACAGAAGAATTATACAAGAAAGATCTTCATGGACCCAGATAATCACGATGGTGTGATTACTCACCTAGAGCCAGATGCCGGGGGCCAGCATGAGGAATCCCTCCCATGACAAGGTCATGTGATAGGAAGCCTGACAAAATGCAAGGACGTGATCAGGTTTCAGGGGTTCCCCCTGGAATTTCCTGAGCATCCACCCCCCAAGACCAGAGTCTGCCTGCTTTTCCACTCTTCTAATATTCTCGGGAAAAAGTCAAATCAGGGCTTTAGTCTTCTGCATTTGAAAGGGATGTTTCAGTTAAACACCTCTGATAGCTCTCTAGCTTGCCTAACAGGTTCCCCCGGACCTCTTAGAGCTTGTGAGTTGCTTACAGCCCCCCAACTGTGAGAGGCGAAAAGCTTAAAAGCATCTTAAAGTTACAGAGCCTTGTCTAAAGAGCTAAAAATCATATTGGCGACAGGATTTCACTGTTGACTCAATGATTACTGCCAGGCCTCCATATTCTTTTTCTTTTAGGCACCTGGGAGGATGTTAATCAACGTCAATGGGATATGGAAAAAGATATATAGTAGTTTTGATGTTAGCAACACTAGACTTTTGAGTTAATTACTTTTCTTTTGTTATAAATCACTGTACTCCTTTTACTTGTTATAAGTTGCTGTATCTTTGCTATGTAAGAATGTAACTTTATTTAGTGCTTTCTGAGAGTGGCACCAGACTTTGGGAAGATCAACACAAATAAGTCTTCTGGTTGACAAACCCTTATCAGAAAAAAGGCTGTAAAATGTTAATTGGCCCTTTTGGCTGGAAGATGATGTAAATTACCTAAGACTTGTGTATACAACTAGGTATGCAGAGAAAAAAGCCTGGTTTTAATAAGAGTCTGGACTGCTAATGCTGCATAATTTTGTATTACCCATTGATCTCCATGTACTATCAAAAGTATAAAAAGCCTTCTGAACAATAGAGGCCGGGAAAGTCGCTGGACTGGTTTCCCCCGTGTCTCCTCTTTACTCTAATTTCAGGCTGAATTCCCATCTGGAGCGGGGCGGCTCACCACGTCTACTTACTTGTCCTGGCTTTTAAGACCCATGCGAAAGGGAGCCTAAGGCGGGGCACCCTTCGATATTCAAGTGGGCGCCGGTGGCCCAACGTAGATAGTGCAAGCTCCTTGTCTGGAACTTTATTGGCCTTCCCCGTAAGCCAAGTTTTTCAGCCTTCTTTCTCCACTTAATTTTCCTACTACACTATTTCTCCCCAATCTAATCTTATATTCTATATTATAAATAAATAAGTTTTCCTCGCCTACGCCGTCCACACTTTGAATTTCCCTGGATCCACCGGGGCTGGACCCCGGCAGCCAGACATCCTGGAATGTGAAGTCAAGTGGGCCTTAGAAAGCATCACTACAAACAAAGCCAGTGGAGGTGATGGAATTCCAGTGGAGCTATTTCAAATCCTGAAAGATGATGCTGTGAAAGTGCTGCACTCAATATGCCAGCAAATTTGGAAAACTTAGCAGTGGCCACAGGACTGGAAAAGGTCAGTTTTCATTCCAATCCCAAAGAAAGGCAATGCCAAAGAATGCTCCAACTACCGAATAATTGCACTCATCTCACATGCTAATAAAGTAATGCTCAAAATTCTCCAAGGCAGGCTTCAGCAATATGTGAACCATGATGTTCAAGCTCGTTTTAGAAAAAGCAGAGAAACCAGAGATCAAATTGCCAACATCTGCTGAATCATCAAAAAAGCAAGAGAGTTCCAGAAAAACATTTATTTCTGCTTTATTGACTATGCCAAAGCCTTTGACTGTGTGGATCACAAGAAACTGTGGAAAATGCTTCAAGAGATGGGGATACCAGACTACCTGACCTGCCTCTTGAGAAACCTATATGCAGGTCAGAAAGCAACAGTTCGAACTGGCCATGGAACAGACTGGTTCCAAATAGGTAAAGGAGTATGTCAAGGCTGTATATTGTCACCCTGCTTATTGAACTTATATCCAGAGTACATCGTGAGAAATGCTGGGCTGGAAGAAGCACAAGCTGGAATCAAGACTGCCAGGAGAAATATCAATAACCTCAGATATGCAGGTGACACCACCCTTATGGCAGAAAGTGAAGGGGAGCTAAAAAGCCTCTTGATGAAAGTGAAAGAGAAGAGTGAAAAAGTAGGCTTTAAGCTCTACCTTCAGAACAGGAAGATCATGGCATCTGGTCCCATCACTTCATGGGAAATAGATGGAGACACAGTGGAAACAGTGTCAGACTTTATTTTGGGGACTCTAAAATCATTACAGATGATGATTGCAGCCATGAAATTAAAAGACGCTTACTCCTTGGAAGAAAAGTTATGAACAACCTAGATAGCATATTCAAAAGCAGATATATTACTTTGCCAACAAAGGTCCATCTAGTCAAGGCTATGGTTTTTTCCAGTGGTTGTGTATGGATGTGAGAGTTGGACTGTGAAGAAAGCTGAGCGCTGAAGAATTGATGGTTTTGAACTGCGGTGTTGGAGAAGAGTCTTGAGAGTCCCTTGGACTGCAAGGAGATCCAACCAGTCCTTTCTGAAGGAGATCATCCTTGAGATTTCTTTGGAAGGACTGATGCTAAAGCTGAAACTCCAGTACTTTGGCCACCTCATGCAAAGAGTTGACTCATTGGAAAAGACTCTGATGCTGGGAGGGATTGTGGGCAGGAGGAAAAGGGGACGACAGAGGATGAGATGGCTGGATGGCATCACCGACTCGATGGATGTGAGTCTGAGTGAACTCTGGGAGCTGGTGATGTACAGGGAGGCCTGGCGTGCTGCAATTCACGGGATCGCAAAGAGTCGGACACAACTGAGATACTGAACTGAACTCATTAACCTGTGTTGTTCCAGGTTGAACAGAACATTATAATTTTTGGCAAAGTTCTTGTCCTACTTTTACACATATTATTGCAGGTGTTGATTTTTATTCACATGATTAACACATAAATTAAGAAGTAAAAACAATGTTTGTGTACCTTCCTTTTTAAATAACTAAGGAGCAGTGCCTTTTTCTGAAGTCTTCTGGTATGCATTCAAATTGGCTATAGTGTACACATAGATCCGCTCCTCTTGTGCTCCACACTGCACTGCTTTAATTATTATAGCTTTATAATTATTCTAAATATCTGAAGAGTAAGCAGTCACAGGAACTTCTTCCAGTGTCATTTAGGTATTATATATTGCTTTCATATACATTTTAGAATCATATTATCACTTTTACCAAAGATCACCTAACAAGATTTTGATTAAAACTGCATAAAACTTATATATTGATTTGGAAATAATGGAAATCTTTATTTTATTATTTTACTTTATCTGGATTGAAGGACCAGG
Organism: Budorcas taxicolor; assembly: GCF_023091745.1. Lineage (NCBI taxonomy): Eukaryota > Metazoa > Chordata > Mammalia > Artiodactyla > Bovidae > Budorcas > Budorcas taxicolor. The sequence continues at coordinate 45,726,183 of NC_068914.1, read as the reverse complement.
GCTTCCCTTGTGGCTCAGCTGGTAAAGAATCCACCTGCAATGTGGGAGACCTCAGTTTGATCCTTGAGTTGGGAAGATCCCCTGGGAAAGGGAAAGGCTACCCACTCCAGTATTCTAGCCTGGAGAATCCCATGGACTGTATAGTCTATGGGGGTCACAAAGAGTTGGACACGACTAAACGACTTTCATTTTCATTTTATTTTATTGAGTCTCCCAGCTAATCAACATGGGATATCTATCCATTTTTTAAAATCCCTTTAAAAATCTTTCAAAGTTTAAAAAGTTTCTTCAGGAAGATCTATATTATATTTGGTAGCTATTTTATGTTTTTGTCACTGACACATTAAAAAAATTTCAATATCTAATTCTTCCATTATTGCAGATATATAGAAATACAGTAATTTTTATATTTATTTTTTATTTTCCAAACTTGGTAACTATTTTATTAAGTCTAATAATTTATTGTTTAGATTTTCTATCTACACAATCTTATTGAACATATATGTTGATGCTTCTGCTCCTCAGGGTTTTGGACTTGGAATAACTACACTACCAACTTTGCTGGGTCTCCAGCTTGTGGGTGGGAGAGTGTGGACTTCTCAGCCTCCATAACTGTGTGAATCAATTTCTATAATAAATCTCCCCTTGTATATGTTGATATCCAGGGTGGCTCAGTGGTAAAGAATCTACCTGCCAACGCGGGAGATGTGGGGTCAGTCCCTGGGGCGGAAAGATCCCCTGGAAGAGGAAATGGCAACCCACTCTAGTATTCTTGCCTGGGAAATCCCATGGACAGAGGAGCTTGGCAGGCTACCATCCATAGGGTCTTAAAGACTTAGACACAACTGAGTGACTGAGCACGCATGCAATATGTTTACATCCAGTTGATTCTGTTTCTCTGGAGAATCCTGACTAATCCAGAAGCATGTTCTTCCCCAGAGCCTCCAGGTCAGAGTCCAGCCGAGACCACATCTAGATTACAGTCCTGAGCAGAGAAATAGTCACACCTCCTCAGACTTCTGGCATACAGAACTACAAGATAATTCATGAGTGCTGTTTGAGCAGCTAAGTTTGTGGCAATTTGTTACATATCAGGGGAAAATTCCCTGGAGGAGGGCATGGCAATCCACTCCAGTATTCTTGCCTAGAGAATCCCCATAGACAGAGGAGCCTGGCGAGTTACTGTCCATGGAGTCGCAAAGAGTCAGACACGACTGAGCGACTAAGCACAATGGAAAACTTACACACTTACTTTTGTTTTCTGATTTCTAATTAAATCACATCTTGGTTAGATACTATGACTGTTATAAACTTTTTGACATCGGTTAAGATGTGTCTTATGGCTCAGTGTGTGGTCAACTTTTGTAAAGGCATGGTGTGTTCTTAATAAAAATATGCATTCTGCCAAAGTTGCATACTGTTAGATACACCCACATAGTTACTAGATAAAACTTTTTATTTGTGTTATTCACATCTTTCTGTCTATATTTTTTAAGATTTGACTGCTTCTGTCTGCTTAATATATCAATTTCTGAAAAATGTGCATTAAAACATTTCATTACACTGGTAAATTTTTCTCCTATTGAAATAATCATTATTAACTGTTTTCCATGAATGGGTTTCAGAGTATCTGCGGACTGACTGAAATTATATGGATTATATTTTTACATGTGCTCATGAAGTTTAAGTCCTCATCTGGAGAAGGAAATGGAACCCCACTGCACTACTCTTGCCTGAAAAATTCCATGGATGGTGGAGCCTGGTAGGCTGCAGTCCATGGGGTCGCAAAGAGTCGGACATGACTGAGTGACTTCCTTTCACTGACTTCATACTTTATCACTGGAGAAGAAAATGGCAACCCACTCCAGCATTCTTGCTTGAAGAATCTCGTGGACAGAGCAGCCTGGTGGGCCATGGTCCATGGGGTCACAGAGAGTCAGACACGACTGATGTGACTAAGCACACAAGTCCTCATCAGACTCATCTAAAGACAAGACTCAGACCCAAAGCTAAAGAAGAGTAGCTTTTAAAATAGTAATGCAAACAAGTAAGTAAATAAATGTGTGTCCATGCTATTTTATTCAGTTTAACATGAATGAACTGTAAATTGTGCTTAACATGAAGCACAACTGAAGAATGAAAAGAAAAATGACTAATATTTTTACATGGAGAAGGAAAGCATTAAGAATTTGAAAGTATTTACTCTGGAAATGAGATGTGCCTAGGAATCAGTCATGGAATTTTTGTGCATGTAAGTGCACTCTTCTTAATATTCTGATTTAGTAAGTTTATGTTAAAGCCAAAGAATATGAGTTTTTTATAAGTATCTCAGATGTTGAGACAGCTACTTCATGAATGCAGTTTGAAACATATTGGCACAAAACCTCTAAGTGTGTATAAAGAACATGGTAGCCATCTCAAGCTCTACAATGGCAGAGGAATGCATTTACCTCTCCCTTTGGCTTTGGAGCAAGAAGACTTGGGTTCAAGTCCTTATTGTAAAGGCTTGCTGATATTTGTTCCTGGATTGATTCAGTTCAGTTCAGTTCAGCCGCTCAGTCATGTCCGACTGTTTGCAACCCTATGGACTGCAGCACGCCAGGCTTCCCTGTCCATCACCAACTCCGGAGCTCGCTCAAACTCAGGTCCATCGAGTCGGTGATGCCATCCAACCATCTCATCCTCTGTTGTCCCCTTCTCCTCCCACCTTCAATCTTTCCCAGCATCAGGGTCTTTTTCAAAGAGTCAGTTCTTTGCATCAGGTGGCCAAAGGATTGGAGTTTCAGCTTCAGCATCAGTCCTTCCGAAGAATATTCAGGACTGATTTCCTTCAGCATTGACTGGTTTGATCTTGCAGTCCAAGGGACTCTCAAGAGTCTTCTCCAACACTACAGTCCAACAGCATCCATTCTTCTGCACTCAGCTTTCTTTATAATCCAGCTTCCCTTGTGGCTCAGCTGGTAAAGAATCCACCTGCAATGCAGGAGATCTGGGTTTGATCCCTGGGTTGGGGGATGATCCCCTGGAGAAGGGAAAGTCTACCCACTCCAGTATTCTGGCCTGGAGAATTCCATGGACTGGATAGTCCCTGGGGTCACAAAGTGTCAGACACAAGTGAGCAACTTTCACTTTTACTTTCTCACATCCATACATGACTACTCGAAAAACCATAGCTTTGACTAGATGGACATTTGTCGGCAAAGTAACATCTCTGCTTTTTATGCTGTCAAGATTTGTCATAGCTTTTCTTCCAAGGACCAAGCATCTTTTAATTTTATGGCTGTAGTAACCATCTATAGTGATTTTGGAGCCCAGAAAAATTAAGTCTCTCACTGTTTTGATTACTGATTGTTTGATTACTTTTTTCCAAACCTCAATGTCTTTTTCTCTACAACATGCATACAAAAAGCACAACATGCTTTTTCTCTATCTTGCAAGATAACTGTAAAGATTAATGACTTACATATTGTGTAGCACATACAAGGCACTTTCATAATTATTTTTACTATTTATAATTTCATACTATAAATACTAATGACAATGTATGGTACTTTATCATTCTATAATGCATTTTTGCCTATAATGATTATTTAATTTTTATCCAGCCTTGTGAAGTAGATTTTTTTTCATTCTTCATATTAAGAAACTGATGTTCAGGCAGATTAATGACGTTCTCCAAAGTCAAGGAGCTTGGGGTAAATATGCTGGTAAAAAAAAGCCCAATATTTTGACTCCATGTCCAAAAGTTTTCATTAGACCAGACAACTTATTTGAAACAAATGCTTACCATTGTATTATTTTAAATCAAATATAGCTAATATTTAGAGTTTGCCATATATAAAAATTACACTTAAAAGCAATGCCATTGGTGAAATATCATTCCTATCTAATAATTTATTTGGTAAATAAGAAGATATTGTTTCCGATCAGTGTATTTGCCAATGTAAAAGAATATGGCTTATTGTCCAAAGTACACTTTTTAAAATTACAACTGAATATGATTGCTCTACTCACCGTTTTTCATGTGTATATGTGTATATTCATCTTTGAATAACAGAGAAGTAAGATTTGTTCTTTCTACCCTAGCAGTGTTTACATTAATCTGGACCTTATTTGTTTGGATACCATATTCACCACTATCTTTATATTGGTTTCATTTGCACCATTACATAGTAGCAGCTAAAAGCAAAAATGCTTCTCAGAATTTCAGTTCAATTCAGTCGCTCAGGCGTGTCTGACCCTTTGCACACCAGGCCTCCCTGTCTATTACCAACTCCCGGAGTTTACTCAAACTCATGTCCATCGAGTCGGTGATGCCATCCAGCCATCTCATCCTCAGTCATCTCCTTTTCCTCCTGCCCTCAATCCCTCCCAGCATCAGAATCTTTTCCAATGAGTCAACTCTTCGCATGAAGTGGGCAAAGTACTGGAGTTTCAGCTTTAGCATCATTCCTTCCAAGGAACACCCAGGGCTGATCTCCTTTAGAATGGAAGTTAATATGCACTTAAATAGACCCAGAACCTTTGTGTTTTATATTCTTAGATCTCCAGGAAAGTTGTTAATAATGATCAAATGCCACATGAATGTTACTGAATGAATATGCCCATATTCAGGCTGTGACCAATTAAATATACTGAAATAGCAAACAAAGTAAAAATTGGAGTCAATTAAAAAACTTGAGTTCACTCTGCACTTAATTGACTGGTTGGTCTAGTGTCACATAAACACAGTCTTAGTTTATTCCTTTGTGCTGATGGAGTTGACATAAGTAAAACTTAATTTAAAAACCTAAGAAAGTCTTCAAGTTTCTTTGAGAGTTATTGGAAGTTTTTCAACTTCCCCTCTCTTTCTCAGCTGTTGCATTAGTGACCATGGTTTTGACTCACTGACAGTTGGAGAAGCTTGAGAAAAAATTCGGCAGGCTGTTGCTTCTTCTTCATTAGAGCTAATCTTCATCGGGCTGTTGGCAATCTCATTTGGCTTAAGACTATGGTGAGGCTTAAAATCAGTATCACTTATTTTCAGACTGGCTAACACTTTCACTTTGATATATTTTTTGGGGAAAATATGCAGGTTCTGTTGGAGTTAAGAGTTATACCTCTTGAACAAAAATGTTTACTGGTTCTTTTCAGTGAAAAGAAACATGAGAAGCTTCATGGGGAATTAAATTTTAATCAAAGAATCTGATTAAAAAAGTTTGCTATTGTAACAGAGGGAGTTTTTTTTTTTTTTTTTTTCCTGCTGTTGCAAAATATATTTTCTCATGTGTATTACTGTTGTTGTTCTTCAGTCATTCAGTTGTGTCTGACTCTTTGTGACCCCATGGACTGTAGCATGCCAAGCTTCCCTGTCCTTCACCACCTTATGGAGCTTGCTCAAACTTCTGTCCATTGAGTCAGTGATGCCACCCAATCATCTCATCCTCTGTCATCCCCTTCTCCTGTCTTCAGTCTTTCCCAGCATTATGGTCTTTTCTAATGAATCAACTCTTTGCATTAGGTGGCAAAATATTGTGTACCATAGCCTGCTTTATTGCTAAGAATATTTCAAAAGTTTGATCTTTAAAATTATAGACATAAATGCATCTACCACACCAGCCCAAACAATTTCTTGGATGCAGTAGCTTTTCTTTCTTGACTGAATAAATAAGATAAGTTATAAAAGTTGACAATTACCTGGCTGCTGTTATTAGGAGAACCCAGGAGGACTAAAGGGTTCATGAGAACAATATCCTATGATAGATTTATGCAAGGTGCCTTTGTGAAATCCCACTGTTTGGTGAGTTCTTAGGAGGTTGACTGAATGCACATCTAACCTTAGTGGTGGTTAACCCTGCTTAGGTTGGGTCTTTTACTTCACACCAATCCTTCATAGACACACCATGAAAAATAAAATGTTTCATTACCTCTGAATTGGCAGATTTCAGTTTTGCATTAGCACTGGACTTTTTAAACTGAAAGGCTAAGGAAAATCTGCTTTGCTCATGTAGTATTTTTTTAACTTATTTTTTAATTGGAGGAAGATTGCATTACAATGTTGTGTGTTTCTGCAAATCAGCCATAATTATATTGTATATCACCTCCTTTTTGAGCCTTCTTCCCCTCCCCTTTAGGCCATCACAGAGCACCACACCAAGTTCCCTGTATTATATAGCAACTTATCACTAGCTATCTATTTAACACATAGTGTTGAAGAAACAGAGAGGGTGATTGTGACTTGCTCAAGGTCACACAACTAGAGATAGAGACAAAACTTAAATCCAAATCTGCACAAGTGCTCTTTTTTCCAAGTGACAGAGCCAAAATCAGTGCTTTTCATCATCAGAGAGGAAGGGGAAAGGAGAGATCTCTTTCCACAATGAATCCTTTCTTTTCCTGACTGTGATATCATAAATAGAATACGTTTGATTATTGATTGTGAATCATCTATATGCATTTGTTTTAAAAATGGTAACTTTTATTATATTAGGGTGTGTATAACTTCATGGTCACTGAGAATTTAGGACAGGTATTTATTGGAAAGTAAATAAATTTACTTCTCTTAAATGTATCCATTTATCTGCAGCATTAAATTGCATATCTGTTCAAATACTATCTTTCTACTAAATGACATTTGAAAGCTTTAAAGTAATGTCAACTAAACTGATAAGACTAATGGCTGACAGGAATAGCCAGATAGCATGATTATACATGATTGTGATATAAACCATATGTGTCAGATTCCCTGGCACCACTCTTTTGGAGTGGTCCAGATCCAAAGAAGGGAGCTTTGAAAGGATATAGAACTGAAAAGAGTGATCACGAGAGTACTGACACAGAAATGAATTTTTATCTTCTACCCTGAGGAGCAGAAAGAGATGGACAAAGGCAGGTAACTCCAGGGTGACATGATCAGGGAACGGCCTTTAGTGCTCTGATGGAGTTCGCAGGGTGAATGCCTAGGAGACCCTCGCTATAGAGGCGCTTGAAGGAGCTTCCATCTTCCCAACCATATGTAAATCCCCATAGGCAATCCCAAGGCCACTGTGGAGTTAGTTTCATCCCAAATGCAGCAAGAACAACCATAAGAAAACATTTAATACTGAAAACAGTTTTAAGACAGGGTGGTTAGAAGACTTCTTGTATGGTTCAGTGATTAAGAATCTGCCTTGCAATGCAGGGGATGTGGGTTCAATATCTGGCCAGGGAACTAAGACCCCCATGCCACAGGGCAGCTAAGCCAGAGTGGCACAACTAGAAAGTCCATGTGCTGCATTCAGGATGCAGCCAAACAAATAAGTAAAATAAATACATATTAAAAAAGGAGAGGGTGTTTGAGGGAGGAGAAAGGAAAAGGAAGAAAAAGGGGAGGAGAAGGAGAGGAAAAGAGGGGAAGAGAGAGATCAGTATCAGTTTGTAGAATATGTCAGTCTCAAGAATTAAAACCCTAAGTCACATGATCTTGACTCTTGAAACACTATCTGTGAACTCAGTTTGAAACTATTGGGTTGGCCAAGAAGTTCATTTGGGTTTCTGTAATAGTGTATGGAAAAACCAAAATGAACTTTTTGGCCAACCCAATAACTTATTTAAAAAAAAATTTAGACATAAAAGGGACACGTATTTAGAAAAGTTCTCTCCTTCTAGGAACTTTACATGGTTGGGTATTCTGGGATACAAAGCAAGCTACGAAATTCTTGTCTGAGAATGTAAATGTAATGCCCTTATCCTAACAGACTCAGGAGTTATCAGCCAACCTCCCAGCTTTTTGATATTATAACAGGTTAGAAGAAAGTTCTTTTTAAAAAACCGCTGCATTGAATCTGCTAAATTGCTCAGGGATGTAGTCAATAATAAAGCAAGTAGAAAGAACCAACCTTGCTTACAAGTGACTATTAGTTCTTCCTCGATTTAAAGAAATGAGGTTTAGTAACCAACTCCAGTTTGCCACGCTCTCCATTTAAAAGGCTACCATGTAACAAAATCACTGTAGATGGTGACTGCAGCCATGAAATTAAAAGACGCTTACTCCTTGGAAGGAAAGTTATGACCAACCTAGATAGTATATTCAAAAGCAGAGACATTGCTTTGCTGACTAACGTCTGTCTAGTCAAGGCTATGGTTTTTCCTGTGGTCATGTATGGATGTGACAGTTGGACTGTGAAGAAGGCTGAGTGCCAAAGAATCAATGCTTTTGAACTGTGGTGTTGGAGAAGACTCTTGAGAGTCCCTCGGACTGCAAGGAGATCCAACCAGTCCTTTCTGAAGGAGATCAGCCCTGGGATTTCTTTGGAAGAAATGATGCTAAAGCTGAAACTCCAGTACTTTGGCCACCTCATGCAAATAGTTGACTCATTGAAAAAGACCCTGATGCTGGGAGGGATTGTGGGCAGGAGGAGAAGGGGACGACAGAGGATGAGATGGCTGAATGGCATCACCGACTCGATGGACATAAGTTTGAGTGAACTCTGGGAGATGGTGATGGACAGGGAGGCCTGGCGTCCTGCAGTTCATGGGGTTGCAAAGAGTCAGACACGACTGAGCAAATGAACTGAACTGAACTGATGTAACAGAAAATTGACTTGGCAAACTGAACAGAGCAGTGTTCTGGGTTCAATCATTTTGTGGGTCAGTTAGCTCTGTTGTGCTCTAAATTCTAATCATTTCCCCTTGTATACTGTTGGTTGGAAACAGAAAATAGACTAATATGTAAAAAATCAAATCCATCCCTACTACTAGTAAAACAAACAAATGTCCTCAAAATGTATATTCTACCTTGGTTTATGGTTGGTTGGTAGCATTGTCTTCCTGTACAATGATGAACAAAAATAAAGTGACCTCTCAGAAAAATCTCAGAAGTTAAGATGTATCTAGATCATTGTTTTCTTAAATGGAATATATATCCAGACAATGTATATCATAGTTTGTGGAAGAACTCACAGGAAGATACATTAGATTCAGTTGAACATGTTTTTTACTGTTGGCACAGGAGCAACAGAAGACAATATTTATAGCTTCTCTACTGGTAGTGGAGCCTCAAAAGTTGGCTTCAATCAAGCATCACCCCCACCCCTAAGATTCTTTTTTAACTCTCAGTTCAGTTCAGTTCAGTTAAAGTCTTCATAAATCCACACATATACAGCTTTAATTGGAGTCAAAAAAGGTTCTTGGATGAAAAATGTTATGCATTTTTGTATAGTTGTATTAATAACCTTCAGATAGAATGTGAAACTTCTTTTAAGTGGAACAAATGGTAAGTAGGTATAGTTTTATTTTAAGAGCTATAGTTAATTAACATGTCTACTTCCCCAAGGGATTACTAAGCATGTTGGGTTATCAGTCTATGAAGTATTTACCCAAAAATGGTCAAAGTATATGGAACCTCTTAGATCTGTGTTGAAATATACATGACATTACAACATGTTGAAATGTTGTGATTGATCTCATTGAACTCAGTAGGCCATAAGGAAGAGCCAATTTCAAAATGATTAGTGAAGGGCAGAGTAAAACTTAGAAAGCTTCAGAAAAAGAAAATCTACCTGATTCTCCAGGGCAGCCATTATGTCTGGTTCTTTTATAAAACTGAGCTAAAGCTGAAACTCCAGTACTTTGGCCACCTCATGCAAAGAGTTGACCCATTGGAAAAGACTCTGATGCTGGGAAGAATTGGGGGCAGGAGGAGAAGGGGACTACAGAGGATTAGATGGCTGGATGGCATCACTGACTCGATGGACGTGAATCTGAGTGAACTCTGGGAGTTGGTGATGGACAGGAAGCCCTGGCGTGCTGCGATTCATGGGGTCGCAAAGAGTCGGACACGACTGAGTGACTGAACTGAACTGAACTGAAAGTAAATCAAACTCCTCAGCTTCCCAAGGTTCAGATCTAATGAGTGACATAGCATTATATTCAGTGATGCAGCCATGCGTAACTTAAATATCTCAAAGAAGAGCTCAATCTTTTCTCAGGAGGATAGAGAACACATTTCAAATTTGAAATACTGTCCTGAGATTTTTCAAATGAAATACTAAGCTCTGAACATTTTCAAATGGATGTTGGCATAAGGTTTATTGATGAGGGAAAGACAGAATGGACTTCACTCTCAACAGAATGGACTATTTTCAGGTCAACTGTTGAATTATTGATTGAATAACTGAATGTCAAATCAAATTTTGTTGCTATAACAACCAAACTAACTGGCCCATTATAAGTTGATCCTGGTCAGTAATAAAATCTGCTGTTCAGAATATGACTGTTTTGAATGTCCCCAAAGGTAACCCTATTAGACTATTGAATTGGAGCCATTAGGCCTTAGGATGTTGAGTAAGAACATACAAGGCCCTTAGTTTCTTTCTTGGATGTGGAATGACACAAAACCAATTTATATATTTGTTTTCCACTTTTTTTCTTTAATTTTGGCATTCTGGGGGCACTTCAAAAGTGAGTGAACACTTTGGGTTAAATTTGAAACAAATAAAGAAAAGCCAGCAATAAAAAGACTTTATTTGTTCCAATCAAATTCAGAAGGTTACATTTATTTACACATGTCAAAGCTGCAAGAGGAAACATAAAAATATAGACATAAATGACAATGCTTAAATCTGCTGCTGCTAAGTCGCTTCAGTTGTGTCCGACTCTGTGCTACCCCATAGACGGCAGCCCACCAGGCTTCCCCATCCCTGGGATTCTCCAGGCAAGAATACTGGAGTGGGTTGCCATTTCCTTCTCCAATGCTTAAATCTGCTAGTAATCAAAGAAATGAAAATTAAAATTATAATAGGGTTCCTGGGGGTCAGAAAATCAAGCAGCTATGGGACCTGCCATGGGGTTGGTGTTGTGTATACAGTCATTTTGAAAACCAATCCAACAATAAATTTTAAGAACCAGAATATTTTGCTACCATTGAAAATTTTTTTCCTAAGGAAATAGTTCACAAGAAGAAAAAGGTTAAAGTTGTGAAAAAGTTTAATTGGTTCACCTTTGTAGAAATGTGGGAGGACTGAAATGGTTAATCTTAGAGGAATGGACAGATAATAGTTTTTGATAGAATATTAATAAGCAGCCATGAAAAGTTTTAAATATGGAGACAGTGGAGCTACATGAACAATGTTCAATGAAAAAAGGAGTATAAAATCTCTATATTCACAATTAGAATATATGGTATATGTTTATATATGGACAGGAAGTAAAGTGAAACAGAAGAAATAAAAATCGGTTTTGTTTGAGTGGAGAAAATTTGGAATCATATAGATGGAGTCCTAAATAAGAGCAAATACATTTCTTTGGAAATCACTAGGTATATGGTATGGTAATGAAGTTAACACACTAAATGAACCAAAATTGTTATATTATAAACATTGGAGCATTTTAATTTGAGACTTAGAGAACAGTGAGAAGCATAAACCTAAAAGTGTTTTTTTATCACTGTGTTTTTGTTTTCAATCCCTTTTTTCCTCAAATTATGAAAGCCACATAAAATACACAAAAAAGCAAAAAGAGCAATCCATAATTCATCACCCTCTCACTTTATTCCAGCCCTACTACCATGGATACTATTTAGTGACTTTATACCAAGTAGTCTGAATTTGCAGAGCCAATTTCTATTGTTAGATAGTTTTTATTTTCCATCACCTACTACCAGCTAGTGTGCGTTTGTGTTTGTTAAGTTGCTTCAGTAGTGTCCAACTCTTTGTGACCCTAGGGACTGTAGCCCACCAGGCTCCTCTGTCCATGAGATTCCCCAGGCAAAAATACTGGAGTGGGCTGCCATGCCCTCCTCCAGTGTATCTTCCCTTCTCAAGGATCGAACCTGCATCTCTTACGTCTCCTGCATTGGCAAGCAGGTTCTTTAACGCTAGTGCCACCTAGGAAGTTCCACTAGCAGTTAGTAGCTGCTACTATTTATTGATTCAGCAACCAGTACTACAGTACTACTAGTTGTAGGGCTAATATGAAGTCACTGATGAGAGACAAAGATATCTTAGTCCCATTTTTATAGAAATGATATCCAAACTTACCTAGCTAATAAATGGTAGGGCTGGAAACCCAAAGCAATTCTTTCTGACAGCAGAGCACATGCTCTTCAGCCCTGAAGTGTCTGTTGTAAGCAATACCACTCTTATAGCAGAGCAACGTGGTGGCCCAGAAGGAGACCAAGCTTCAGCTCTCCTTCTCCCAAAGCAAATTCCTCTGTTAGTGGCTGGGATTGGCCAAACAGGCAGTGCCAGCAGGTGGATGCCTTGCCCAGACCTGGTCCACACATGCCTCAGCCTCCTTGTTTCCTTCTCTGGTGCTCTCTGCCACCTTCAGCCATGTGTTCTGAGGTGTTCTAGTACTCATACTCACAAGTTGAGGTTGTCTCTTGATGGGCCTGTGATTGTAGCAGAGTGACTGACTGCAGATCATTGTTGCTGGGTGAAGTGATACTTTTCTTTCACAGGATCGTGAGAGATTCTGACAATAACACTGGAATGTCAGCCCATAGTCCTCCTGAAAGCCACTCCGATCCTAAGAAGTATTATTATTTCTTACCATGACTGAGGCAGTCATATAAAATTTAGAGAATCCCAGTATCTATGAAAAGCTATGGAAGGGATGCTTTTCAGAAACAGTTGCACACCCATCAGCATGCATTGAATTATCCTTGTTTTACATCCTAATAGTCCCCTGGTGTGCCTTGACCCAGACTTCCCCCAAAAGACCACTCCTTCCACTGTCTTCACCCTTGAGGAAACTACCAGCTGCTTTCTTCTGTCTCCATCAGGCAGACCAGGATTAGAATCCTAATTCTGTCCCATACCAGTCATACCAGTCCCCTACCAATTCTTCACTTCCTTGTCCATAAAATGAATACATCAACATTAATTCACAGAGTTTCTAAAAATTGTTTAACCTATTGCCTGGCACATGTAGATATCCATATAAGCTTTATTTACCTTTCCACCTGAACAGAAGCTGGGATTCAGTCATTCTCAATCTGCCCTTTCTATACCTTTGAATTCCGTATTTATCCTCTGTTCTACTCACCGTGCACATTTCTAGCCCTCACTGGCCACCACCATCTGTTTTCCATGTTTCCATTCCAATACTGCTCATTACAGTATTATGCTGGCTGCTACAAACTCACACTACATGATCTGTGTTCTGTGATTTCAGTCTGCTTGGTCCTTACTAAAAGTTTTATTTCTCTGAAATTTCTATAGTAACCTCACCAAATCTACATAATTTTAAAGATCCCAATTGCATGCCACCGTTCTTTACTTTCAGCAGATGATCTGGCCTCCTGTTACAAAGAGAATAACACAATGTGGGTATGACAGCATAAATACATGCTGTAATAATCTCTTTAAAGCATTCCTGTTAGAACAATTATTTCTCTCCTGAAAAGCATTCAGGTTATATCCTCATGTGCAAAGCAAAATCATAATAATGATTTTTATTTGATTTGATATTCTTTTTATGAACCCTGCATTTCAACCAATCTGGACAGGAACCCCAAGCCCCTTTCTATTCCACCTTTGCAGTTCAGTTCAGTTCAGTCGCTCAGTCATGTCTGACTCTTTGCAACCCTATGAATCATAGCACACCAGGCCACCCCGTCTGCCACCAACTCCCAGAGTTTACCCAAACTCATGTGCATCGAGTTAGTGATGCCATCCAGCCATCTCATTCTCTGTCATCCCCTTCTCCTCCTGCCTCCAATCCCTCCAAGCATCAGGGTCTTTACCAATGAGTCAACACTTTGCATGAGGTGGCCAAAGTATGGGAGTTTCAGCTTCAACATCAGTCCTTCCAATGAACACCCAGGACTGATCTCCTTTAGGATGGAATGGTATGATCTCCTTGCAGTCCAAGGGACTCTCAAGAGTCTTCTCCAACACCACAGTTCAAAAGCATCAATTCTTCGGCACTCAGCTTTCTTCACAGTCCAACTCTCACATCCATATATGAGCACTGATAAAACCATAGCCTTGACTAGACGGACTTTTGTTGGCAAAGTAAAATCTCTGCTTTTAAATATGCTATCTAGGTTGGTCATAACTTTGCTTCCAAGGAATAGTTCAGTTCAGTTCAGTTCAGTCGCTCAGTCATGTCCGACTCTTTGTGACCTCATGAATCACAGCACGCCAGGCCTCCCTGTCCAACACCAACTCCCAGAGTTTACCCAAACTCATGTTCATTGAATCGGTGATATCATCCAGCCATCTCATCTTCTGTCATCCCCTTCTCCTCCTGCCCACAATCCTTCCCAGCATCAGGGTCTTTTTCAATGAGTCAACCCTTTGCACAAGGTGGCCAAAGTATTGGAGTTTCAGCTTCAACATCAGTCGTTCCAATGAACACCCAGAACTGATCTCCTTCAGAACGGACTGGTTGGATCTCCCTGCAGTCCAAGGGACTCTCAAGAGTCTTCACCAATACCACAGTTCAAAAGCATCAATTCTTCGGCACTCAGCTTTCTTCACAGTCCAACTCTCATATCCATACATGACCACTGGAAAAACCATAGCCTTGACTAGACAGAGTTTTGTTGGCAAAGTAATATCTCTGCTTTTCAATATGCTATCTAGGTTGATCATAACTTTCCTTCCAAGGAGTAAAAGTCTTTTAATTTCATGGCTGCAATCACCATCTGCAGAGATTTTGGAGCCCCCAAAAATAAAGTCTGACACTGTTTCCACTGTGTCCCCATCTATTTCCCATGAAGTGATGGGACCAGATGCCATGATCTTCGTTTTCTGAATGTTGAGCTTTAAGCCAACTTTTTCACTCTCCTCTTTCACTTTCATCAAGAGGCTTTTCAGTTCCTCTTCACTTTTTGCCATAAGGGTGGTGTCATCTGCATATCTGAGGTTAGTGATATTTCTCCCAGCAATTTTAATTCCAGCTTGTGCTTCTTCCAGCCCAGCATTTCTCATGATGTACCCTGCATATAATTTAAATAAGCAGGGTGACAATACACAGCCTTGACGTACTCCTTTTCCTATTTGGAACCAGTCTGTTGTTGCATGTCCAGTTCTAACTGTTGCTTCCTGACCTGCATATAGGTTTCTCAAGAGGCAGGTCAGGTGGTTTGGTATTCCCATCTCTTTCAGAATTTCCCACAGTTTCTTGTGATCCACACAGTAATCAGCTTTGTCATAGTCAATAAAGCAGAAGTAGATGTTTTTCTGGAACTCTCTTGCTTTTTCCATGATTCAGCGGATGTTGGCAATTTGATCTCTGGTTCCTCTGCCTTTTCTAAAACCAGCTTGAACATCTGGAAGTTCTCAGTTCCCATATTGCTGAAGCCTGGCTTGGAGAATTTTGAGCATTACTTCACTAGTGTGTGAGATGAGTGCAATTGTGCAGTAGTTTGAGCATTCTTTGGCATTGCCTTTCTTTGGGATTGGAATGAAAACTGACCTTTTCCAGTCCTGTGGCCACTGCTGAGTTTTCCAAATTTGCTGGCATATTGAGTGCAGCACTTTCACAGCATCATCTTTCAGGATTTGAAGTAGCTCCGCTGGAATTCCATCACCTCCACTAGCTTTTTTCGTAGTGATGCTTTCTAAGGCCCACTTGACTTCACATTCCAGGATGTCTGGCTCTAGGTGAGTGATCACACCATTGTGATTATCTTTGTCGTGAAGATGTTTTTTGCACAGTTCTTCTGTGTATTCTTGCCACCTCTTCTTAATGTCTTCTGCTTCTGTTAGGTCCATACCATTTCTGTTCTTTATCGAGTCCATCTTTGCATGAAATGTTCCCTTGATATCTCTAATTTTCTTGAAATGATCTCTAGTCTTTCCCATTCTGTTGTTTTCCTCTATTTCTTTGCCTTGATCACTGAGGAAGGCTTTCTTATCTCTCCTTGCTATTCCTTGGAACTCTGCATTCAGATGCTTATATCTTTCATTTTCTCTTTTGCTTTTCACTTCTCTTCTTTTCACAGCTATTTGTAAGGCCTCCCCAGACAGCCATTTTGATTTTTTGCATTTCTTTTTCTTGGGAATGATCTTGATCCCTGTTTCCTGTACAATGTCATGAATCTCCATCCATAGTTCATCAGGCACTCTATCAGATCTAGTCCCTTAAATCTATTTCTCACTTCCACTGTATAATCATAAGGGATTTGATTTAGGTCATACCTGAATGGTCTAGTGGTTTTCCCTACTTTCTTCAAATTAAGTCTGAATTTGGCAATAAGGAGCTCATGATCTGAGCCATAGTCCGCTCCTGATCTTGTTTCTGCTGACTGTATAGAGCTTCTCCATCTTTGGTTGCAAAGAAAGTAATCAATCTGATTTTGGTGTTGACCATCTGGTGATGTCCACGTATGGAGTCTTCTCTTGTGTTGTTGGAAGAGGGTGTTTACTATGACCCGTGTATTCTCTTGGCAAAACTCTATTAGCCTTTGCCCTGCTTCATTCCATACTCCAAGGCCTAATTTGCCTGTTACTCCAGGTGTTTCCTGACTTCCTACTTTTGCATTCCAGTCCCCTATAATGAAAACGACATCTGTTTTGGGTATTAGTTCCAAAAGGTCTTGTAGGTCTTCATAGAACCGTTCAACTTCAGCTTCTTCAGTGTTACTGTTTGGGGCGTAGGCTTGGATTACCGTGATATTGAATGGTTTGCCTTGGAAACGAACAGAGATCATTCGGTCGTGTCTTTGAGATTGCATCCAAGTACTGCATTTTGGACTCTTTTGTTGACTATGATGGCTACTCAATTTCTTCTAGGGAATTGCTGCCCGCACTAGTAGATAAAATGCTCATCTGAGTTAAATTCACCCATTCCAGTCCATTTTAATTCACTGATTCCTAGAATGTCGATGTTCACTCTTGCCATTTCCTGTTTGACCACTTCCAATTTGCCTTGATTCATGGACCTAACATTCCAGATTCCTATGCAATATTGCTCTTTACAGCATTGGACCTTGCTTCTATCACCAGTCACATCCACAGCTGGGTATTGTTTTTACTTTGGCTCCACCCCTTCATTCTTTCTGGAGTTATTTCTCCACTGATGTCCAGTAGCATATTGGGCACTTACCAACCTGGGGAGTTCCTCTTTCAGTATCCTATCATTTTGCCTTCATACTGTTCATGGATTTATCAAGGCAAGAATAGGACTGCACATGAAGCATGGCCAAGAGGAGCTGCCCCATGCTCAAGGTGAGGGGTGGCGACCAAGAATGCCAGGCTGTGATGGCACAGGAGCAGCTGAGAGGGGCTACCCGATGTCCGAGGTCAGGGGCAGAGGCCAAGGGGAGCTACCCAACCTCCAAGGAGTGACAGCTGTGCTGGTGCAGGAGGGCCGAGAGGAGATACTCCATGTTCAAGGTCAGGAGGGGCAACTCATCCAAGGTAAGGAGCAGTGGCTGTGCTTTGCTGGAGCAGCTGTGAAGAGATACCCCACGTCCAAGGTAAGAGAAACCCAAGTAAGATGGTAGGTATTGCGAGAGGGCATCAAAGGGAAACACATTGAGACCATAATCACAGAAAACTAGCCAATCTAATCACATGGACCACAGCCTTGTCTATCTCAATGAAAGTAAGCTATGCCGTGTGGGGTCACCCAAGAAGCATGGGTCATGGTGGAGAGGTCTGACAGAATGTGGCCCACTGGAGAAGGGAATGGCAAACCGCTTCCAAGGAGTAAGTGTCTTTTAATTTCACGGCTGCATCACCATCTGCAGTGATTTTGGAGCCCAAAAAAATAAAGTCTGACACTGTTTCCCATGAAGTGATGGGACCAGATGCCATGATCTTCGTTTTCTGAATGTTGAGCTTTAAGCCAACTTTTTCACTCTCCTCTTTCACTTTCATCAAGAGGCTTTTTAGTTCCTCTTCACTTTTTGCCATAAGGGTGGTGTCATCTGCATATCTGAGGTTATTGATATTTCTCCCAGCAATCTTGATTCCAGCTTGTGTTTCTTCCAGCCCAGCGTTTCTCATGATGTACTCTGCACATAAGTTAAATAAGCAGGGTGACAATATACAGCTTTGACGTACTCCTTTTCCTATTTGGAACCAGTCTGTTGTTCCATGTCCACCTTTGCAAACCCCTTCCTATTCCATCTCTGCAAGCCCCTTTCTATTCTACTTTATATTATGATAATTTCTTTTTTAAAATTTATTTTTAATTGGGGAATAATAGCTTTACATTACTGTGTTGGTTTCTGTGTTGATTACATCGACATGAATCAGCCATATTTGCAACACGGCAATGGAGATGCAGACATGGAGAACAGATATGTGGACACAGTAGGCGAAGGTGAAGGTGGGACGAGTTGAAAGAGTAGTATTGAAACTATACTATTTCTTTTTTAGAATGTCATTCCCCTGCATTTTTTGTGTATAAAAATTCTACCCATCCTTCAGCATCACAATTAAAATTTCATATGCTCTATAAAAAATGCTCTAATATGATTATTCTAGCTCACTTTCCTATTTTAAAACATATGGCTCTCTGTTCTACTTTTAGGGGGCATTCCACTTTTTATTATGTCATTGGACTACATTTCATCCGTCCTCTGAGAATATAAGCTTCTTAAGAAGATGCAACCAGAAGTTAATTTATATTTATAAGTGCTTAGGAAGCCATTGTTGATGTAGTTCACAGACAATGAAGGGGACAGGTTTAAAGGACCCCATCTGCTCTTTTCCCTCTCTCTGTCTTTGGAGTCTCTTTGAAGTGAAAGAAACCTCTATCCAGAGAAAAGCTCCTCAGGGAGATGATCAGATGAGCATCAGGTCCTGTGTGCTCCAGGAGGGATATTTGGAACTGAAGAGACAAAGCTGAGAGAAGAGGATACACTTGAAATGTGGTCCAGGCAGCTTTGCTGTCTCCTATTGCCAAACAGTGTCGATGACCTTGTAACTTTCTCTGGGGCTGAGAAATCACTTCCTAACTTTGGGTTTAATAGATGATAACCCTGCCAAGAAAAGCTGCTTCCACCTAAACTTGAGTCATGGTGATCTCAATGTCAGTATCTAACAAACTGAGAATGCAAATCCCAGTCACCTTGTGTTCATGTCATGCTCTTTTCCTTAAAGAGCTTGGGTTAAATCCAGAAAGAATAGAGGGCCAGAAAGGAAGACAAAATAAACATTGATTCAAACTGTGTTTGTGTGTACATGTATGTATATGTACATAAATATCACCCTTAATACCAACAGCACCATCTAGGGAAGAAGACTTTTTGTCTTTTATTAGATCTCATCTTATGCATAGGGATTCTTTGGAACAAGCATAATCTTCCATTACAATATTGGGCAAAGCCTTACAAGAAAAATAAAGCCTAAGTTCTTAAGAAAAATGCTATAAAATCTTGGATTTCTCATTGCGTGTTTCTTAGCTACAACTTTAACCCTGTACAGTTTTTAGAAACTTCTCTCCATTGAAAATAGATGGAGATCTGAATACATCATTTTCAAATATCCTATTTACAGTCAGAAAGGTGTATCTTTTCTCTTCTTTCTATGAAACAGTGACACCTACTGCTCAGTAGGGCAAATCCTGGAGGGTGTCCTAAGGCTAGAATGACCCATGATTCAGCTATTTAGCCTTTGGAGTCAGAGGCAGGACCATGATCGCTATCTCATCTACTTCTCCCTTCTGCTGAGGCCTCTCCTTAACACTATCATGTTTGAACTGCTGCACAAATTGCATTCTCTTCTTTAACAAATCTATTAGCAAGCCTTTCCTCATAGTGAACTCAAACTTGTTTCCTTTTTTAAAAAAGTATTTATTTATTTGACTGCATCAGGTTTTAGTTGTAACACAGAGGATCTTTGTTACATCATGTGTGCGGGGCTCTAGTTGGGGCACTTAGGCTCAGTGGTTGTCACGTGTAGGCTTTGTTGCCCTAATAGGGACTGAAACTTGCCCCCTGTATTGTAAGGCAACTTTCTCTTAGCCTTATCCTTGTGTCTGTGTGTGTCTGTGTGTGCACTCAGTTGCTCAGTTATGTGCAACTCTTTGTGACCCCACAGACAGTTGCTTGCTGGGCTTCCAGGCAAGAAAGCTGGAGTGGGCTGCCATTTCTTCCTCCAGGGCATCTTCCTGACCCAAGGATCGAAACCAGGTCTCTTGCATCTTCTGCATTGGCAGGTGGTTTCTTTACCGCTGTGCCAGCTGGGAATTCCTTTATTCTTGTAGTAGTGTTCAGTAGGTAAATTCCTTTTCCACGTGACAGCCCTAAAGACATATTCAATATTCCATCAGTTTTCTTTTTCCACCTAAATAATCTCCCTCCCTTCAGCCCTCCTGGATATTATTTTAAGCCCCTCTCTACATTTTTTTCCCTAGTATGTGCATGTACTTTTGTTGATTCACATACATCAGAACAAAATTGTGCATGCCACAAAAGGTCTGCTGTTGTTTAGTCACTAAGTTGTGTCTAACTCTGCTGTTACTCCCATGTACTGAAGCCCACCAGACTCCTCTGTTCATGGGATTTTTCCAGGCAAGAATACTGAAGTGGTTCACCATTTCCTTCTGCGGGGTATCATCACAACCCAGGGATTGAACCTATGTCTCCAGCATTGCAGGCAGATTCTTTACCACTGAACTATAAAAGGTCTGTCGTTATACAAATGAATGAATTCATCCTTAGTTAAATGGTAGCAATGGAGTAGTGGGTAAGAGAGTGGAATTTGAAGAAAGACCTGGGTTCAATCCCAGCTCCCCTACCTAAGCTATTAGTCATATGCAAATTATCCAGCCACTCCAAGCCTTTATTTACTAGGCTGTAAAATGAACAGGACAATAACAACCACTTAGTAGGTTTGCTTCAAGGCTTAAAATGAAATTCAATGAGGCATTGTGTGAAGAGCACTTAGCACAGCTCTTCAGTGATTATGCAGTAAATGGAAGCCTTCTTGGTATTAACCAGCTGCTGCTAGACTATATAAACAAACATGACAAAAGCTGAGGGGAAATGGGAAGTGAGAAGCAAAAGAGGAAATAGAAGAAATAAGGAATGCACAGCATATTTTAAATTAACTACAAAATGTAAAGTTCCTTAAAGTCTGAGCCAATTTTATGCACATCCTATGTGCCAAGCTCATATCCAGTGTCTGGCATATAAAAGCAGATTAGTAAGTGTTTTCTGGATGAATTAATTTCATACAGATAAAAATATACTATACAGCAATGGAGAAAAACATCATAAAGTTAGTATTATAGCAACATTTCCTATACGAAACGTGATACAGTATAAAAAGCCCAAATATAGCAGATGTTGAGCCATAGCTAGTTTGCATGGTACATTTAATAACCTGAAAGGAGCTATTCATTCAGCAATTTTTATTCATTTGGAAACTGCTGGATCCATATTGCGTGCATTTGTATGCATCAAAACCTTTCCTACTTGAACACTATCAACAAAAATTCGTTTCAGCGACTACCTATATTTAAACATAGGTGCTAAGAATACAAAGTATAAATTATCATTTCTTCCCTAGAGTAGTTTAAAGTATAGTTAAGGAAATAATTAAAGCACATAAAATGATCATGAAAAATACAAAGACTAAAAGAGTTGTCCAGCCAGCAGTAGCCAGACCAATCTAGCAGATGTCTCACATCATAGCTCATAACCAATGGAGTCATTTTCCATTGTACATGAGTCAAACCCACCAATTTTGGAGGTTTTTTATTCCCACTATGAGTCAAGTGCTGAAAGAAGAAAAGGAAAAAGGGAATTTTGAAAGTATGTGAATGAACTTGGAGATGTTTCTTAATGCAGTTGCTGACCATGTGGCACTCAGAAAATTAAAGTGTTTTAGTGGTTTCAGGGAAAGCAAGCTGGATTCCACAGTGAATCCCAAGTAAAAGAGTTAAGTTTTCTTTTTTATGTTTTCAGTGTGACCTTTGTTTAGTTTCACCATTTGCCTAATGAAGTGAAGACTAAATGTACTGTCTGAAAAACAGAATCGTCATGAAAACTATATGAAATAAAGCAGTAGAAAGGCCTTTGAAAATCTTGCTCTGCAAATGCAGATTGATATTATCCCTTATTACTATTCTTTTGTTAAGAGAAGCACATTCTCCTGCCTGTTCAAAGAGGTCATTCATGAGTAGGTTTAGTCTCACACCTCTCCTTGAGTCATCTAAACAAAATAATCAGTACTCTACTTTAAAAAAAAAATGAGCCTTAAGTAAAGACATATAGAATTGATTAGTACACTTAAAATAAATGTCTGGAGTGTCAAATTGGTTGGTCAATCTTACTAGGTGATGTGGATTTTGATATAATTTGGCTACAGCAATCAATATTGATCATAAAATTGCTTAAATGAATAATGCAAGTAAATATGTGGCAGTTTAGTTGTGCAGTGTAACACATGGTGGGTTTTAAGTGATGAACACATGTATAAACACAGAAAAGCTTTTTACTGACTATAACAAATTCCCAGAATTCCATGTCCAATGTTCTCTCATAAAAGATCAGTTCAGTTCAGTCACTCAGTCAGTCATGTCTGACTCTGCGACCCCAGGGACTGCAGCATGCCAGACCACCCTGTTCATCACCAACTCTCGGAGTTTACTCAAATTCATGTCCATTAAGTCGATTATGCCACCCAATCATTTCATCCTCTGTCATCCCCTTCTCTTCCTGCCCTCAATCTTTCCCAGCATCAGGGTCTTTTCAAATGAGTCAGTGCTTCACATCAGGTGGTAAAACTTTTGTAATTTCAGCTACAGCATCAGTCCTGCCAGTGAATATTCAGGACTAATTTTCTTTAGGATGGACTGATTAGATCTCCTTGCTGTCCAAGGGACTCTCAAGAGTCTTCTTAAACACTGCAGTTCAAAAGCATCAATTCTTCAGCACTCAGCTTTCTTTATAGTCCAACTCTCACATCCATACGTAACTACTGGAAGAACCATAGCTTTGACTAGATGGACCTTTGTTGGCAAAGTAATGTCTCTGCTTTTTAATATGCTGTCTAGGTTGGTCATAACTTTTCTTTTAACAAAGCACTAGGCGTTAAGTCCCTGTTTAGGATCATCAAGAAAACCCTGTTAAGGAATTGCTCACACAATAGGTAGAATCTTCTCAAGATTACTGGAAGTATGCATCTATAAAGTGCATTTTACTATGCAATTCAACTGATCTTTGATATAGGAGCAAAGGCAATATCATGGCGAAACAATAGTCTTTTCAACAAATGATGATATAACAACTGGACATCCACACGCAAAGGAGAAAAAAAAAAAAGAATCATGGCACAGGCTTGACATCCTTCACAAAAATTACTTCAAAATGGATCACAGACATAAATGTAAAATGCAAGACTGTAAAGATTTTAGAATAACACAGGAAAAAACCTAGATGGCATTGGGTATGGCAATAACTTTTTAGATACAACAAAAAAGGCAGGATCCATGAAGAAAATAAT
This sequence comes from Budorcas taxicolor, assembly GCF_023091745.1. NCBI lineage: Eukaryota > Metazoa > Chordata > Mammalia > Artiodactyla > Bovidae > Budorcas > Budorcas taxicolor. The sequence continues at coordinate 45,702,811 of NC_068914.1, read as the reverse complement.
GGATGACCTAGACTTCATTAAAATTAAAAATTTCTGCCTTACGAAGGACGTCAAGAGAATAAAAAGAAAGGTATAGACTGGGAGACAATATTTGCAAATGACTTCTCTGATAAAATACTGTTATTCAAAATATGTGAAGAACTCAAATTCAACAACAAAGGCACAAACAATGGGGATGACAATCTCATGCTCCCACCGCACCTCTTGTGTGCACAAGGATGGGTCTTGGGCCTGGAAAATTCCTTAGGAAGAGGTAAAGTGCCCACAACAGGCTGTGCGAGGCTTACTACCTTCTGTGGAAATAGCTTTCCTTGTTTTGGTCTCAATGAGTACTCCGTCTTTCTTTAAGTTCAATTCAGTCACTCAGTCATGTCCGACTCTTTGCGACCCCATGAATTGCAGCACGCCAGGCCTCCCTGTCCATCACCAACTCCTGGACTCCACCCAAACCCATGTCCATTGAGTTGGTGATGCCATCCAACCATCTCATCTTCTGCCATCCCCTTCTCCTCCTGCCCTCAATCTTTCCCAGCATCAGGGTCTTTTCCAATGAGTCAGCTCTTTGCATCAGGTAGCCAAAGTATTGGAGTTTCAGCTTCAACATCAGTCCTTCCAAAGAACACCCAGGACTGATCTCCTTTAGGACGGAATGGTTGGATCTCCTTGCACTCCAAGGAACTCTCAAGAGTCCTCTCCAACACCACAGTTCAAAAGCATCAATTCATCTGAGCTCAGCTTTCTTTATAGTCCAACTCTCACATCCATACATGACTACTGGAAAAACCATAGCCTTGACTAGACGGAACTTTGTTGACAAAGTAATGTCTCTGCTTTTGAATATGCTATCTAGGTTGGTCATAACTTTCCTTCCAAGGAGTAAGCATCTTTTGATTTCATGGCTGCAATCACCATCTGCAATGATTTTGGAGCCCAGAAAAATAAAGTCAGCCACAGTTCTCACTGTTTCCCCATCTATTTGCCATGAAGTGATGGGACAGGATTCCATGATCTTAGTTTTCTGAATGTTGAGCTTTAAGCCAATGTTTTCACTTTCCTCTTTCACTTTCATCAAGAGGCTCTTTAGTTATTCTTCACTTTCTGCCATAAAGGTGGTGTCATCTGCATATCTGAGGTTAGTGATATTTCTCCTGGCAATTTTGATTCCAGCTTTTGCTTCCTCCAGCCCGGCGTTTCTCATGATGTACTCTGCATATAAGTTAAATAAGCAGGATGACAATATACAGCCTTTCCTATTTGGAACCAGTCTGTTGTTCCATGTCCAGTTTGAACTATTGCTTCCTGACCTGCATATAGGTTTCTCAAGAGGCAGGTCAGATGGTCTGGTGTTCCCATCTCTTTCAGAATTTTCCAGTTTCTTGTGATCCACACAGTCAATGGCTTTGGCATGGTTAATAAAGCAGAAGTAGATGTTTTTCTGGAACTCTCATGCTTTTTCGATGATATAGCAGATGTTGGCAATTTGATCTCTGGGTCTTCTGCCTTTTCTAAAACCAGCTTGAACATCTGGAAGTTCACAGTTCACATATTGCTGAAGCCTGGCTTGGAGTATGCATCATATGACACCCGGTAAATCTCACTGCTCTGTTCTCCAAGAAAGAATGTATGGAGTTCCTTGCATTTGCAGCAAGTGAGAGGGAAAGACCTGCTGGCCATGGGGCACTGATACCCACTACTGAAGCTGATCTACTTCTGCTTCTTTTCTATCTAAATAATGTTTGGTTCCTAAATAAAGAAACCCATCTAAATAAAGTGCTTGACTGTGTGGTACTTTTCTTAGTGACTCCAATACCAAGATGCAATGGGCAGAATTGTTTGGAATTTTACTCCAGTTGGTTAACACGGTAAGTTTTCTATTTTCCTTGTAGTTGGAGCGGTAACCTGTACATGATACTCAGCTCAGTGCAGTCCCATTAAAGATGGGGCAAACACCTTAACAGATACCTCACCAAGGAAGATAAATAAATGGCAGAGAAAAATGTGAAAAGATGTTCCGTATCATATGTCATCAAGAAAATGCAAACTAAAACAGGGGAGCGAAGGACCCCAGGCAAGTGGTCCCTCTGATTCACTTGAATGGGCAGAACTAAGGAGAAAGACTTGTCAAAGAGGCCTTCTGATCTCCAGCTACAAGAGGCTTGAAAAAAGACTCTGATAGGGCCATACCTCCTGCCACAGAGGCAGTTTGTGTCCCTGAACACTTGGCTCCGCCAGGGTCCCCAAAAGCCAAACAGCTGCACCACCTTCACAATCAACTCTCACTGGGGCAGAGATGCCCCAGTGGGGAAAAAAAGTCTTGTGTTTATGAGCTCAGGATCGCTTCAGTCCTGTCTGACTCTTTGTGATCCTGTAGATTGTGGCCTGCAAGGCTTCTTTGTCAGAGAGGGGGTTCTCCAGGCAAGAATACTGGAGCGTATTGGCCAATACTGGTTGCCATAACCTTTTAGAGTACTGTATTTCCTACTACCCTAGCCGCCAACCCCCCTGGGTACCTGGAGCTGCCAGAACCCCTGCAACCCAAGCTGTTGCACCACCTCCACACCTGGCCTTCACAGGGGCAAACCCAAGACCTCCAGGGCAGCCTCAGGAGGTCACATATAGAGGTGGAAATAAAACCACAATTGAAACTCGGGGGGCCAGTGTGGCTAAGGAAGACGACCCAAAACCTTCCCACCAGCTCTACAGCCATACAAGCTATACTAAGCAGACTCTGTGTTTATGGAATATATAAAAGGCCATTGAGAGCTCCCATAAAAGAAAATGCACTAGCTCTGATAGCTGTGGACATTGGAGGCAAGAATACACTGGAGTAGGACCAGATTAGAATCTGAGCAACTCCCAAAGCAAGTCCAGAGAGCAATCAGTACAGTGTTGGAGGACATCCTAGGGAGGTAAGGTAGACTGTGATTCCCAACGTGGGAAAGTATTCTAACAGCAGTGACTCAAGAAAAACATTTATTGTTCTTATGTTTAACACATTCTGCAGAATCTTTTAGAATTTTTCCTTTTTTCCTTTCCTTTTCCTCCCCCTCTGTTGTAGTTGTCAGTTTTATTGGCACTAAGAATCCAAATTAAGCTATTGAGCTTTTCTTTTCTTTTTCCTCAGTCACATTTTTTATTGTTGTCATAAACCTCTGTCTCTACATTGGGCTTTTGCAGTTCTGTGAAATGTTCCTCTTTCCTATTTTCTTTTTTTTTTTTAAATTTATTTTTTAAAACCTATTACTATTTTTCTCTACATCTACCAATGAGTCCATTCTGAAGGAGATCAGCCCTGGGTGTTCTTTGGAGGGAATGATGTTAAAGCTGAAGCTCCAGTACTTTGGCCACCTCATGCAAAGAGTTGACTCATTGGAAAAGACTGATACTGGGAGGGATGGGGGGCAGGAGGAGAAGGGGACGACAGAGGATGAGATGGCTGGATGACATCACCGACTCGATGGACGTGAGTTTGAGTTAACTCTGAGAGTTGGTGATGGACAGGGAGGCCTGGCGTGCTGCAATTCATGGGGTCGCAAAGAGTCGGACATGACTGAGCGACTGAACTGAACTGATTTCTTTGTTTGCTTTTCCTCCTGTTCTTTTCCCTTTGCAGTTTGTCTTTAACATATATAGATCTTCTTTATCTACCTGTGTTTAACTTTGCTTATCTATTCTTTCTTTCTTTTCATGCTCTCCTTTCCTTTCAACATATTTGTTAGTTTTATTTTTATTGCTATATTCCCCAATTGGCACCTTGCTTTAGTTTTGTTTTCCAGTTTGTATTTTAATTAGATTTGTTCTGGTAAATATAATTTTGTATTTCCTTTGTTCACTGGGTCAATCTATTGTACTTAATTTTTTTGGACTGTTTTGATTTTGCTTATGGGTGTCTATGTATATGTGTATATTCACTCACTATTTTTGTTGTTGTTATAAACCTCTGTGTCTACACTGGGCTTTTGCCGTTCTGTGGAGTTTTCATTTTTTTCCCCCTTTTCATTCTTCTTCCATTTTTTTTTTTCTCTTTTCTCTTTTTTAATTTTAATTTTAAAATTTTAAACCTATTATATTTTTTCAACATTTATTCCTTCACTTGCCTTTCCAACTGTTCTTTTCTCTTTTTTAAATTAATTTATTTTAATTGGAAGCTAATTACAATATTGTAGTGGTTTTGTCTTACATTGAAATGAATCAGCCATGGGTGTACATGTATTCCCCATCCGGAACCCCCTTTCCACCTCCCTCCCCATCCCATCCCTCTGGGCCATCCCAGTGCAAAAGCCTTGGGTGCCCAGTCTCATGCATTGAACCTGGACTGGCGATCTGTTTCACATATGATAATATACATGCTTTAATGCTATTCTCTCAAATCATCGCACCCTCGCCCTCTCCCACAGAGTCCAAAAAACCGTTCTATACATCTGTGTCTCTTTTGCTGTCTCCCATACAGGGTTATTGTTACCATCTTTCTAAATTCCATGTATACGCACTTAGTTCAATTCAGTTCAGATCAGTTGCTCAGTCGTGTCCAACTCTTTGTGACCCCATGAACTGCAGCACGCCAGGCCTCCCTGTCCATCACCAACACCTGGAGTCCACTCAAATCCATGTCGGTGATGCCATCCAACCATCTCACTCTCTGTCATCCCCTTCTACTCCCACCTAAAATCTTTCTCAGCATCAGGGACTTTTCCAGTGAGTCAGTTCTTTACATCAGGTGGCCAAAGTATTGGAGTTTCAGCTTCAACATCAGTCCTTCCAATGAACACCCAGGGCTGATCTCCTTTAGGATGGACTGGTTAGATCTCCTTGCAGTCCAAGGGACTCTCAAGAGTCTTCTCCAACACCACAGCCCAAAAGCATCAATTCCTTGGCACTTAGCTTTCTTTATAGTCCAAATCTCACATTCATACATGACCACTGAAAAACCATAGCCTTGAGTAGACAGACCTTTGTTTGCAAAGTAATGTCTCTTCTTTTCAATATGCTGTATAGGTTGGTCAAAACTTTCCTTTCAAGGAGTAAGTGTCTTTTAATTTCATGGCTGCAATCACCATCTGCAGTGATTTTGGAGCCCCCCCCAAATAAAGTCAGCCCCGGTTTCCACTGTTTCCCCATCTATTTGCAATGAAGTGATGGGACTGGATGCCATGATCTTAGTTTTCTGAACGTTGGGCTTTAAGCCAATTTTTTCACTCTCCTCTTTCACTTTCATCAAGAGGCTTTTTAGTTCCTCTTCACTTTCTACATAAAGGTGGTGTCATCTGCATATCTGAGGTTATTGATATTTCTCCCGGCAATTTTGATTCCAGCTTGTGCTTCCTCCAGCCCAGCGTTTCTCATGATGTACTTTGCATATAAGTTAAATAAGCAGGATGACAATATACAGCCTTGACATACTCTTTTTCCTGTTTGGAACCAGTCTCTGTTGTTCCATATACAGTTCTAACTGTTGTTTCCTGACCTTCATACAGATTTCTCAGGAGGCAGGTCAGGTGGTCTGGTATCCCCATCTCTTTCAGAATTTTCCACAGTTTATTGTGATACATGCAGTCCAAGTATATATATGCATTAGCATACTGTATTGGTGTTTTTACTTCTGGCTTACTTCACTCTCTATAATAGGCTCCAGTTTCATCCACCTCATTAGAGCTGTTCAAATGTAATCTTTTTAATGGCTGAGTAATATTCCATTGTGTATATGTACCACAGCTTTCTTATCCGTTAGTCTGCTGATGGACATCTAGGTTGCTTCCATGTCCTGGCTATTATAAACAGTGCTGCAATGAACATTGGGGGTACACATTGCTCTTTCAATTCTGGTTTTCTTGGTGTATGCCCAGCAGTGGGATTGCTGGGTCATAGGGCAGTTCTGTTTCCAGTTTTTTAAGGAATCTCCACACTGTTTTCCATAGTGGCTGTACTAGTTTGCATTCCCATCAACAGTGTATGAGTGTTCCTTTTTCTCCACACCCTCTCCAGCACTTATTTTTTGTAGACTTTCTGATAGCAACCATTCTGACCAGTGTGAAATGGTACCTCATTGTGGTTTTGATTTGCATTTCTGATAATGAGTGATGTTGAGTGTCTTTTCATGTGTTTGTTACCCATCTGTATGTCTTCTTTGGAGAAATGTCTGTTTAGTTCTTTGGCCCATTTTTTGATTGGGTTGTTTATTTTTCTGGAATTGAGCTGCAGGGGTTGCTTGCATATTTTTGAGATTAATTCTTTATCAGTTGCTTTGTTATTATTTTCTCCCATTCTGAAGGCTGTCTTTTCACATTGCTTATATTTTACTTCGTTGTGCAAAAGCTTTTAACTTTAATTAGGTCCCACTTGTTTACTTTTGCTTTTATTTCCATTATTCTGGGATGTGGATCATAGAGGATCCTGCTGTGATTTATGTCAGAGAGTGTTTTTCCTATGTTCTTCTCTACGAATTTTATATTTTCTGGTCTTATGTTTAGATCTTTAATCCATTTTGTGTTTATTTTTGTGTATGGCATTTGAAAGTGTTCTAGTTTCATTCTTTTACAAGTGGTTGACCAGTTTTCCCAGCACTACTCATAGAAGAGATTGTCTTTTCTCCGTTATATATTCTTGCCTCCTTTGTCAAAGATAAGGTGTCCATAGGTGCATGGATTGATCTCCAGGCTTTCTATTTTGTTCCATTGATCTATATTTCTGTCTTTGTGCCAGTACCATACTGTCTTGATGACTGTGGCTTTGTAGTATAGCCTGAAGTCAGGCAGGTTGATTCCTCCAGTTTCATTCTTCTTTCTCAAGATTGCTTTGACCATTAGAGGTTTTTTGTATTTCCATACAAATTGTGAAATTATTTGTTCTAGTTTTGTGAAAAATACCGTTGGTAGCTTGAAAGGGATTGCATTGAATCTATAGATTGCTTTGGGTAGTATACTCATTTTCACTATAATTCTCCTTCTGATCCATGAACATGGTATACTTCTCCATCTATTAGTGTCCTCTTTGTTTTCTTTCATCAGTGTTTTATAATTTTCTATATATAGTTCTTTTGTTTCTTGAGGTTGATATATTCCTAAATATTTTATTCTTTTCATTGGAATTGTTTCCTTAATTTCTCTGTTTTCTCATTGTTAGTGTATAGGAATGTAAGGGATTTCTGTGTGTTAATTTTATATCCTGCAACTTTACTATATTCATTGATTAGCTCTAGTAATTTCCTGGTGGAGTCTTTAGGGTTTTCCATGTAGAGGATCATGTCATCTGCAGACAGTGAGAGTTTTACTTCTTTTCCAATCTGGATTTCTTTTATTTCTTTTTCTGCTTTGATTCCTGTGGCCTAAACTTCCAAAACCATGTTGAATAGTAGTAGTGAGAGTGGGCACCCTTGTCTTGTTCTTGACTTTAGGGAAAATGCTTTCAATATTTCACCATTGAGGATAATGTTTGCTGTGGGTTTGTCATATATAGCTTTTATTATGTAGAGGTATGTTCCTTCTATGCCTGCTTTCTGGAAGGTTTTCTTTTTTTTATCATAAATGGATGTTGGATTTTGTCAAAGGCTTCTCTGCATCTATTGATATAATCATATGGTTTTTATCTTTCAATTTGTTAATTGGTGTATTACATTGATTGATTTGTGGATATTGAAGAATCCTTGCATCCCTGGGATAAAGCCCACTTGGTCATGATGTATGATCTTTTCAATATGTTGTTGGATTCTGTTTGCTAGAATTTTCTTACAGATTTTTGCATCTATGTTAATCAGTGATATTGGCCTGTAGCTTTCTTTTCTTGTGGCATCTTTGTCTCATTTTGATATTAGGGTGATGGTGGCCTCACAGAATGAGTTTGGAAGTTTAACTTCCTCTGCAATTTTCTGGAAGAGTTTGAGTAGGATAGGTGTTATCTCTTTCCTAAATTTTTGGTAGAATTCAGCTGTGAAGCTGTCTGGACCTGGGTTTTTGTTTCCTGGAAGATTTCTGGTTACAGTTTCAATTTCCTTGTTTGCGATGGGTCTGTTAAGATTTTCTATTTCTTCCTGGTTCAGTTTTGAAATGTTGTACTTTTTTAATAATTTGTCCATTTCTTCCATCTTATCCATTTTATTGGCATATAATTGCTGATAATATTCTCTTATGATACTTTGTATTTCTGTATTGTCTGTGATCTCTCCATTTTCTTGACTAATTTTGTTGACTTGATTCTTCTCCCTTTGTTTCTTGATGAGTCTGGCTAATGGTTTGCCAATTTATGTATCTTCTCAAAGAACCAGCTTTTAGCTTTGTTGATTTTTGCTATGGTCTCTTTTGTTTCTTTTGCATTTATTTCTGTCCTAATTTTTAAGATTCCTTTCCTTCTAGTAGCCTTGGGGTTCTTCATTTGTTTCTTTTCTAGTTGCTTTAGGTGTAGAGTTGGGTTATTTATTTGACATTTTTCTTGTTTCTTGAGGTAAGGAACCTTCCCCTTAGCACTGCTTTTACAGTGTCCCATAGGTTTTTGGTTGTTGTGTTTTCATTTTCATTCATTTCTATGCATATTTTGATTTCTTTTTTGATTTCTTCTGTGATTTGTTGGTTATCAGCAGCATGTTGTTCATCCTCCATATGTTGGAATTTTTAATAGTTTTTCTCCTGTAATTGACATCTAATCTTACTGCCTTGTGGTCAGAAAAGATGGCTTGGAATGATTTCAATTTTTTTGAATTTACCAAGGCTAGATCTGGAGAAGGTTCCGTGTGCACTTGAGAGAAAGGTGAAATTCATTGTTTTGGGGTGAAGTGTCCTATAGATATGAATTATAGGTCTAACTGGTCCACTGTATCATTTAAAGTTTGTGTTTCCTTAATTTTCTGTTTAGTTGATCTATCCATAGGTGTGAGTGGGGTATTAAAGTCTCCCACTATTATTGTGTTATTGTTAGTTTCCCCTTTCATACTTGTTAGCCTTTGCCTTACATATTGTGGTGCTCCTATGCTGGGTGCATATATATTTATAATGGTTATATCTTCATGGATTGATCCTTTGATCATTATGTAGTGTCCTTCTTTGTCTCTTTTCACAGCCTTTATTTTAAAGTCTATTTTATCTGATATGAGTATTGCTACTCCTGCTTTCTTTTGGTCTCTATTTGTGTGGAATATCTTTTTCCAGCCCTTCACTTTCAGTCTGTATGTGTCCCTTGTTTTGAGGTGGGTCTCTCGTAGACAACATATATAGGGATCTTATTTTTGTATCCATTCAGCTAGTCTTTGTCTTTTGGTTGCGGCATTCAACCCATTTGCCTTTAAGGTAATTATTGATAAATATGATCCCGTTGCCATTTACTTTGTTGTTTTGACTTTGAGTTTATACACCCTTTCTGTATTTCCTGTCTAGAGAATATCCTTTAGCATTTGTTGGAGAGCTGGTTTGGTGGTGCTGAATTCTCTCAGCTTTTGCTTGTCTGTAAACCTTTTGATTTCTTCTCCATATTTGAATGAGATCCTTGCTGGGTACAGTAATCTGGGCTGTAGGTTATTTTCTTTCATCACTTTAAGTATGTCTTGCCATTCCCTCCTGGCTTGAAGAGTTTCTATTGAAAGATCAACCATTATTTTTATGGGGATAACCTTGTGTGTTATTGTTGGTTTTCCCTTGCTGCTTTTAATATTTGTTCTTTGTGTTTGATCTTTGTTAATTTGATTAATATGTGTCTTGGGGTGTTTCACCTTGGGTTTATCCTGTTTGGGACTCCCTTGGTTTCTTGCACTTGGTGACTCCTTCCTTCCTTATTTTAGGGAAGTTTTCAACTATTATGTCTTCAAATATTTTCTCATGGCCTTTCTTTTTGGCTTCTTCTCTGGGGACTTCTGTGATTCAATGTTGGGGTGTTTAACATTGTCCCAGAGGTCTCTGAGATTGTCCTCATTTTTTTTAATTCTTTTTTCTTTTTTCCTTTCTGCTTCATTTATTTCTAATATTCTATCTTCTACCTCACTTATGCTATCTTCTGCCTCCATTATTCTACTGTTGGTTCCCTCCAGAGTGCTTCTGATCTCAGCTATTGCATTATTCAGTATATATTGACTCTTTAATTTCTTCTAGGTCCTTATTAAACATTTCTTGCATCTTCCCAATCCTTGTCTACAAGCTATTTATCTGTAACTCCATTTTGTTTTCAAGATTTTGGATCATTTTTACTATCATTATTTTGAATTCTTTTTCAGGTAGACCTCGTATCTCCTCCTCTTTGGTTTGGTTTGGTGGGCATTTATCATGTTCCTTTACCTGTTGAGTATTTCTCTGCCTTTTCATCTTGTTTAGATTGCTGTGTTAGGGATGGCCTTTCCATATTCTGGCAATTTGTGGTTCCTCTTTATTGTGGAGGTTCCTCTTTGTGGTTGGGGTTGGACGAGTGGTTTGTCAAGGTTTCCTGGTTAGGGACACTTGTGTCAGTGTTCTGGTGAGTGGAGCTGGATTTATTCCCTCTGGAGTGCAATGAAGTGTCCAGGAGTGAGTTTTGAGATGTCTATGGGTTTGGTGTGACTTTGGACAGCCTGTATATTGAAGCCCAGGGCTATGTTCCTGTGTTGTTGGAGAATTTGCATGGTATGTCTTGCTCTGGAAATTGTTGGCTCTTGGGTGGGGCTTGGTTTCAGTGTAGGTATGGAGGCTTTTGGATGAGCTCTTATTGATTAATGTTCCCTGGAGTCAGGAGTTCTCTGGTGTTCTCAGGTTTTGAACTTAAGCCTCTTGCCTCTGGTTTTCAGTCTTATCCTTACATTAGCCTCAAGACTTCTCCATCTGTTATTTCCAGCAACAAATCTTGATGCAGAGACCTGGAGGAAGAGGTCTTTTACCTCAATTCATTTTGGTATCTTGAAGACTTGACTCCCAGAAAAACTCTTGTTTCTAAAAAAATCCAATATAGTCTTGAAGAGTTGCTTCAAAAGAGGACCCCTTGGGTATGGATGCTGCCCTGCAGGAGACCTTAGCAGACCCACGCATGCACTTGCAGAATCTGTGAAATGCCTTGGTGTCTCTCCCAGTGTTCTTTTCTCCTTTCAGTTAATCTTTACTGTATATAAATCTTCATTTACCTCTATTTAACTTTGCATACCTATTCTTTCTTTCTTTTCTTCTCAACATATTTTTTAGTTTTGTTTTCATTGCTTTGTTCCCCACTTGGCACCCTGCTTTAGTTTTGTTTTCCAGTTTGTGCTTAAGTTAGTTTTGTTCTTAACTGGTAAATATAATTTTTTATTTCCTTTGTTCACTGGATCAACCTACTGTACTTTATTTTTGTTGGACTGTCTTCACTTTGCTCGTGGGTATATATGTATATGTGTACATTTCATTATTTTAATTATTATTTGCCTGATTTTGTAATTGCTAATTGTCTGGGGTTCATCTTGGTTTCTCATTTCTAGATATTTGTTTAACTCTCCCTTAATGCCATAACAAACCACTTGTGGAATCTTTGTTCCTGACCAGAGATCAAACCCTGAGCCTTTGGAGTGGGAACACTGACTCCAAGACCCTAGACTACCAGAGAACTAACCGTATGGAGTATCAAATAGAGAGAACTCACACAAAGAAAACCACTTGAATACAAGACCCAGCATCACCAAACACCAATAGCACCCTGTGCAGGACGCCTCATCTAAACAACAAACAAAACAAAAATGCAAATCAAATCATCAGCAGACAGGAGTATTACCACACTTAGCCTTCCCCATCAGAGAAAAAAAAAAACAAAAACTCAGCACAAATCTCACCCTATACAAAACTCACACAAACCACTGGATCAACCTTAAGAGGGCAGAGGCCAAAAGGAAGAAAAAATTCAACCTTCTTCAAGGAAAGAATTCAACTTTCCTTGAAGCCTGGGTGAAGGAGACCTCAAACACAATAAATTTTTTAAAAAGAAAGAAAGAAAAGGCAGAAAAATACTGCACAAATGAGGGAACAAACTAGAAACACAAAAATCTAAATAAATGAAGAGGAAATAGGCAAACTACCTGACAAAGAATTCAGAATAATGATAGTAAAGATGATAAAAAAAAAACCTTGAAAACAAAAAGGAAAAAATGCAAGAATCAATTAACAAAGACCTAGAAGAATTAAAGAATAAGCATACAGAGACAAACAATACAATTACTGAAATTAAAAATGGAATCAATAACAGAATATCTGAAGCAGCTCACTTCCAGCAGTGAGCTGGAAGATAAAGTGATGGAAATAACTTCTGAAGAACAGAAAAAATAAAAATAATGAAAAGAGCTGATGACAGTCTCAGAAACTTCTGGGATCATATAAAATCCACCAACATTCAAATTATATTCTTCTTCTCAGAAGAAGAAGAGAAAAAAAAGGGCCTGAGAGCATTTTTGAAGCAATTATAGTTGAAAATTTCCCCAACATGGAAAAGAAAACAGCCAAGCAAGTCCAAGAGGCACAAAGAGTCCCATACAGGATGAATCCAAGGAGAAACATGCCAAGACACATGCTAATCAAACTAAGAAAGACTAAACACAAAAAGAAAATAAAAAGCAGCAAGGGAGAAGCAACAAGTAACATACAAGGGAAACCCCATATGCTTAACAGCTGATTTTTCAGCAGAAACTCTGCAGGCCAGAAGGGAATGGTTGGATATATTTAAAGTACCAAAAGGGAAAAATATACAACTAAGATTATTGTACCCAGCAAGGATCTCATCCAAAACTGATGGAGTAATCAAAAGCTTTTCAGACAAGCAAAAGTTAAGAGAATTCAGTACCACAAAACCATCTTTACAACAAATGTTAAACAGACTTATATAGTTAAAAAATACAAGAAAAGAAAAAAGATCTACAAAATCAACCCCAAACAATTAGAAAATGGCAACAGGAACATATATATCAGTAATCACTTTAAATGCAAATGGATTAAATGCTCCAACCAAAAGACACATTCTGGCTGAATGGATACAAAAACAAGACCCATATATATGCTGTCTATAAGAAACCCACTTCAAAACTCAAGACACATATAAACTGAAACTGAGAGGATGGAAAAATATATTCCATGTAAATGGGAAGCAAGAGAAAGCTGAAGTAGCAATTCTTATATGAGACAAGATAGATCTTAAAATGAAGAAGATTATAAGAGATAAGGAAGGACACAATGATTGAGGGATCAATCCAAGAGGAAAACATAACATTTGTAACTCTCTATGCACCCAACATAGAAGCACCTCAATACAGAAGACAAACACTAGCAGACATAAAAGGAGAAATTGACAATAACACAATAATAGTAGGAGACTTTAACACCCCACTCGTACCAATGGATAGCTCATCAAACAGAAAATTAATAAGGAAACACAAGTCTTAAATGATTCATTAGCTGAGATGGATCTCATTGATATCTTCAGGACATTCAACTCAAATGCAGGAGAACACACCTTCTCAAGTGTACATGGAACATTCTCCAGGATAGACCACATCTTGGGTCACAAATTAAACCTCAGCAAATTTAAGAAAATTGAAATTGTATCAAGCATCTTCTCTGACCACAATGCTATGAGACTGGATATCAATAACAAAAAACTGTAAGAAACACAAACACATGGAGATTAAACAAGACATTTCTAAATAACCAACAGGTTACTGAAGAAAGAGAAAAAAAATTCTAGAAACAAATGACAATGAAAACATGACAACTCAAAACCTATGGGATGCAGCAAAAGCAGTTCTAAGAGGGAAGTTTAGAGCAATAAAATCCTACCTCAAGAAACAAGAAAACATCGAATAGAAAACCTAAGTTTACACCTAAAGCAACTGGAAAAAGAAGAAGAAGAAGAAGAAGAAAAAAAACACCAAAATTAGTAGAAGGAAAGAAATCATAAAAATCCAAGCAAAAATAAATGAAAAAGAAATGAAAGAAACAATAGTAAAAATTACTAAAACTAAAAGCTGGTTCTTTGAGAAGATAAACAAAACTGACAAACCCTTAACCAGACTCTTCAAGAAAAAAAGAGAGAAGAATCAAATCAACAAAATTAGAAATTAAAAAGGAGAGGTTACAACAGACAATACAGAAATACAAAGGATTTTAAGACACTATTATGTAAAACTATATGGCAATAAAATAGATACCCTGGAAGAAATGGACAGATTCTTAGAAAAGTTAAATCTTCCAAGATTGAACCAGGAAGAAATAGAAATTATGAACAACTCAATTACAAGCACTGAAATTGAAGCTGTGATCAAAATCTCCCAAAAAACAAAATCCCAGGACCAGATGGCTTCACAGGAGGATGCTATCAAACATTTAGAGAAGAGCTAATGCCTGTCCTGCATTAATGCCTAGAGTGCAAAGAGATCCAACCAGTCCATCCTAAATGAGGCCAGTCTTGGGTGTTCATTGGAAGGACTGATGCTGAGGCTGAAACTCCAATACTTTGGCCTCCTCATGCAAAGAGTTGACTCATTGGAAAAGACCCTAATTCTGGGAGGGATTGGGAGCAGGAGGAGAAGGGGACAGCAGAGGGTGAGATGGCTGGATGGCATCATCGAGTGGATGCACATGAGTTTGGGTGAAATCTGGGAGTTGGTGATGGACAGGGAGGCCTGGCGTTCTGCAGTTCATGGGGTTGCAAAGAGTTTGACACGACTGAACTGAACTGAACTGTATGCCTATCCTTCTAAGACTCTTTCAAAAAATTGCAGAGGAAGGAACACTTCCAAATTCATTCTATGAGGTCACCATCACCCTGATACGAAAACCAGACAAAGACAACACAAAAAAGAAAACTACAAGCCAATATCACTGATGACCATAGATGCAAAATCCTCAACAAAATTTTAACAAACAGAATTCAGCAACACATCAAAAAGTTCATACACCATGATCATGTTGTGTTTATTTCAAGATTCAAGGATTCTTCAACATATGGAAATCAATGTGATACACCATATTAACAAATTGGAAGATGAAAACCATATGATCATCTCAATAGATGCAGAAAAAGCCTTTAACAAAATTCACCACCTATTTATGATTAAAACTCTTCAAAAAATGGGCATAGAAGGAACCTACCTCAACATAGCAAAGGCCATATATGATAAAGTCTACAGCAAATATTAGTCTCAGTGGTGAAAAACTGAAAACATTCTCTGTAATATCAGGAACAAGACAAGGGTGTCCACTTGTGCCACTGTTATTCAATATAGTTCTGGAAGTCCTAGCTACAGCAATCAGAGGAGAAAAAGAAATAAAAGGAATTCAGTTTGGAAAAAAAGTAAAACTCTCACTGTTTGCAGATGACATGATAGTGTACATAGAATACCCTAAAGATAGTGTCAGAAAATCACTAGAGCTAATCAGTGAATTTAACAAAGTTGCAGGATATAAAATCAGTACACAGAAATCACTTGCATTTCTATATACAAACAATTAAAAATCAGAAAGAGCAATTAAGGAATCAATCCCATTCACTATTGCAACAAAAATAATTAAATATCTAGGAATAAACTTACCTAAGGAGATGAAAGAACTGTACACAGAAAATTATAAGACACTAATGAAAGAAATCAAAGTGAAGTAAAGTGAAAGTTGCGACCCCATGGCCTATATAGTACCTGGAATTCTCCAGGCCAGAATACTGGAGTGGGTAGCCTTTCCCTTCTCCAGGGGATCTTCCCAACCCAGGGATCGAACCCAGGTCTCCTTCATTGCAGGCAGAGTCTTCACCACCTGAGCCACAAGGGAAGCCCAAGGATACTGGAGTGGGTAGCCTATCCCTTCTCCAGTGGATCTTCCCAACCCTGGGATCAAACCCAGGTCTCCTGCATTGCAGGCAGATTCTTCACCAGCTGAGCCATAAGGGAAGCCCAAGGATACTGGAGTGGGTAGCCTATCCCTTCTCCAGCGGATCTTCTGAACCCAAGGATCAAACCCAGGTCTCCTGCATTGCAGGCAGATTCTTCACCAGCTGAGCCACAAGGGAAGCCCAAGGATACTGGAGTGGGTAGCCTATCCCTTCTCCAGTGGATCTTCCCAACCCTGGGATAGAACCTGGGTCTTCTGCATTGCCCTCAGATCAGTTCAGTTCAGTGGCTCAGTTGTGTCCCACTCTTTGTAACCCCATGAACCACAGCATGCCAGGCCTCCCTGTCCATCACCAACTCCTGGATTTTACCCAAATTCATGTCCATTGAGTCAGTGATGCCATCCAACCATCTCATCCTCGGTTGTCCCCTTCTCCTCCTGCCCTCAATTTTTCCCAGCATCAAGGTCTTTCAAATGAGTCTGCCCTTCGCATCAGGTGGCCAAAATGTTGGAGTTTCAGCTTCAACATCAGTCCTTCCAATGAACACCCAGGCTGATCTCCTTTAGGATTGCAGGCAGATTCTTTACCAACTGAGTGATCAAGGAAGCTATTAGGGAAACAGATGGAGAGATATTCCATATTCCTGGGTAGGAAGAATCAATATT
Organism: Budorcas taxicolor; assembly: GCF_023091745.1. Taxonomy (NCBI): domain Eukaryota; kingdom Metazoa; phylum Chordata; class Mammalia; order Artiodactyla; family Bovidae; genus Budorcas; species Budorcas taxicolor. Next base: position 45,686,369 of record NC_068914.1, on the reverse strand, counting down.
GTGAAAATGACTATACTACCCAATGCAATCTACAGATTTAATGCAATCCATATCAAATTACCAATGGCATTTTTCACAGAACTAGAACAAAATATTTCACAATTCATATGAAAACAGAAAAGACCCCAAATAGTCAAAGCAGTCTTGAGAAGGAAGAACGGAGCTGGCGGAATCAAGCTTCCTGACTTCAGATTATACTACAAAGCTATAGTCATCAAGACACTATGGTACTGGCAAAAAATCCCAGAAATATAGACTAATGAAACAAGATAGAGAGCCCAGAATAAACCCATGTGCCTATAGGTACCTTATTTTTGACAAAGGAGGCAAGAATATACAATGGGGCAAAGACAGCCTCTTCAATAAATGGTGCTTGGAAAACTGGGCAGCTACATGTAAAACTGGGCAGCTACATGTAAAAGTTTTGATAAACTCAAAATGGATTAAAAACCTAAATGTAAGACCAGAAACTATAAAACTCTAAGAGGCAAACAGGCAGAACACTTAATGACATAATTCAAAGCAAGATCCTCTATGACCCACTTCCTAGAGTAATGGAAATAAAAACAAAAGTAAACAAGAGGGACCTGATTAAACTTAGAAGCTTTTGCACAGCAAAGGAAACTAATAAGCAAGGTGAAAAGACAACCCTCAGAATAAGAGAAAATAATAGCAAATGAAACAACTGACAAAGAATTAATTTCCAAATTATACAAGCAGCTCATACAACTCAATACCAGAAAAACAAAAAACCCAATCAAAAAGTAGGAAAAAGACCTAAACAGACATTTCTCCAAAGAAGACATACAGATGGCTAACAAACACATGAAATGATGCTCAACATCGCTCATTATTAGAGAAAGGCAAATCAAAATCACAATGAGATATCACCTCACACTGGTCAGAATGGCCCTCATCAAAAATTCTACAAACAATAAATTCTGGAAAGGGTGTGGAGAAAAGCACTCTTGCACTGTTGGTGGGAATGTAGATTGATATAGCCACAATGGAAGATGGTATGGAAATTCCTTAAAAAACTAGGAATAAAGGTCGCCAAATGGCCCAGCAATCCCATTCCTAGGCATATACCCTGAGGAAACCAAATTGGAATTTGCCCACTATTTACAATAGCTAGAACATGGAAGCAACCTAGATATTCATTGACCAATAAATGAATAAAGAAGTTGTGGTATATATACACAATGGAATATTACTTAGCCATAAAAAGGAACACATTTGAGTCAGTTCTAATGAGGTGAATGAACCTAGAATCTATTAGGCAAAGTGAAGTGAGTCAGAAAGAGAAAGAGAAATAACATTCTAACACATATATACAAATCTAGAAAAATGTTACTGAAGAATTTATTTACAGGGCAACAATGGAGAAACAGAAATAAAGAATAGACTTATGGACATAGGGAGAGAGGAGGAGAGGGTAAGATGTATGGAAACAGTAACATGGAAACTTACATCACCATATGTAAAATAGATAGCCAATGGGAATTTGCTGTATGGCTCAGGAAACTAAAACAGGGTCTCTGTATCAACCTAGAGGGGTGGGATGGGAGGGAGATGGGAGGGAGGTTCAAAAGGGAGGGGAATATGTATACCTATGTCTGATTCATGTTGAGGTTTGACAGAAAAGAGCAAAATTCTGTAAGGCAGTTATCCTTTAATAAAAGATAAATTAATTAAAAAAAAAACTCAACATTTAACAGAAAAAACAAGGAAATACTACTACACACCTATTAGATTAGCCAAACCTGGAACACTGAAAACATTAAATGCTGGAAAGGATATGGAGCAACTGAAACTCATTCATTGCTGGTAGGAATGTAAGACAGTACAGCCACTTTAGAAGACAGTTTGTTGGTTTCTTTAGAAACTAAACATACTGTCACCATATGATCCCGCAGTCACACTCCTTGGTGTTTAATCAAATGAGAAGAAAACTTTAAAAAACACACCAAAAACCAAGACAAAAATGTTTAGAGAAGCTTTATTCATCATTGCCAGAATTTGGAAGCAGACAAAGTGTCCTTTAGTTGCCAAATGGATAAATGGTACCTCCAGATAATGAAATATTATTGTTGCTGTTCAGTTGCTAAGTAGTGTCCGACTCTTTGCAGCTGTAAGGGCTGCATCATGCCAGGTTCCTCTGTCTTTCACTATCACCCAGAGTTTGCTCAAATGCATGTCCATTGGGTTGATGATGCTGTCTAACCATCTCATCCTCTGCTGCTCCCTTCTCCTTTTGCCTTCAACCTTTCCCAGCATCAAGTTATTTTCCAGTGAGTCAGGTTTTCACACCAGGTGGCCAAAATATTGGAGCTTCAGTTTCAGTATCAATCCTTCCAGTGAATATTCAGGGTTGATTTCCTTTAAGATCGACTAGTTTGTTCTCCCAGTCTCCAAGGGATTCTCAAGAATCTTCCCCAGAACCACAGTTTGAAAGCATCAATTCTTTGGTGCCCAGCCTTCCTATGAGTGGGTGTATGCTTTAGCCATGTCCTACTCTTTGTGATCCCTTGGACTGTAGCCCTCCAGGCTCCTCTGTCCATGGGATTCTCCAGGCAAGAATACTGGAGTGGGTTACCATGCCCTCCTCCAGGGGATCTTCCCAACTCATGGATCAAACTCAGGTCTCCCTCATTGCAGGAAGATTCTTTATTGTCTGAGCCACAGGGAAGCACATAAACAATGATAGATTGAAGGGAAATATTAAAGCTGTATTTGGTCAGCTGTGCTTGGTGTGTCTCACAGAACAGTGACTCAGAGATGGAGGAGGGAAGAGTGTTTCTAAATTCATGTTTGGGAAAACTGGGACTGATGGTACTATTAGCTCCACACACACTTACTCTCATCTCCATGACCTAAAGCAGATGGAATCTAAGATACCATGTTGCAGTGGAGAAAAGTATATAAAAAATGGAACCATAGTGAATTTATTTCAATAGTAAATGCTCAAGCACAAGACCAGATGTATCATAAAAGGAAGGACAGTGGCTATTAGATGAATCAAAAATACTGAGTCCAGGGACTTCCCTGATGGTCCAATAGCTAAGACTCTACACACCCAATGCCGGGAGTGTAGTTCGATCCCTGGTCAGGGAACTAGATCCCACATGCCACAACTAAAGAGTCTGCATGCTGCAATGAAGACCTAGGGAAGCCAAATAAATGTTAAAATAAGTTTTAAGAAAAATTAAAAAAAATATTGAGTCCATTTTTATTAAGAATATTGAGTATGGTGGCTCAGAGTTTAAAGAGTCTGCCTTCAATGCGGGAGACCCGGGTTTGATCCCTGGGTCGGGAAGATCCCTTGGAGAAGGAAATGGCAATCCACTCCAGTATTCTTGCCTGGAGAATCCCATGGATAGAGAAGCCTAGTAGGTTACAGTCCACGGGGTCGCAAAGAGTCAGACATGACTGAACGACTTCACCTCACCTCTATATGACTGCAAAGAAATGTTACAAGTTGGTGAAATGTGCTGAAGGAAAATATTATTGTAACACAACATTTAAACACTTCAGATAGACAAGGACTATAACCATCATTTAATTCCAAGGAAACTATGCATGCTATTGCTGACAGAAGTGGCCCTTATTTTTCTCATGTAATTGGCTCTCTTTTTGTCATGTTATTCTGCCAACTAAAGAAGTTCACTGAGATGCTTCCTGAAGGTTTGCAGCAGACTGAGTCTGCACTCCCAGAGCATGATTATTTTTCCAAGTGGAAACAACTTGCTTGACTTATAAGAAGTTGTTACAACACATTGCTAACCTGTCGAGTAGGCAACTGTGACAATTCCCATAGTTATAATATAGTGTAATGGGATCTAAAGTGGAAATATTTTGGTTCATGTTACATAAATGGCAAGAGAACAGTAGAGGTTCAACTCTGTACTTATTATTACAAATTCATCATCAGCAGAAATAATGGCTATATTTCATTATTATCATTTTTAGTTTCACTGTTAGTGATCTTAAGCATGAAGTCAGTTATGCACATATTAGACAATTTACAATTTCTTATGACTTATAATAAAAGGATTACATTTGAATTATTTTCCCAAGTGTGCCAATAAAAAACTAAAATTAGATTTGTTTACTCATGACTAGTAATTTAATACAAAACAAAGGAAAACTTGTTTTCCTCAAGCATCAAGGACAATAGAAACATTCCAGTGCCTACCGTGATTCACTCTGAAAAATAGTGTGTTTACATCAATAAAAACTAGGCTAACATTTCTGATGATTGTTTCTCAGGAATAAGTAGACTGATCATCACAGCTTTACTTCCAGTGAGACACACTTGGAGGAGATGAACCTCCAAGGAGGTGCATTCTCTGATGAAGAAGGAAGTGCACTGTTTGCTCTAGTGACTGTGGGGTCAAGCCCCACTCCCTGGCTTTGCTCTCACCTGAGGAGAAGTTCCTACTGCCCAGTGGCTCAGTGCTAAAGGGTCTGCCTGCCAAGCAGGAGGCATGTGTTCAATTGCTGAATAGATCCCCTGGAGAGGGGAATGGCAATCCACTCCAGTATTCTTGCCTGGGAAATGCCTGTGGACAGAGAGGCCTGGCCGGTTATAGTCCGTGAGTCCCCAAAGAGTCAGACACAACTGAATGACTAACGGTCTCACTTTGAATGAGCAACCACAAAGCAAAAGGAGGCATTGAATCACATACACAGACCACCAGCGTTTACAGCCTCAGCAAACCTGGGCTGTGGAGTCACCCAGCCCTGGGACCAAAGGCATGAGATGAAGAGGAGGAGCAATGAGGGCGTTGTGTCCCCTGTCGTCTGCCCTCAGGTAAGGGTGTCTGTCTCCTTTCTACAGAACGACATTCGAACTTCCTGCTGCAGTCGGGTCCCCAGCGCTGGTTAGGTAACCTGGATTAGCCTGCCCCGCCCCCAGCTCCCACCTCTCCAAGGAAGCCCTCTCTCATTCAGGGACCACGTGGAACATCAGACTTCTCCACGCATGGTGAGCATCTCCACCTCCCTAGGGGTGGAGACCATACCTCTGCAACGAGGAGCCCTCCATCACACCTGCGTGGAGTTAGGGGCATGAAGCATTTGTGAGTGTAAAACTAACATGCCAAGATCCAGGGGCACAGTGTCAAGTACCAAGGCTAATAGGTGGGACTTCCCTGGTGGTCCAGTGCCTAAGCATCCACCTGTCAGTGCAGGGGACACGAGTTCAATCCCTGGTCTGGGAAGATCCCACATGCTGCTGGGCAACTAAGCCTGAGTGCTATAGCTACAATATGCTTCACAACAACAAAACAGAAGCCATTGCAATAAGAAGCCCTCCCACTCAGGGGAACTAGACAGTAGCCCCTGTTGCAGCAACTAAACAAAGCTGGAGTGCAGCAAGGAAGACCAAGCACAGCTGAAAATAAAATAGAAGTCACCTCCCCACCCCCCCAAAAAAAAGATTAACAAATGGTCCATGCTGTAAGTCTTAAATAGCAAAACTGTAATTGTGCTGACAAGTATGACTAACCCATTTATTGACTGCAGTGATCTACTCCAAGAAGGGAGTTTAAAGATAAATCATTTTAATGATCTTTGCTGAGTGTTTATCTGCTTTTTAAAAATAACTTTCTAAAAAAAATAAAAAATAAAAATAACTTTCTGTTAAATACTTTCTAATTATCAATAAACCATGATATTACTATCTTATATTCTTTACAACAGAAAAAATACATACACATGAAATATTTGAAGATGGGAAAATGCCTTTTTCAGAGTACTATGGTTATAGAAGGATTTGTATACCAGAGAAAGTGTGTATAATCTCCTAGGATGGTTTCACTTTCATGAGAAAATCAACATCTCATTTTTCAGCTGCCACTGGACCCCTGGACATTTCTAATGCTTTTCTTCATTTGACAGTTTTCTATCAATTTTCCATCAGTCTTTATCAGTTATCTATCAGTTTTCTAATGCTTTTCTTCACTGACTCAGTCGCTCAGGCATGTCTGACTCTTTATGACCCCATGCCCCCACCAGGCTCCTCTGTCCATGGGATTCTCCAGGAAAGAATACTGGAAGAGTTGACATGCCCTTCTCCAGGAGATCTTCCTGACCCAGGAATCGAACTCCTGTCTCTTACATTTCTTGCGCTGGCAAGCAGATTCTTTACCATTGCAATCCCAAAGAAAGGCAATGCCAAACAATGCTCAAACTACTGCACAATTGCACTCATCTCACACACTAGTAAAGTAATGCCCAAAATTCTCCAAGCCAGGCTTTAGCAATACGGGAATCGTGAACTTCCAGATGTTCAAGCTGGTTTTAGAAAAGGCAGAGGAACCAGAGATCAAATTGCCAACATCCACTGGATCATGGGTAAAAGCAAGAGAGTTCCAGAAAAAACATATTTCTGCTTTATTGACTACGCCAAAACCTTTGACTATGTGGATCACAAGAAAATGTGGAAAATTCTGAAAGAGATGGGAATACCAGACCACCTGACCTGCCTCCTGAGAAACCTATATGCAGGTCAGGAAGCAACAGTTCAAACTGGACATGGTTCCAAATAGGAAAAGGATTATGTCAAGGCTGTATATTGTCACCCTGCTTATTTAACTAACTTATATGCAGAGTACATCATGAGAAACGCTGGGCTGGAAGAAGCACAAGCTGGAATCAAGATTGCTGGGAGGAATATCAATAACCTCAGATATGCAGATGACACCACCCTTATGGCAGAAAGTGAAGAGGAACTAAAAAGCTTCTTGATGAAAGTGAAAGAGGAGAGTGAAAAAGTTGGCTTAAAGCTCAACATTCAGAAAATGAAGATCATGGCATCTGGTCCCATCACTTCATGGGAAATGGGGAACAGTGGAAACAGTGTCAGACTTTATTTTGGGGAGCTTCAAAATCTCTGCAGATGGTGATTGCAGCCATGAAATTGAAAGACACTTACTCCTTGGAAGGAAAGTTATGACCAACCTAGATAGCATATTCAAAAGCAGAGACATTACTTTGCTGACTAAGGTCCGTCTAGTCAAGGCTATGGTTTTTCCAGTGGTCAGGTATGTATGTGAGAGTTGGACTGTGAAGAAAGCTGAGTGCCGAAGAATTGATGCTTTTGAACTGTGGTGTTGGAGAAGACTCTTGAGAGTCCTTTGCACTGCAAGGAGATTCAACCAGTCCATTCTAAAGGAGATCAGTCCTGGGATTTCTTTGGAAGGAATGATGCTAAAGCTGAAACTCCAATACTTTGGCCACCTCATGCGAAGAGCTGACTCATTGGAAAAGACTCTGATGCTGGGAGGGATTGCGAGCAGGAGGAGAAGGGGATGACAGAGGATGAGATGGCTGGATGGCATCACTGACACGATGGACATGAGTTTAAGTGAACTCTGGGAGTTGGAGATAGACAGGGAGGCCCGGCGTGCTGCGATTCATGGGATCACAAAGAGTCAGACACGACTGAGTGACTGAACTGAACCAAACTGAACCTAAGAAGCCTTAATATTATACTGGAAATTTAAGAACAAATCCCTGGTTTGACAAAATTGGAGGCTAAATGTAAATCTAACAGCTGTTCACACTAAGTCGACAAAGGCTCTCTTTACCACTGCCTCTAAAGCCATCCTGTCACTAGGAGCAGGAGCTACGGTTGTCTCCTTGGTCCTGCTCCCTCTCCCTGGCTCCAGACAAACAGCCTTCCTTGCTGAGCCCCTGCCTTGGAGTCTTTGCAGGTCTGTTTCTTCTCCTGAGAGCACGCTCCACACGTGTCTCCTCATCTCTGGCACACACAGAGCTCTTTCACTCTTAGAGGAATACCCTTAGCCATCTTTACAAACACTGTATCATCAACCAGAAATTCCCTAAATCTCTTCCCTGCTTGTTTTGTTCACAGCATTTAATGATATATGTCTCTTTGGTTTCCTTTGTTTATGGATTTATTAATCATCCGTCTTCTCTTTCTCCCCACTAGACCTTGCACATCATGAGGACAGGTTTTGATTGCTTACCCAATGCTTGCAACCTGAGAGCCTATGCAAGTGACTTGTATGCAATCAGTTTTTTTTTTTTTTAATGGAGTATAGATGCTTTACAATGTTGTGTTCATTTCTAGCATACAGCAGAGTGAATCAGTTATATGTATAATAAACCCCCTCATTTCTGGATTTCCTTCCCACTTAAATCACCATGGAGCACTGAGGAGAGTCCCTTGTGCTATATACAGTAGGCTCTCGTTAGTATCTATTTTATGCATAGTAATGAGAGCTGAGGGTTAATTTCATATGAAGGGAAATATCACTTTTTTTTCCTATTCATTAATATCTGCCTGTGAAGTCACATCTTAAAATGTGAATTATCACCAGCACAGCAACTGAGACCAACCATGATCATTCTGCCTGAGGCTCGGAATGTCTCCCACGTTCTCCAGGGGTCTACACTGAAATGGGGCAGCACGAAGCCTTACTAGTAAAATCTGAGCATCTGGTTCTGGTGACTCAGCCCTGACAGTATACCGGAAGTCAGCCTCAGTGCTGTGGATGGAACTGTTTCAAAGGCTGAGTGTGGTAATCAGAACCAATATTCAATCAATATAGTATTTAAACAAAAAGTGGGTATTCTCACCTCCTCACAAATATGTTTTGATTGATTTTTCTCTTTTTTAAATCTTTGTCCTTTCTTTTTCAGTACTACAAAATGGACATTAAGCCGTTTATTTGGAAGGCTATTTTCTTTTTCATGTCATTTTAAATCGTCTTATGAAACAATGTCATGTTTACTCAAGCAAACCAAATGCCATAGTCAAAACAGTTTAAACTGGTGTTTATTTTAAAATAGTTTCTTCTCTGTTCTCCAGCTGATTCACCTGACTTTGCTTCTTACCCATCAACACTATTGACATTTTGGAAAATTTAGTCATGGTTCTGGATTTCCAGGAAAACTTTTTATGTAAATATACATACCCAGAATTATTCAAACTATGGAGATGATATCATTAGAGTGCACAAATAATGTGACTTTTAGATATCTTCCACTTGGCTTCAGTATCAAGATGTCTGTCTAGATGAAAAAAAGAAGGATCGTTAAAAAAAGCAATCTGCATTTCAATCTGAAACTGCACCAACTAATTTGTTTGAACACAAACAAATTATCCACAACTTATGTTTGCTTTCCAGAGCTAAAAAGTGTCTTTTACTTTATTGCTTGATTCTTCTGTGACTCCCAATCTTATTTTTATTCTTGTTCTAAAACACTTATTTCTTTGTGGAGAACAGCTTTCAGGTATGATAGTTTCAGCTCTGTTCTAGGTGGTTTCTGTTCTTTTGTTCACACAAGGCCAGACATTTCTGAGAGTTTTCAAAGAAAATATTGAAGTTCATTGAACAGCAGCATTTTCTGTATAAAGCAGCACATATTAAAGGTGTGAAGAAAAAGCCACTGAGGGAAACTAAACTCAGGTCATGGGAAAAATGAGAAAATCAATCAATGGCTGGGCTTTCTTCTTCCTTAGGCTTTTCTGGTCTCAAAAAATATCAGAATATATGTGGATCCAAAGGTAGATGACAATGCGGTGAAAGGCGGATGTTTGGATGTACTAAAGTCAAGGATGACATTAGTGGTTAAGATGAATGCATCTAAGAAAGGATTTATTTCCCACGATTCCATAATGACTAATGATTGAAACTGTGCACACTTGAAAATCGATTCTGGGATGGGGTAAAGACATGCATTTCTGAAAAACACACAACTTCAGGCAGGGAAGATACACCTAGATGTACAGTTGCAACTTTTTCTCTCTTCTGAAACAGTTTGTGCAAACACATTGTTGTTTTGATACAACTTTAATCAATGTCAGATCACCACTGTAGGGACTTCTTGTGTTAAAAGTTAATTTAATTAGATATTTCTTCTCTGATACACAGTTTCAAAGATGACTTTACCCTTTAGTTCATCACATTGTTTCATTAATAGAAAAATATCAAAATTTGATTCTGTGTTACCTTGTTCAGCTCAAAAATGCACAGTATTTGTAGTAGTTTATTTTTGAAAATGGAATTCCCTGGTGGCTCAGTGGTAAAGAATCTGCCTGCCAATGCAGGAGATGCGGGTTCAATCCCTGGATTGGGAAGATACCCTAGAGAAGGGCATGGCAACCCACTCCAGTATTCTTGCCTGGAGAATCCCATGGACAGAGCAGCCTGACGTGCTATGGTCCATGAGGTCACAAGAGTTGGAGGTAATTTAGCAACTAAGCAATCACCACCAATATCGAAAATAGAAATAAACTCCCTAGAGCAAAAGAGTTAACATATTCATTTGGTATTGATTCTGAAACCTTAAATGAAAGCTTTAATGAATACACAAATACTTGCATATGTATTTACTCACCTTTCTGAATTCTGATCCAATAATTAAAAATAGCCAGGCTCCATGTGAGTTACCAATGACAGTATCTTGAGTCATTTAGAAAGTATTCATGAGAGAAAAAGGAAAAATTCATAAAGTGATTTAGCTATTGAATCTGCACAAGCCAATAAATATTTGCAAATTTGCAGCAATTCTTCTCAAATACTTGTCTTTCTCGAATATATTCTGTTTTACTTCATGAGATTGCCACCCTCAACCACTGGGAAGGGAAAGATTTAATGCATAAGCCAGGAAGATAAGGCAAAGTTCATAACTTTTAAATTTCTTTTTCATTTAAATTTATATATTTTTTATTTTTTTCAAATAATTGAATTTTGACCTATATACCTTCATTACACAGTCCACTGATTTTGGCAGGGTGGGGGCTGATATTACTTTTTAAAAAAATTTCTTGTTTGGAAGATAATTGTTTTACAGTGTTGTGTTGGTTTCTGTTGTACAACAATGTGAATCAGCCAGGAGTATACATATGTATCAGCCTAGAGGGGTAGGATGTGGTGGGGTGCAGGAGGAAGGGAATATTTTTATTTTTTATTTTTCCTGTTCTGGGTCTTCCTTGCAGCACACAGCTCTCCTCTGGTTGTGGCTCATGGGCTTGGTTGACCGGTGGCATGCGGGATCTTAGTTCCCTGACCAGGGATCAAACCTGAGCCCCCTGCATTGGAAGCATGGAGCCCTAACCCATGGTCCACCAGGGAATTCATTTCTCCCTTTTCTTATCTAAAAATAATAGAAAGTATTTTACATGCCAGCTGGATGATGTGATTTTTTAAAAAAATCAAGTTAAGTTGTAAAAAACCATAAAAATAACAGACAGGGAAGGAGAAAATGATGATCAGGTGAAGAAGGCTTTGCATAAAAAATAAATAAAAATATGATTACAAAATTAAAAAAATTAATTCATGCCAAAGTATCATCCATAATTTAAGCCACAGTTGTGGAATTCACTAATAATATGTTGACATCATGAGATGTACTTGTGTAGAAATGGACTTATTTCAGTAAGAAAAACCAGTAGGCATACACAAAAAAATTAAATGTGAATGATAAAAAAATATATTAGAATAAAATCCTTCAACTATAACCTGCTGAGATGTGTGTCTTGCAAGCCTTCCATAACAGGATTAAGCCAGAGAAGCTGAGCTCATGGAAACAGACAGAGTATTAATAGATGGTGGTGAATGCACTTTACCTGAAAATGGACATTAAACATCAATATCCAACACATATTTGGTACAATTACATAACAAATTGGATAATGAATTTAAAATGCATATTACTGTGTGGTACGCAGCAAGCACTCAGTAAATACCAGCGATTATTATTAGGGGGATGAATGCGAGTAAGATGACCATTACCATCCGTGAGGCTCAGTTATTTCTTTTGGAGACTCACTTCTTAAAAGAGTAACTCCAAGGCTTCCCTGGTGGCTCATGGGTAAAGAATCCACCTGCCAAGGCAGGAGACATGGGTTCCATCCCTGGTCCAAGAAGATCCCGCTTTCCGTGGGGTAACTAAGCCTATGGCCACAACTGCTGAGCACACACACCATAGAGCCCAGGAGCCACAACTTCTGAGCCCACGTGCCGCAAATACGGAAACCTGCACGTCCCCGAAAGAGAAGCCACTGCAGTGAGAAGCCCTGTACTGCAACTAGAGAGCAGTCCCCATTCACTGCAATGAGAAACACCCACACAGCAACAAATGCAGCACAGCCATAAATAAATACATATTATCGTTTTCTTTTAAAGTCTAACTCCAATGATCCATGCACCTGTTTAGTTCTGCCTCATCACAGAACTGTTAATATTTAATGGAAACAACATGAGGAGTGAAATCAATTCACTAAAACCTGTTTGTGAGACCTTCCTCATAACCTGCAGGACGTCAGAACTTGCACATATTTGACTCACCAGATTCTGCTGCTTCACACAACAACTCACATAGGTCCAACCACACTCTCCAGTAAAAACAGGTCAAGGGGTTCAGAAATGGGGTGTCCCATCTGCCCACTAGAATGTACAGTTCATGGGATGGGAACCTGTCTGGCACATCACACAATATTTCCCTAATAAATACTGGTGTGGCCTTTTCCATCACCTTTCTTGGTTTTGGACTTGCACTTGTCTCACATTTAAAGCAAAGTGTTACTTGCCCTTTTCCCTGTTTTGCTTTATTTATGACAACAAAACTCCTCTCAAAGTCTTCTATTCTTAAATTCTTCATCATATCCAGACCTTTCTATATAGAGCCTTAGTTGACATATTCAGAGCTAACAACTAAATAAAAATTGGGGAAAAAAATATTTTTTTCTCCCAATGCAAGGGGCCTAGGTTCAATCCCTGGTCAGGAAACTAGGTCCCACATGTCACAAACAAGACCAGGTACAGAAAAACAAATATTTAAAAACTAAATAAAAGCTTCTATTTTTTATGAGATTATTTCAGAAACATTTCAGACCCATGATATGTATTTTCATATGTATGTAAAATGGTTTTATAATAATCGATGCTATAGCTTCATAGAGCATGACGTTGAGAATAATCCTCACCAAAGACCAAATAGGTCTTAAGTGATATGACATTGCTGAATTTATCACAGTTCAATACTGGTCTTCCATTTTGTCTGTATTACAGTAGTAAAATGTACTAATAAATGCATAAAGGTACCACAGAAAAAATAAAATAAATAAGTACTGTGATCAAGAAACCTTGGTCAAGGTCCCTCCTTAGTTTCTCTGGACCTGGAGCTTCCCCAGGCCCCACCTGGGCCCCAGCCCGATTCCAGCTCCTCGGGATGCCACACTTCTTGACCCCTCTTCCAGCTTTTCAGATGAATTCAGGAACCCTCCTGCAGCCCCTCCTAACAGTCATGAGCAACAGTGCCAGTGAGGTGAGTGTGTGATGTGTTTACATTTTTAAAGAAAAAATTGCCAATGCCAGTAAACTATCAAATATGTGAATCTTCAAGACAAGACTTCAAAATGTGTGAAAATATGAGTGCTATGTGACTGAAATTTGACAAACTATCCAAGACCATTATCACTGCATCGATTTCATGTTCTGTTGAAGGGAAGGGATGTTTACATAAATAATTGAAAACAGTGATTTTGTTAAAATGAAGGTAATACAACTTTATGAAATATGACTCAATATTTTCCATGTAAATATTACTTTCCCTTTAATAGATCACCTCGATTTGTTTAATGAAAATTTTATTACTTCAACATTATCTTTAAAATTAAAAGATAAATTATAATGAAAAATATAGAGAAATCAGAATGACTTAAATTAAGCTGAATTTAAATGCTTTTGAAGATATAATTAAATCTTATTTATTTTTATAAAGATAAGACTAATGCTTATCTAGTTTAATAAAGTTAACTTGCCAAAATAAATTACAGATGTAACATTCCACTTATATTTCATCTAAAGCTACCAATTTGAGAATGGTGCTAATTGTTTAACATGGTAAAATGTTTGTAAAGTATTTGTCCTTTAAGACTGTATGAATTCTATGAAATTTTGGGGAAGTTGATACTTTTATTCTACTCACACTTTTCCATTTTGTTGGCATTTTCCATTACTTCTTTCAGAACGACTCGATTGCTTTATTTATACAGACCTTGTGCCTTTCTTGTGGAAGTTGTTTGTAAGCATTTTATTATTGCTCTGTGTATCATGGGAAAACTGTTTTCCAATTCTATTTCTAGACATGCCTTGCTATCCTAGAGATAAGCTACTGATTTTTGTGCTTATTATAGCTTTTGTCAACTTTCAGTTCAGTTCAGTCCCTCAGTTGTGTCCGACTCTTTGTGACCCCATGAATCGCAGCATGCCAGGCCTTCCTGTCCATCACCAGCTCCTGGAGTTCACTCAAGCTCACATCCATCGAGTCAGTGATGCCATCCAGCCATCTCATCCTCTGTCATCCCCTTCTCCTCCTGCCCCCAATCCCTCCCAGCATCAAAGTCTTTTCCAATGAGTCAACTCTTCGCATGAGGTGGGCAAAGTACTGGAGTTTCAGCTTTAGCATCATTCCTTCCAAAGAACACCCAGGGCTGATCTCCTTCGGAATGGACTGGTTGGATCTCCTTGCAGTCCAAGGGACTCTCAAGAGTCTTCTCCAACACCACAGTTCAAAAGCATCAATTCTTCGGCGCTCAGCTTTCTTCACAGTCCAACTCTCACATTCATACTTTAGGCTTTAGCAAAACACCGTCAAAACCCCCCACTGAGCAGAAAAGGCTTACTTCGCTGGATCTGCTGAAATAAGAAAGGAAAACACCCTGGCAGAATCTTAACAGCCCAGACACGAAGAGTGGAGCGATTGGTTTGTAGGGTCTGGCTGGGTGACAGATTCTCAGATGAGTCTTGCGAGGTCAGGAACTCCTTGGGACCTGGCAGCGTATGAGACGCAGTAAATTTATACTCATGCACAGGAGACCAATTACTGAGGAGAGTTTGCTCAACAATCTTGGTAATTCAGGTGTTTTTGCTGATTTACAGTTCATATTCAGGGCTAAGTATTTCCCAGAGCCGGACTTACCCTTTCATTTTTCTCAGCCTTCACATGACAGGAATGTATCTTGGGAATGTATAGTTTCTAATCATGGAGAAAAACAAAACCCTGTGGGTTTTAAGCTCTCAGCCCTCCCTCTTGACATTCATGTCAGCCAAGGATCGAGATTATAACACTGTTGTCTGCAAACAGAAGTGATTTCCATCTTCACTGCTTTTTGGTGAGCTATGGATATAGGATAAGACTCTGCTGGCAGTTTTCCAGAATCTATTACTGTCAGATTTGCTATTTCTTTTTTCTCAAAGATCACTTGTTGGATTAATTGAAGGGACAAAGTCCATCTCTCAGTATTTCAGATTTTGGTGATGACACATTTGAACAAAGCGACATGGAATAATACTATGAAAGACATGTCATGGGGTTTGTAGTCCTGTATTCAGCAGGAGCTAAGGGTGCCCAAGCTGTATTTCTGTGAAATATGGGCTACAAAATTGCCAACTGTTGTTATTGTTCATGTCTAGGTTTAATGGGAGTTTTATTTTTCTGGTCACTAGACCCATTGTTTTGTCATTTACAAAGCACTTATTGCTTAATTCCAATTACACAGAAAGTCACCTTTCCTATTGCAATGAACTAACAACATCAGAGGAAGCTGGTTGTCATTCAAAGGAACACAAGTAAAAACAATAATTATACTGAATGTGCATCTTAATCAAAAGACACACAAAGGAGTGACTCAAAGCATCAGAAGAGAAATTAAAGATGGGAAACATATACACATTGTAGATAAGAAGTTTGAGTATCTGTTAATAATCTAGATTCTTAAGTGAGTGAAGAAGAAAGCAAGGATCAAGGAGAGAATGCAGGGGAGCAGATTGAAAAGAGAACCACCCGCCTCCGATATTGGGAGCTTGCTTCCTGGGTCTTCTGGAGAAGTTGTCTCCTGGATGAGGAGACAACCTTGGTTGGTGTTCTGGGATTATGTTTATGGCCCCTGAAAAACTGACTATAAACTTCTTGAGGAGCCTGGCTTGAGATCTCTGGACCCTTTAACTTAAAGATGTATGCTCAGTCCTGCTAAAAGTGGCAGGGGGGCAAGTTTTGAGTAGAGACCAGGAGTAGCTCTGGTGACAGCTGGAAGCATTTTGAGAAGAAGCCACAGAATTTCAGACCATGAAGAGCAAGGTACAGTCCCACAGATCTTAACAAGACAGTGTTAATTTATGAGAGTATGAACAAAAGATACTTAGATTTTTTTTTTTTTTTGGCTTGAGAAAAATTGAAAGTCAAATTGTTAGTTTCTCAGCAGTGTTCAACTTTTTGCAACCCCATGGACTGTAGCCTGCCAGGCTCATCTGTCCATGGGATTCTCCAGGCAAGAATACTGGTGTAGGTTGTCATTTGTAAAAATTTAATGAGCTGTAATTAATAATTTATGCACATTTCCACAATGTAAGCATGTTATGATTAAACAAGAATTAAAGTGTGATAGACCCTTTCTATCATATATTGGAAAGTTCTGCTTACCTCCTGGGGTACATGAATGTGAAATTTAAAACCTAACTTCAGAAAATATTTGAAGCAGTATTAACTTCCCCTACTCAAAGGAAGGGAAACTTCAATTTATTTAAAAAGTATATCAACCTGATTGCCAGAGTGTGTTAATGGCTGAGAGAAGAGTATTCTAAAAAGATTCTGGGGGCATCTCTGGTGGCCCAGTGGTAAAGAATCTACCTGCCAATGCAATAGACATAAGTTCGATCCCTGGTCCAGGAGGATCCACATGCTGCGGACTAACTAAGCCTGTGCCACAACTGTTGAGCCTGTCCTTTAGAGCCCGGGAGCCACAACGAGAGAGCCACCATGCAGCACAACTAGGTAAAGCCCACACAGCAGTGAAGATCCAGCAGAACCATAAACAAACAAAAAGTTTTAGAAAGATTCTGTGCTGTACAGTAGGTTCTCATTAATTATCTCTATTTTATTCATAGTATCAATAGTGTGTATATGTCAATCCCAATCTCCCAAATCATCCACCCATCCATCTCCCTTGGTGACCTAACTGAGAAGGAAATCCAAAAAAAAAGAGGGGATGTAGTTACACATACAGCTGATTCACTCTGCTGTACAGTAGAAACAAACAGAACACTGAAGGCAATTATACTCCAATACATTTTTTTTTTTAAGGAAAAAAGAGATTCTGGTTTCATGCACCACATAAACCCTACCTTAAAAACAGATCTCTCTAAAAAGAATGAGTCAGGTGAAAGCAGAAGTGGCCTTGAACCTGCTAAAATGTTTTAGGTGGCTGGTACAGTCATATAAGACAACACTTGTGAGCTTCTATATTGCACAAAAAGAGCATATCAAGGACTCAGGGTGGCTCAGTATCTCAGGCAATGATTCATTATGCAAACAAACACCTGATGAGGAGACGTTCGTGTGGTTCCCAGGAACAGACTACTTATTCTTCAGAGTTTGTCATTTAGAAATAGCCCTGTTGGGAAGGCCTCAGTCAAGATAATGTCTGAACTGTCTTCCTATGTGGCTTGAATATGTCATCTCCAAGACAACCAGTCACTCACACACACGTGTCTGCCACGGAGCTCATCACATTCTGCTGGCACAGTGACCTTCTCAGGCTTCCCTGAATGACTTTTGCAGATGTCCCCCCAGCTTGTACTTACAATGTGCAGTTTCTGAGTATAGAGAGGATGAAGTGAGGCTAACAAAATTGTGTTTTAAAAGCTTTAACAGTTATTATCATATAAATGTCATGGAAAACATCATGTCACTGGTGCCATCTTGTTCCATTACACTGGATAAGAAACAAAAGTGTGTCATTCGCTTGAATTGTAGCCTACGCTTTGTGACTGCATGGACTATAGCCCACCAGGCTCCTCTGTCCGTGGAGTTCTCCAGGCAAGAATCCTGGAGTGGGTAGCCATTCCATTTTCCAAGCGATCTCCTCGACTCAAGGATCGGTGATCAGTAAATCAAGTCAAAACTTAATGTGCACTTTTTATTGGCACTAAGGAATGTTGCCTTTGCTTATATGGACCATGGACTTCTCCTTGACACTTTAATATTTGAGTGTCATTTATTCCCAGGGCTCCAGGTCTTCACCAGACCTGACCTCAAGAGAAACCCCTTTCAGAGGCTAACCTACTCAGGTTTCCTCACTGAGGAAACTGCCTCAAGGCCAGGAACTGCCTCAAGGCCAGGAACTCCCTGCCTCTACTCCACTCTTGCATCTCACATGAGAGAAGAAAACATCTGGAGTGGAGACACACAAATGGAAATTACCACAAGGAGCCAGTCCAGGAGTAGGAAGGCCTTAACTTTAATTTATGAGTTGCCAGAGGCTCAGTGGAGACAACCTGTGTTAAAAACTCCAGAAGGACCTGGTGATGGGGGAGATACCCACAAGATCGTGGGGTTTAGCCTGAGGAGTTCAACCAAGTCCTCTCATTAAATATCAGTGAGAAAACCCTTAATGCTCTAATAGGAGAGCACTCTGTTCTTCTTAATAAAGTTGCCCTTGGGGAAACCTAGGAACGAGAACCTAACCTACCTGGGGTCATCAGAGCCTAACCAAAGGAGCAGAGAGAAAGAAACAAATGAAACACTTGGAACAATTCGCTGTTCAGTCACTGAGTCATGTCTGACTCTTTGGAACCCCATGGACTACCGTACTCCAGGCTTCCTTGTCTTTCACCATCTTCTGGAGCTTGCTTGTCCATGGAATCAGTGATGTCATCCAACCATCTAATCGTCTGTCATTCACTTCTCCTCCTGCCTTCAATCTTTGCCAGCATCAGGGTCTTTTCTAATAAGTCTTCTGTCCTATCTCCAAGGAGGGTTGGACAATGTCCACTTTGACTTCATTGTGGTTTTGATTTGCATTTATAATAATGAGTGATGTTGAGTATCTTATTATGTGCCTGTTGTCCATCTATTCAGTTCAGTTCAGTCATTCAGTCGTGTCTGACTCTTTGCGACCCCATGAATCGCAGCATGCCAGGCCTCCCTGTCCATCACTAACTCCAGGAGTTTACCCAAATTTATGTCCATTGAGTCAGTGATGCCATCCAGCCATCTCATCCTCTGTCATCCCCTTCTCCTCCTGCGCTCAATCCCTCCCAGCATCAGGGTCTTTTCCAATGAGTCAGCTCTTCGCATGAGGTGGCCGAAGTATTGGAGTTTCAGCTTCAGGGTCAGTCCATCCAGTGAATATCCAGAACTGATCTCCTATAGGATGGGCTGGTTGGATCTCCTTGCAGTCCAAGGGACCCTCAAGACTCTTTTCCAACACCACAGTTCAAAAGCATCAATTCTTTAGTGCTCAGCTTTCTTCACAGTCCAACTCTCACATCCATACATGACCACTGGAAAAACCATGGCCTTGACTAGATGGACCTGGCAAAGTAATGTCTCTGCTTTTGAATATGCTATCTAGGTTGGTCATAACTTTCCTTCCAAGGAGTAAGCGTCTTTTAATTTCATGGCTGCAATCACCATCTGCAGTGATTTTGGAGCCCCCTGAAATAAAGTCTGACACTGTTTCCACTGTGTCCCCATTCATTTCCCATGAAGTGATGGGACCAGATGCCATGATCTTTGTTTTCTGAATGTTGAGCTTTAAGCCAACTTTTCACTCTCCTCTTTCACTTTCATCAAGAGGCTTTTTAGTTCCTCTTCACTTTCTGTCATAAGGGTGGTGTCATCTGCAAATCTGAAGTTATTGATATTTCTCCTGGCAATCTTGATTCCAGCTTGTGCTTCTTCCAGCCCAGCATTTCTCATGATGTACTCTGCATAGAAGTTAAATAAGCAGGGTGACAATGTACAGCCTTGAAGTGCTCCTTTTCCTATTTGGAACCAGTCTGTTGTTCCATGTTCAGTTTGAATTGTTGCTTCCTGACCTGCATATAGGTTTCTCAAGAGGCAGGTCAGGTGGTCTGGTATTCCCATCTTTTCAGAATTTTCCACAGTTTCTTGTGATCCACATAGTCAAAGGCTTTGGCATAGTCAATAAAGCAGAAATAGATGTTTTTCTGGAACTCTCTTGCTTTTTCCATGATCCAGCGGATGTTGGCAGCTTAATCTCTAGTTCCTTTGCCTTTACTAAAACCAGCTTGGACATCTGGAAGTTCACAGTTCACGTATTGCTGAAGCCTGGCTTGGAGAATTTTGAGCATTACTTTAGTAGTGTGTGAGATGAGTCCATCTATTAGTTTGGGGCAAACATAATGGGGCAAATGTGGCTTTGAACAATGACTTTTAAATCATTATAACTAGGCTGAAACAGGATATGATGAACTCTTGGACAGCACTTTTTGCATCCTGCTGGTTATGAAAGCATTTTCCCTGCAAAAAGTTGCCAAGATGCTTGAAGAAGTGGTGATCAGTTGGCAAGAGGTCAGGTAAATAGTGCTGGTGAGGCAAAATGCCATAGCACAATTCATTCAACTTTTGAAGTATTAGTTGTGTGATGTGCAGTGGGGCACTGTCATAGAGAAGACCTGGGCCCTTTCTATGGACCAATGCTGGTTGCAAGCCTTGCAGTTTTCAGTGTACCTCATTGATTTGCCAAGCACACTTCTCAGATGTAATAGTTTCACTGGGATTTAGAGAGCTGTAGTGAATCAGTTCGGGCAGCAGACCGCCAAACAGTGACCATGACATTTTTTTTCTTTCAAGGAAGTGTGGCTTTGCAAAGTGCCTTGGAGCTTCTACTCAGTCCATCCACTGAGCTGGTCTTCAACAGTGCAAATTTTGGAAAATGGTACATATTGAGTAATTTCATTGAGATCTTTGCTTTTATAAGTCCATCTAGGCAAAGTGTATGCTATATTACACATACATCAATATATGTGTTACTATTGCATTACCTGAAGAGAGAAGTTACATTTTTTAAGGCTCTCATTTGAGGTTCAGTAGAGAAGAAAAGCTAAACCCTTTTGCTAAGTAGTCGTTATAGAGTAAACAGAATACAATAACATTTACAGAGCCTTAGCTTCCATCAAGGAGAAAGAAAAGGAGTACACAAGTCAGATAAAGCATCGTTTCCTTTACCTCGGTTCCCCAGACACATTAAAGAGGACGAGAACAAGTGTCCTGCTGCTGCTGTTACGTAGGCAGCAAACCCTTCCTCCTCAACTCAGAGGGACACTGTGTCTCAGAGGTGGCCGAGGCCATACAAAATGAGAGACGAAGCATTTCAGTGTCAGAACCAGAAAAGACAGAGGTGCACTGGACAATCATAGTCCACAAAAGGATTATAAAACGGATTTCACTGTTTGTGTTCGCTCCAACTCAGCCTATTCTTTCTGTATTTTCTTAGAGTTTCCATAGAGATAAGACAGTCTCACAAAATGAGCCTATTCTAAGCCACAGAGAAGTGAAACAGACAAGAGAACAAGGAAACAAAGAGAAGAGAGAATTTAATTTAAGCATAGTGATGGGAAATGGAAAAGAAATCCTTTTCTTTTGCTGGTGTGATTACTTGGAAAGGCAGTAATTTTGCTAAACAGACTTTTCTGATAGCGTTCAAGAAAGGCCTTGTGCGGGGGACTGCCCGTGAAGGGTTAAGTCTTGGGAGCTGCTCGGCAGATATGCAGAGCCTTAGGCACGTTCCTAAGCTCCCTGTCCCGCCACCCTCAAGAATTTTTATAGCCCTTAAAGCCCCAAGATGTCTTGTTTCTGCAACATGTAAGATAGATAATCTTATAGTGCTCTGTACACAATGGTAAGGGTCTGGTGATTGTATCCTGAGGTTAAAAAATAATCCTGTGCATGTCTTAAGTCACGTATTTTATCCTATAAATATTGTAGCCTAATAAAGAAAGGCATCAGCCATTTGTGGTCTGATCCTCTCAACCCCATCTTTTGTCTCTATCTCTTATTTTCTTAGCGGGGACGCTCCGTTCTCTCCCTGTGCAGGTGCAACTCTTGCTTGTGCTGGCCGCGGCAGGTGGCGCCCAATGTGGGGCAGATCGACAGTTTTCCTCGCCACTACTCTTATTAAGCTGAAAAGAGTGAGTATATAAGTATACAAGTGATTTAAATTAAGGAGGAGTAGTAAGGTATATAGTTGAGAGTATAAATATGGGACAGACGCATAGTCGTCAATTGTTTGCACATATGTTATCTGTAATGTTAAAACACCGGGGAATTACTATTTCCAAACCTAAATTAATCAATTTTCTTTCATTTATTGAAGAAGTCTGCCCTTGGTTCCCCAGAGAAGGCACAGTAAGTTTAGAGACGTGGAAAAAGGTAGGGGAACAAATTCGGACTCATTATACTTTACATGGCCCTGAAAAGGTTCCTGTAGAAACTTTATCTTTTTGGACACTAATTCGTGATTGCTTGGACTTTGATAATGATGAATTAAAACGTTTAGGAAATTTTTTAAAACAGGAAGAAAATCCTCTTCATGTTCCTGATTCGGAGCCCAAGTATGCTGTTCCCGAGGGAATTAAAGGTGACCCTCCATTTTGTAACTTATCGCGTCCTTCGGATAATGATGATTCACTTTCCTCCACAGATGAGGCGGAATTAGACGAAGGAGCTGCTAAATACCATCAAGAAGATTGGGGTTTTTTAGCACAAGAAAAGGGGGCGTTAACATCTAAAGATGAATTGGTTGAATGTTTAAAAAATCTCACTGTTGCTTTACAGAACTCAGGAATTAAGTTTCCTAATAACAATTTAAAATTCGCTTCTGCTCCGCCTCTTCCCCCTGCCTATGCTCCTTCTGTTGTTGCGGGTCTTGATCCCCCTCCAGGGCCTCCTCCTCCTCCGCCATCTGAAATTGTGTCTCCGCTACAAAAGGCATTAAGACAAGCACAACGACTTGGTGAGGTTGTCTCCGATTTTTCTCTTGCTTTTCCTGTCTTTGAACATAACAACGAGCGTTTCTATGAAGCGCTGCCTTTCAAACAATTAAAAGAGTTAAAGATTGCTTGCTCACAATACGGTCCTACCGCTCCATTCACTGTTGCTATGATAGAAAATTTGGGTACTCAGAATCTACCCCCAAATGATTGGAAACAAATAGCTAGAGCTTGTCTTTCGGGGGGAGATTATTTATTGTGGAAATCTGAATATTTTGAACAGTGTGCTCGTATAGCCGATGTTAATCTGCAGCAAGGTATACAAACCTCCAGTGACACCTACAAATATATTGATCATGTTATTATTATTGTTACAGCGGATACAAAACGGAGAGGCTACGGCTTTTTGGGCATACATTCCTGACCCGCCTATGATTCAATCATTAGGATGGGATAAAGAAATAGTACCTGTCTATGTCAACGACACAAGTCTTTTAGGAAAAAAATCAGACACTCATATTTCCCCTCAGCAAGCCAATATCTCCTTTTATGGTCTTACTACGCAATATCCTATGTGCTTTTCTTATCAATTACAACATCCTCACTGTATACAGGTGTCAGCTGATATATCCTATCCTCGAGTGACTATTTCTGGCATTGATGAAAAAACCGGAAAAAGATCGCACCGTGACGGAACTGGACCTCTCGACATTCCGTTTTGTGACAAACATCTAAGCATCCGCATAGGAATAGACACTCCTTGGACTTTATGTTGAGCCCGGGTTGCCTCGGTGTACAACATTAACAATGCAAATACCACCTTTTTGTGGGATTGGGCACCTGGGGGAAAACCTGATTTTCCTAAAAATCGAGGACAGCATCCACCCATTCTCTCTGTAAACACTGCTAATGTATATCAAACAGAACTGTGGAAACTTTTGGCTGCCTTTGGTCATGGTAATAGTCTATATTTGCAACCCAATATCAGTGGGAGTAAATATGGTAATGTAAGAGTTACGGGGTATTTATATCCCCGAGCTTGTGTCCCTTACCCATTCATGCTGATACAAGGCCATATAAAAATAACATTGTCATTGAATATTTATCATTTAAATTGTTCTAACTGCATACTTACCAATTGCATAAGAGGTGTTAAAAAAGGAGAACAAGTTATAATAGTAAAACAACCTGCTTTTGTAATGTTACCAGTTAAAATAACTGAAGCTTGGTATGACGAGACTGCTTTAAAATTGCTACAACGCATTAACACGGCTCTTAGCCGCACTAAAAGAAGTGTGAGCCTGATTGTTCTGGGTATAGTATCCTTAATCACCCTTATAGCAACTGCTGTTACCGCTTCTGTATCTCTAGCACAATCCATTCAAGCTGCTCATACTGTAGATTCCTTGTCATATAACGTTACTAAAGTAATGGGAACACAAGAAGATATAGATAGAAAAATAGAAGATAGATTATCAGCTTTATATGATGTGGTTAGAGTTCTAGGGGAACAAGTTCAGAGCATTAACTTTCGTATGAAAATTCAATGTCATGCTAATTATAAATGGATTTGTGTTACTAAAAAGGCCTATAATGCATCTGACTTTCCGTGGGATAAGGTGAAGAAACATCTACAAGGAATTTGGTTTAATACTAATGTTTCTCTAGATCTATTGTAATTACATAATGAAATCCTTAATATTGAAAATTCTCCTAAGGCTACTTTAAATATAGCTGATACTGTCAACAATTTTTTACAAAATTTATTTTCTAACTTCCCTAGCCTGCATTCACTGTGGCAAAGCATAATTGCTGTGGGTGTGGTTTTGACTGTTGTACTTATCGTGATTTGTTTGGCTCCTTGTTTTATTCGTAGTATTGTTAAAGAATTTTTACATGTAAAAATTCTGATACATAAAAACATGTTGCAACACCGACATCTTATGGAGCTTTTAAAAAATAATAAAGAGAGGGGAGCTGCGGGGGACTGCCCGTGAAGGGTTAAGTCTTGGGAGCTGCTCGGCAGATATGCAGAGCCTTAGGCACGTTCCTAAGCTCCCTGTCCCGCCACCCTCAAGAATTTTTATAGCCCTTAAAGCCCCAAGATGTCTTGTTTCTGCAACATGTAAGATAGATAATCTTATAGTGCTCTGTACACAATGGTAAGGGTCTGGTGATTGTATCCTGAGGTTAAAAAATAATCCTGTGCATGTCTTAAGTCACGTATTTTATCCTATAAATATTGTAGCCTAATAAAGAAAGGCATCAGCCATTTGTGGTCTGATCCTCTCAACCCCATCTTTTGTCTCTATCTCTTATTTTCTTAGCGGGGACGCTCCGTTCTCTCCCTGTGCAGGTGCAACTCTTGCTTGTGCTGGCCGCGGCAGCCTTGCACTTACTGTTCTACCACAAGCTTCAAATAATGGAATTATGTAGGATGAAAATTCTGGGGAGAACTATCTAAATGCTGTTTTATAGGGAAACACTGATTTGTTTCCCCCGAAGTATTCTCTTTTAAAAAAATTATCAAAGTTGCACATATATGGGAGAAAATTCATAACTTACTGCAAAGCAAACAGAACATTTTAAACATTTTATGTGATCCCACTACCCAGAGAAAACAGCCACTAATGATATTTCTGATTAGTGTGTGTAAATATCCATACAGTTCCTTGCTGCCTCTCTACAGCATTCCACTACATCAACTTCCTGCTTGGAGGCAAGTGTATTGCTGTGTTTTTAAGAAATGATTTTAAATTAGTATGCAAGCATATCTTTAAATATAAAACTGAAACGATACACCCACTACTTCCTTCTGAAGAATTCCAACTGCTGGAATTGTCTGCATGTACAGCTTCCATAAAATTCTCTTGTGTATAAATTACTTCATGGGCTTCCTTGGTGTTCCAGTGGTGAAGAGTCTGCCTTTCAGTGCAGGGGACATGGATTTGATCCCTAGTCCCTAGTCCAGGAAGATCCTACATGTAATGGAACAATTAAACCTATACACCACAACTACAGAGCCCACACCCTAGAGCCCGTGCTCCATAGCAAGAGAAGCCACCTCAGTGGGAAGTCCACGCACCACAGCAAGAGTAGTCTCCACTTGCCACAACTAGAGAAAAGCCTGAGCAGCAACAGAGACCTAGCACAGCCAAAAATAAATAATCTAATTAATTAATTAATTAGAAATTAATTACTTAATTTGATTTTTAAAGCCATCTTGTGAGCTGGGTAGGCCCACTCGGACCATGGTTAAAAGTTCATCATATGGATGAGTAAGTTGGAGCTATTTAATGGAAAGTCACACTTGAACTGAGCTGTATCACCATACATTCTGCATGGTTTTACAACAGCAAACAGCAGAGATACCCATGGTGTATCAAAGTGCTGTTGAGTATTCAGTTCAGTCCAGTTCTGTTGCTCAGTCATGTCTGACTCTTTGTGACCCCATGAACTGCAGCATGCCAGGCCTCCTTGTCCATCACCAACTCCCAGTTTACTCAGACTCATATCCATTGAGTCAGTGATGCCATCCAACCATCTCATTCTCCGTCATCCCCTTCTCCTGCCCTCAATCTTTCCCAGCACCTGGTCTTTTCCAATGAGTCAGCTCTTGGCATCAGGAGGCCAAAGTATTGGAGTTTCAGCTTCAACATCAGTCCTTCCAATTAACACCCAGGACTGATTTCCTGTAGGATGGAGTGGTTGGATCTTCTTGCAGTCCAAGGGACTCTCAAGAGTCTTCTCCAGCACCACAGTTCAAAAGCATCAATTCTTTGGTGCTTAGCTTTCTTTATAGTCCAACTCTCACATCCATACGTGACTACTGGAAAAACCATAGCCTTGACCAGACGGACATATGTTGACAAAGTAATGTCTCTGCTTTTTAATATGCTGTCTAGGTTGGTCATAACTTTCCTTCCAAGGAGTAAGTGTCTTTTAATTTCATGTTGAGTGTAGCAGTTGTAATAAATTGACAAAGTGAAAGTGAAAGTCACTTCATCATGTTCAATTTTTGCAACTCCATGGCTATACAGTCCATGGAATTCTCCAGTCCAGAATACTGGAGTGGGTAGCCATTCCCTTCTCCAGGGGATCTTCCCAACCCATGAATCGAATCCAGGTCTTCTGCTTTGCAGGCAGATACTTTACCAGCTAAGCCACAAGGGAAGCCCAAGTTCCAGTCTACTAATGTCTAATGTTGATACAATTACACGTGCAATTATCTGCGTCAGATCTCTAAACATAGAATGGTTGATAATGGTCTCTAAACACAGAAGATTAAATGGAGCAGACACCAGGTGCACAAAAACTATGCCTTGTGTAACCCTGCCCCATGGGAAACAACAGCGTTGAAAGGTAAGCCATAATAGGAGGCTCAGCAGGTAGAGAATCTGCCTGCAATGCAGGATACACAGAAGACACAGGTTCCATCTCCGGGTTGGGAAGATCCCCTGGAGGAGGGCATGGCAACCTGCTCTAGTATTCTGGCATGGAGAATTCCATGGACTGTATAGTCATGGGATTGCAAAGAATTGGACACGATGGAGTGATTTTCACTTTCACTTTGTCAATTACAACCACATGTATTGGCGGATTACAATCCATGGGGTCATGAAGAATCGTACATGACTGAGAGACCAAACACACAGCAGAGGAAGTCTGAGTAAGTTATAATAACCAATTAGGGTTGGCACATTGTATGTTAGCCACTTTGGTCCTAAGATTAACTCATATCAGTAGAAATCCAGACTAAAGCATGTTAAAGATTACCTCAAAATAAAGTTAAGTACTAGTGAAGCTATAAAAATCCATAGCTGAAAGAAAATAGCTACAAAATAAAATTAACACTGTGTATGTATCATATGAAAGTTAAGAGAGTCTTAAGAGTTCTCAACACAAAGGGAAAATATTTTTCCTATTTATTTAATGTTGTATTTATATAAGATTGGATGTTCACTACATTTTTTATGATAATCATTTCATCATGTATGTATGTTGACTTATTATGCTATATATTTTAAAATTATACAGTCTCTATATGTTGATTGCACACCAATAACAGTGAAAGAGAATATATAAGAATATATATAAGAAAATATTTATAAATATATATAAGAAAATATTTATTAAAAAGTATATAAATATGACTTTAACACTTCTGACTACACCATAATGAAGATCCACACTGGCGTTAGATATCCTTCTACACTTAGCCCTAAATTCACATAACAACAAAATTATTCCATCAGAATAGGATTAGCATCAGCCTAAAAGTCAGCGAACTTGGTGGCAATTCATGCTCCTCTAGAAGAACTTGTTTGATAATCGACAGACTCTGGTAAACCCCATTCTCAGGAACCCTGGTGAGGAGCAGCAGAAAGCATAATTACCATAATTATCAGATGTTCTGTCAAGGTGTAGCCCAGGGGCGAGGAAGATGCAGGCTACATTTTGTACCCCAGGAATATAACTTATGCAAAAGTTTTTATGAAATAAAAAACCAAAGGAGACTTTAGTAGTAAATAAACAATAGAGAGCTTGATTGAGTCATGAAGCACACACATTCACCCCCTCCAGTATGAGTAACTTCATAGCTTCTAACAAACAGGAGGAGATAAATCCTGACAAGATGAGCATCCTGGAAAGTGTGCTCGGATGGATCAAAGTGAAGCCTAGAGGAGATTTTAAATGTCAGAACACTTTGTGCTAAAACCAGACCAAACTTCCCACCAGACTCAACTCTCATTAGTAAATAAAAGATTTAGCATCTATGTGTAGAAGATAGAAATTTATAGCTGGTGCTATGGATAGAGTACCATAAAGGATGATGAAAGAAGTAAAATATCCTGGAGCCAGAGGAGTTGCTTATGGACAATTAACAACGACAAACTCCTCCTGTGATTTATGAGTAGAGCTAATAAGCCTTATAGGCCTGGTGATAGGTGGTTGTCCAGAAAAGAACTTTAGTTCAACTTTAAATATTATGTAAATCATAATTTTTAACATAACTTTCAGTGTTATTTTAAAAGATATGTTTTTAGATACAGGTTTTTAGATACAGGGTACAAATGTCTCTGGGTTTCCCTGGTGGCTCAGTGGTAAAGACTCACCTGCCAATTCAGGGGACTCGAAGATCCCTGGGTCGGGAAGATCCCCTGGAGGAGAGCATGGCTCCCCACTCCAGTGTTCTTGCTTGGAGAATCCCCATGGCCAGAGGAGTGTGGTGGGCCATGAGCCCATGGGGTCACAGAGTCAGACGTGATTAGGCAACTAAACAACAACAACAAACATCTCTAGAAAACAAGCATATATAATACCACAGTTAGTTTAAAAGCAGCCGTCTATGAAGAAAGCACTCAAGGTCAACCACACAATCACCTAAATATTTATTATTAATAAATACATCAACTACTAATTATTACCAGACTAATTTATTAATTATACAAGAATACACAGAAGAACTATACAAAAATGATCTTAATGACCCAGATAACCACGATGGTGTGATCACTTACCTAGAGCCAGACATCCTGGAAAGTTAAGTCAAGTGGGCCATAGGAAGCATCACTACAAACAAAGCTAATGGAGGTGATGGAATTCTAGATGAGCTATTTCAAATCCTAAAAGACGATGCTGTTATAGTGCCACACTCAATATGTCATTAAATTTGGAAAACTCACCAGTGGCCACAGGACTGGAAATAGTCAGTTTTCATTCCAATCCCAAAGAAAGGCAATGCCAAAGAATGCTCAAACTACTGCACAATTGCACTCATCTCGCACGCTAGTAAAGTAATGCTCAAAATTCTCCAAACCAGGCTTCAACAATACATGAACCATGAACTTCCAGATGTTCAACCTGGATTTAGAAAAGGCAGAGGAACCAGAGATCAAATTGCCAACATCTGTTGGATCATAGAAAAAGCAAAGGAGTTCCAGAAAAACACCTACTTCTGCTTTATTGACTATACCAAAGCCTTTGACTGTGCGGATCACAAAAAACTGTGGAAAATGCTTCAAGAGATGGGAATACCAGACCACCTGACCTGCATCCTGAGAATCTGTATGCAGGTCAAGAAGCAACAGTTAGAACCAGACATGGAACAAGAGACTGGTTCCAAATTGGGAAATGAGTACGTCAAGGTTGTACATTGTCACCCTGCTTATTTAACTTCTATGCATAGTATACCATGCAAACTGCCAGGCTGGAAGAAGCACAAACTGGAATCAAGATTTCTGGAAATATCAATAACCTCAGATATGCAGATGACACCACCCTTATGTCAGAAAGTAAGCAGGAGGCTCCTGATGAAATTGAAAGAGGAGTCAAAAAGTTGGCTTAAAACTCAACATTCAGAAAACTAAGATCATGGCATTGGCATCCAGTCCCATCATTTCATGGCAAATAGATGGAGAAACAATGGAAACAGTGACAGACTTTATTTTTTGGGCTCCAAAATCAACTGCAGATGGTGATTGCAGCCATGAAATTAAAAGACCTTGAAAGAAAAGCTATAGTCAACCTAGACACCATATTAAAAAGCAGAGACATTACTTTGCTGACAAAGGACTGTCTATTCAAATCTATGGTTTTTCCAGTAGTCATGTATGGATATAAGAGTTAGACCATAAAGAAGCTGAGTGTTGAAGAATTGATGCTTTTGGATTCTGGTGTTTGAAAAGACTCTTGAGAGTCCCTTGGACTGCAAGGAGATCAAACCAGTCCATCCCAATGGAAATCAGTCCTGAATATTCACTGAAAGGACTGATGATGAAACTGAAACTCCAGTATTTTGCCACCTCATGTGAAGAACTAGCTCACTTGAAAAGACCCTGATGCTGGGAAAGATTGAAGGCAGGAGGAGAAGTGAATGACAGAGGATGAGATGGTTGGATGGCATCACCGACTTGATGCACATGAGTTTGAGCAAGCTTGGGAGTTGGTGATGGACAGGGAGGCCTGGCATGCTGCATATCTGGGGTCACAAAGAGTCAGATACCACTGAGTGACTGAACTAAACAGAATTTATTAATTAATAGAAGCAATACTGTTCATTTTAGTAGCAAGACATGTTTCTGCTTGCATAAATCTTATATCAGAATGTGTATACTCACTGATAGTTAACAGTAAAATAAACCTAAATCAATAGCTAGTTATTTATTAAAGCAATTGTGAACAGTGTGTTACTGAAAAAGTATGTGGGGGTCTGGCTGCTCCCTGATCAAAAGCCAATAAACAGGCCAGGTTGGTGGAAAGGAAAGTTTGCTGTATTTTAGATGCTGGCAACTGCAAGGAGTGGGATGGTGGACGTCTGTCCAAAGGCCGTTCCCACCACCAATAAGCAGGGGGTGAGAGCTTTTATAGATGGGGGTGAGGGTGGGAACAGGGGAGAGGGGCTACATGCAGAAACAGCACAGTCAGCTCGGACAGTCATCCTGGAATTGGTCATCAGTGGTCTGACCAGCATCATCTTGCTCTAGGTACAGTTAATCTGCATTTCCAGGGTCAGTATTTTCTCATTTCTTTGTGGCCAGTTCTCTGAATTGTGGCAGCTAATGTCCTGGGTTCAGTCTGATTATCATGTAGTAAACTTCTCCACCTGATGTTTTGGTATCTATAAGACAGCTCACACGATGTGGCTCAGAATATTATCTACAGACCTAAAGAAAGACCTAAAGGTCCTTGACGATGCTTAATGACAGCATTATTATTGTTTAGTCTCTCTTGACTGTTTTCCTTTGTTTCAGCACTTCTCATTTCTCTGATTAAACTTATTTGACTGAAACTTTCCACAGACAAAAGGCAGGCAGAGGGCATGGTAGGGGAGAGGGGGCAAGGGGGACGGGGTCCCGCTCTGTTTCAACCACAGACTACATTCAAGGAAAGATTAAAACAAGTGAATGAACTCAGCGACCATGAATCCTGCCTGCTTACCTAGAACACTGCCTCTTTTAGTTCTGGTATTAGAGGCATGACCTCTCTGGTGACTAACTGTCACAGGATCCTGTCTGAAGATAGGTAGCATGGCCATATGTTCTCTGAATAAGAACTTGCAAGAATGGCTACATAAGGGTTTTACCAAGTATTTTATTCGTAATTAAAAATTTTTGGTTTTTATATTTGTAATTTATTTATCATAATTCTTGGCTGGGGCCAATCTGGCA
The DNA here is from genome assembly GCF_023091745.1 of Budorcas taxicolor. Taxonomy (NCBI): domain Eukaryota; kingdom Metazoa; phylum Chordata; class Mammalia; order Artiodactyla; family Bovidae; genus Budorcas; species Budorcas taxicolor. The sequence continues at coordinate 45,654,427 of NC_068914.1, read as the reverse complement.
CAAGGGATCTTTTAGGTGTGGCATGTGGGATCTAGTTCTCTGACCAGGAAATGAACCTCTAAGTGCAGACTCTTAGCCACTGGACCACCAGAGAAGTCCCTACCGTGTCCTTTAATCACTGAAATTGACCTTCCTGGGAAGAGGTGGGAATAAAACAAGAGGAGAAGATCCTACAAAGCATTGCTTAATCCATTAATTAAAAAAAAATCAAATCTTAAGGGAAAACATAGCGTGTCCTCTCCTCTGCCTGCCTCCTGTTAGTAGAAAACCTTTAGACTCCAAGGCTTCTCTGAGTTCCAAAGAGTACATTTAACTAGAGAAGTGAGAACATGCAGAAAGACAGGAAGACTGTTAACACAAAACAGTAACTTAGCCATTAAACAAGGTCAAGGACCTATGTTCCTCCTCAAGGGTTATAGATAATATTCTGAGCTGTGTCCTGTGAGCTGTCTTATAAATGCTGAGATTCCCCACCAGGTAGGGAAGTTGACTGCCCGCTGCCCACAAGCACGCAGACTCCAGACCTGTTAGAACTAGAAGGTGATGATGCTGTCTCCCGATGACCTCACCACCAGCCAATCAGGAAACTCCTGATGATCTCACCACCAGCCAGTCAGAAGAAGATCCCTGAGCTGATCACCCACTCCATAACTCCCTCGTTCACCTTGTTTGTAAACTTCGAGTGAAAGCCTTCAGGGAGTGTGAGCCTTTTTAGCATGGTCTACCCTGGACTCCTTGCTCAGCATCGGCAACACAGGCTTCCTTTCCTTTACTACAACATGGGGTCAGTAGACGGGCTTCACTGTGCCGGGGCCAGAATCTCAAGTGGGGTTCAGAAACTGCACACCAAGCATTATCGGTCACTCAGTAGAACAGGGAGCACAGCTTCCCCAAAGCTCCTGACCTCATATGAATGCAACGAAAGCAGACAATGGACCACAGGTAAATCAGGGCAACACCCTCAACTCAGATGCTGCAAATCTCAGGGGAACAAGATACGCTACAGGAAAAGGAGTGAGAGGGGGTCTCTGGGTGTACACGATCCTGACTTGTGCAGAGGAGTGAGACCCACACAACCCTCAGATCCTGCACCTGAGGTCACCTGTAAACACTCTCAAAGGTGACCCCACCCCAGATCCTATACATGGGGTCACACGTCCACAGTCTCCAGGGTGACCCCCTCCCAGACCCTGAAACTGGGTTGCATGTTCACAGTATCCAAGGTGAACCCCTTCCCAGACCCTGAAGCTGGGGTCACACATCCACAGGTATGCACAGGGATGGACCTTAAAGGATCATTTCTAAGATCAGTCAGTGAGGCATAGGAAGACAATAGTGTGTGATGTATCTTCTAGGTAAAATATCAATAGACATACAAAGTATCAAATTTACGAGCCCAAAGACACTCTGAAATTTCAAACACAAACAAAGGGTTCCAAGAAAAGAAAACTAAAAAAGAAAAGAATGTGAAGGCCCTGAAAATGAGTTAGGAGATCTGAACTAACATAGACATAGAAACCTGTATGTGTAATCAATAATCCCCAAGGATTATTCTCTTCCTTTCTCCCTTCCTTCCTTCCTTCCTTCCTCATATACATGGGAATTTGTACCTCTCACCTACACATGAAAATCTGTATCTCTAGGAGAGAATCCGCAGAAATTATCTGCTACCTTCCTTCTTTGCATACACAGAAAACTGTGTGAGATACATAATCCAACAGGATCTGGGCTCACCACTCTTTTTGACCTTCTATGGCAAAAAATATCCAAATAAGAATAGACATATTTCATAGATATATTATACTGAATCAGGCAGCTATATACGACAACAATCAGAACATTGCAAATCAACTATACTGCAACATAATATTGGCATGATATTAAAGAGAAGGAAAGAGAAGCAATGACTACTTCATTCCCTCTGACCTCCCTGACTATTCCATCCCTAGAGCCTAAGCAGGCTTAGGTCCCACTGCTAGACTGGGGTGAGTTTGATACAGCCTGGAAGGGTGCCCTTCATTGAACCCTTTTTAAACATCTACTGTCTGCTATGTTCTGGCTCGGACCAGACTCCCCAGTGGGATCCAGGCCTCCAGGGACTTGGGAGCAAATATTACAAACCTTGCACATGCCCTGGTGCTGGGCATTCCAGCTCAAGCCTTCTTTCTGGAGTGCAGCCTCCTAGGCACCTAAGCACATTCAGCAGGGTGCTGTTGACCCAGTAGTAATTAGTCTGGTGTATGCGTGTGTGTGTGTGTGTGTGTGTGTGTGTGTGTGTGTGATGCTTTACGGGGGAAAGCAGTGAAACACAAGCCCTTAGGTGTTTGCTTAGGTATAATTCACTCTAATCCACAACTCAGGATGCTGACTTTCCCAGGAACCAGAGATGAACTTTAAAAACTGCTTGTAAACATTTCCTGTAACTACAACTTGACCGAAGAGGTTGACTAGCAGTTCTAATTTACAAGGCCTGGGATTTTTGTTAATGACAGCTGCCCTCAGGAAATCTCCCAGGGCAGGGGTTGTAGAAATAAATTCCAAAGACAATAGAGTTTCAAGAAACCAATTGCCACAGTAAATTTTCCTCACACCCTTTAATGTAAAGGAAATAAGAAAAAAAATAAAAAAGCAAACCTCCACCACAGGAGTAGATGCACAGCACCCCTAACTGCTTCAGTAATGCCAATCAAAACAATGAGAAATCAAATACCACCAGTCAGACTGGCCATCCTCACAAGTCTGCAAACAATAAACGCAGGAGAGAGCCGGCAGCTGAGGTGACTGCAGTGCATGTTCAGTGGAAATGGACTTGACAACAGCCCCTAAAAAGCACGGCCTCCGCATGTCGAAAACAAACAAACAAACAAACAAACAACCTCTCAAGGGAGCCAGTCCTAGGATCAGACATCCCCGCACCTGGGCCGATATCCCGAGAAAGTCATCATTCAAAAAACACATGCAGCCCAACCTTCACTGCAGCTCTACTTGCAACAGCCAAAGCAGAACCTGCATAATGTCCACTGACAGATTAAAGGTTAAAGAAGATGTGTTGCATATAGATGATGGATGATTACTCAGCCATGAAAAAGCACCACTGAAGTTATGAAATTATGCCACTGGTTACTAGGAGGATGGACCTTGAAGAATCATACACTAAGTGAAATCAGTCAAACTGAGGAAGGCAACAGCCTTTGATGTCCCTTGTAGGAAAAATAAAAAAAGAGATACAAAGGAACTAAGTTACAACCCAAAAAGAGACTCTGAGAATTCAAACACAGTGAAAAAACAAGAAAGGATAAAAAAAAAAGAAGAAAGGGCAGGGATGAATTTGGAGGTAGGGACTTATGTATACACAGAAAGTGAAGAGGAACTAAAAAGCCTCTTGATGAAAGTGAAAGTGGAGAGTGAAAAAGTTGGCCTAAAGCTCAACATTCAGAAAATGAAGATCCTGGCATCTGGTCCCATCGTTTCATGGGAAATAGATGGGGAAACAGTGGAAACAGTGTCAGCCTTTATTTACTTGGGCTCCAAAATCACGGCAGATGGTGACTGCAGCCATGAAATTAAAAGATTCTTACTCCTTGGAAGAAAAGTTATGACCAACCTAGATAGCGTATTGAAAAGCAGAGACATTACTTTGCCGACTAAGGTCCGTCTAGTCAAGGCTATGGTTTTTCCAGTGGTCATGTATGGATGTGAGAGTTGGACTGTGAAGAAGGCTGAGCGCTGAAGAATTGATGCTTCTGAACTGTGGTGTTGGAGAAGACTCTTGAGAGTCCCTTGGACTGCAAGGAGATCCAACCAGTCCTTTCTGAAGGAGATCAGCCCTGGGATTTCTTTGGAAGGAATGATGCTAAAGCTGAAACTCCAGTACTTTGGCCACCTCATGTGAAGAGCTGACTCATTGGAAAACACTCTGATGCTAGGAGGGATTGGGGGCAGGAGGAGAAGGGGACGACAGAGGATGAGATGGCTGGATGGCATCACTGACTCGATGGACGTGAGTCTGAGTGAACTCTGGGAGCTGGTGATGGACAGGGAGGCCTGGCATGCTGCGATTCATGGGGCCGCAAAGAGTCGGACACAACTGAGTGACTGAACTGAACTGAACTGAATAGATAATCCAAAAGGATTATCTCTTTCCTTCCTTCCATACATACACAGAAATCTGTAGCTGTCATAAATGCTCAAGAAGGACCTGATGTTCAGCAAGTGGAGCTTTGCTTGAGCTTATGCAATAATCTCTGTGGCTAAAGAATCCAAAGAGGAACAAATATGCTGTCATAACTGAATCAGGCGGCTGTACACTATCAGAAGGCACAAAATTGCAAATCAACTGCACTCCGACATAACTTCAGCATGTCCTAGACAAAAAGAAAAAAAAAATCAGTGCCTAATTTATTTCTTGCAACCTCCCTGATTTGGGCCTCTATCCCATCCCTGGAGCCTGAGCCAGCTTATGTCTTATGTTTGAACTGGGGTGGGATTCAGATTATAGCCAGAATATTGAAAAAAAAAAAAAAAAAGATGGGTAACCCTGTGATTCTGACCCCCTAAGGTACAATAGCCAAGACTGGAAATCAAGCTAGTTGTAGAAGCACAGTCGAATTGATACAGACGATGGCATACATGAACACAATGCAATATTTCTCAAACATAAGGAAGTAGGAAATAATGCCAAGGCACACCGCAGGAGAGGAAGTAGGGATGATCATTCCGAGTGAAGTAAGGGACGCAGAAGAGACAACTATCAGTATCATATGATAGACGTAATCTAAAGATGGATATAATTGAACTTCTTGCCCAGAGACAGAGCCTCACAGACTAGAAACTTCTAATCATCCGGATATAAAGATGTGGGGCATGGAGAAATGAGTTGCTTCAGACTAATATATGCACACTAGTATTTATAAAATAAATGACCAGGATCCACTGTATAACACGAGGACACTTATTCCACACTCTGTAATAACCTATATGGAAAAAACTCAGTATGTATTAATAGAAGTGAAACTAGTTGTGGTAGAAGAAAAAAGAAAAAAGCCACCCAGAAGACTGTATTTCACCTATATACTCCAGTTCAAATGATGAGATAAAAAGAGCAAAAGCAAAAAAGAAATATTGAGTCTTTTCCCCTCAGGACACAGTAACCTGAGCGGGTGTCATATTCCTGGAGCCTGATTAGCTTGGGTCCCAAGGCTGGAGTGTCCTGGGGCTGAGGGAGCTGGGGATATGTGTCAGGCAGTGTGCCTCCACGATGAACCTGGAGTGCCTGTTGCCCTCCAGACACAGGCGGGATAATTGAAGGGATTGGAATTAACATATACACATTAATATATATCAAATAGATGATCAAAAAGTACTTACTGAATAACATAGGGAAGTTTATTGAACACACTGTGATCATCTACACGTAAAAAAGAAACCAAAAGAGAATAGATAAATGTCTAGATATTAATGTAACTGAATACAGTTCCTGTACATGTGAAACAAACGCAACATTAGAAATCAATTATATCCAACAGATAATAAGGAAATTACAGGTTAAAAAAAAAAAAAAGAGTGCGGCATGGAGAAGTGCTGCCGCCTTGTGTCCATTTTCTGTAACAACACCATGAAGAGCAGCGCTGTTGGGCATTTATGTAAGGATGGATTCAAGGTCTGTTAAGTTGTCAACTAAAAAATACAGTCACAACCTGAAAGGAGAAAGTTATTTTACTTGGTGGGAATGTTTACAACTCCAAGTCTGGGAGACAGCATCTCAGTAGCTCTGAGAAAACTGCTCCAAGGAGGCAGGCGGGGAAGTTAGGCTACACAAGTTTATACCAAGGGAAGCAGGCGGTCTGAACAGCAAAGATCAGATACGCAGTTAAAGAATTCAGCGTCCTCTGTCTGGGAAGGCGCAGCCTCTGGGCTCGCTGAGTCCGTCCCTTTCACAATCGCCTCAGCCGTCTGTGGCCAGCCCTGCTCCCCTGCTCGCCTTGTTCTTGCATCCCTCTCCCCGCCCCCCGCTCCTCAGCCATCACCGTGGGGGTGACGGCATCCTCTGGGTCGCCGTTTGGGGAGTCCTCATTCACATCTGGACAACAGAAATCACTGATGTCTGTGACGTTTCACTTTTACCAACATGGTAGGAGATATTCACATTTCACAAAGTAAAAAACACCTGCCCTCCTAAGGCATGGAGAAATGCCTTAGGGGTGGTCATCGGAAAAAAATTCAAAACAAGGCAGGCAATAATGAAGCCAATTTCAAGAAGTAAGTTTAACTCACACCCTTTAAAATAATTACAAGAAAAGATGTCAACATCACTATTTATTAGAGAAATGCAAATCTAAACTACAGAGAGGTATCACGTCACACCAGTCAGAAGGACCATGGTCAAACACTCTAAAAACAGTAACTGCTGAAGAGGGTGTGTAGACAAGGAACCCTCCTCCACTGATGGTTGGAATGTAAGTTGTTAACAGCCACTATGGAGGGCACTGTGAAGCTTCCTTCAGCCATGAAAATGAGAAAGAGTTTAGGATACTCCTTAACACCACACACAAAAGTAAACTCCAAATAGATTTTAAAAATCTGATTGTTAAGGATGGATACTATGAAATTCTTCAGAAAGATATAAATAGGACACAATCTGACATGAATGTAGCAAGTTCTTTGTGGATCCACCTCTTAGAAAAATAAAAAAAATAAAAAATGAAAAAATACACAAATCAGAAAACAAGACCAAATTAACCTTAGAAGCTTTTGCATACCAAAAGGAAACCCTCAAGGAAAGACAAGGACAGCCCTCAGAATACAAAGAAATATTTGCAAAGGAAGAGACCCTCAAGGAATTCATCTCCAAAACATACAAACAGTTTGTGCAGCTCATTATCAAAAATATATACAAACCAAGAAAAAAAAAAAAAAAGAGCCAAAGTTTCTCCAAGGAAAACTTACAGATAGGCACATGAAAAGATGCTTAGCATCACTAATGACTAGAGAAATTAAAATCAAAAGTCCAATGAGGTAAGGACTCACATTCATCAGATTGGCCACCTCAAAACATCTTAAAGAATAAATGCTAGAGAGGGTGTGGAGAGAAAGAAACCCTCCTGCACTGTTGTTTTCAATGTACTTAGGAGAATGTATGGAGGGTCACTTAAAAATAACATACAAGTGTTGCTGGCCAAAATCTTGGCTTTCTCTGTCTACAGTATTCAAAAAAGTATGGAGACAAAGCTTGGAGGAATAGAAAGGTGGCTTTAATCCTCAGCCAGTGGAGAGGGGGACACAGTGGGCTCATGCCTCAAAAACTGTGCTGCACCCCCCTCCACAAGGAGTCTAGCGGCTTACACAAGGCAAGGGCTCACAGTGACGGGTTGGTGATGAGGAACAAATGTGTTAGAATCGTCTCAAAAAATAGTCACAGGCACAGTAACCCAGTAATTGAGTCTGGTAGTTCGGTGGCTCTGCAGCCTTCTTTCTGATGTGTAACTACAAGGGGAAGGGTGTTGTGAGGGTAATCAAAGGACAATAGGTGTGCAATGTAGCTCCTGCAGAGTGAGGAGGCAGAAAAGCAAACTAACATGCAGAGTTAGGAGCAGCTAAAATAAAAATTAAAAACAAAACAAAGCAAAATTCGAAATGCTCAGGCCTGCTCACTGTTCTGTTTATCTTCTTTGTTCTCAGGAAAGAAGAAAAAAAAACCTCACTTTTCTCCCCCTTTTCACTGCAACAAATTCCCCTGTCATTTTATTTCCTCCATATGAGTGAAAAGGTAAATGGGTGTCATTCTTGTTCTTGCCTGGCTGAGGACAAAACCTTAGTTTTGCTCTGTTTGACAATCACCAGCTGTTCAGCCCAGGGGCCCATCTTTTCTTCAGCCCAGGGCCCATCTTTTCTTCAGCCCAGGGGCCCATCTTTCTCCTACTTCAACTTTTCCTTGAGAGACGTGAACTCCAAGAAATCTTCATTGGGGTGACGAGGGACAGAAGGTCAATCTTTCATAGCATCTTGAATGCTGACATGGGACTCAAAGACCCTGTCTAATCGGGGTCATGGAGCTCTCGCCCTGTTTGATTAAGGGGCCCCAGGGTGACTTTTGTGGTTATTCCCACAGGATCTGTTCAGAGGAGTGGCTGTAATTGCTTTGGGGGCGTCGGTTTTCTCTCCCTTTCGTTATTATCTTGATGTAAATCTGTTGTCATCTGGAGGAGACAAGTTAAGAAAACAGAGGCCATAGATCAGTAAAAGAGTTATTGTAATTAGGGCTCAAAGAATGAGTAAGTACCAAGTTATGTTTGATGGTGATTTTGACTGTGGTCCAGACAGGGTCAGTGCTTGGGTCATCCTGTCCAAAGGGCTGGAGCCATTAGGACTCAGAAATAGTCGGAGGAATGACCTGAACGTTAATAGAAAATTAGAAAAAATTAAGCCTGAAATTGAGCTTGAGTCCTAATTTAGACTTAACACTTTGAGGGAACTTGCAGCCAAGTCAGCAGTTGTCTAGGTTTATCTAGGTAGGTCTTAACCTTTAATGTGGGTATTGGTCATTACACATAATTTTTCTTGTCAACATATGATCCAGAGCAATTTCCTTGTCTAAACATATAACAGTTACAAGAATAGACTTTTAAAAAGTAAGGTTGTAGTCACCTACGGCTAGCAGACTTGGTTTTCAGAATGGCTAATGGCATTCTAAGTTTGATACAGCTCAGAAAATCAAGTTCTCAACAATACAAGGACTTGTCTGAAATCACACCATAGTGTTACCTAGTTATTTACTCTATTTTGACTCTAATTGTAAGTTTTTTTCTAAATAGCCAAAGTGGCTATTGCTGTCAGTGATGTTAGTGTTTCTCTAGGTTTAAGATACGAAATCAGGGGTCATAAAAATTTCCTCCCCAAGGTGTCCAACTATCTGAAGGCCTTTTCTGCAGTTTTTTTTTTTTTTTTTCCCCCCCAGAGCACAGAGTGCCTCATTCCTAATTTCCAACCTGAACTCCTTTCAGGGTGTGTTAAAGGTCAGTGGTCTCAGGGGTAGATGTCAGAGCCTCTTCAGGGTCATGAATCTGACCATAGTTTTGGGGCATTACATAATCATTTTGTCACACACTTGGTAATGTAGATGACAACACTTTAAAAAAATTAATTACTTTATTTTAATTGGAGTATAATTACTTTATGATATTGTGGTGGCTTTTTGCCACATATTAACATGAATCAGCCAGAGGTGCACACGTGTCCCCCCATCCGGAAACCCCTCCCACTTCCCTCTCCCTCCCATCCCTCTGGGTTGTCCCACAGCACCAGCTCTGAGTGCCCTGCTTCATGAATCAAACTTGCAGTGGCCATCTATTTTACACATGGTAATACACATTTCAGTGCTATTTTCTCAAATCATCCCACCCTCACCTTCTCCCACAGAGTCCAAAAATGTGTTTTTACATCTGTGTCTCTTTTGCTGCCTTCCATATAGGGTTGTCATTATCATCTTTCTAAATTGCATACATATGCTTTAATATACTATATTGGTGTTTTTCTTTCTGACTTACTTCACTCTGTATAATAGGCTCAGCACAACAAACAGGCAATATAGCTAGCAATAATGATGAGGTCATCAGTAAGAACTAAGTCAAGAACTTGCATTGTGCATAGCCCAGTATACATGTAAGTCATCTGCCTTAGTTTGTTCCATACCAATCCTTATTTTTTAGGGAAACTATATACTGGCATTGTTATAAGGCACCCAGCCTAACTTTCTAGTGTTATTAGACTGATTGTCCTTAGTATGATTTAACTGTTCCCAATATAGAGGAGATTTTACATAGGGCAAAGTGTAGTTCCTACAGAGTTAGGGGCAGGAAAGCAAACTTGGCTACAGGCATGCAAAGCTAGGAGTGGCTAAATTAAAAAAAGAAAAAAAAAAAAAAGCAATCTAGGAATGTTCAGGTCCACTCACAGTTCTCTTCATTGTCTTTGTTCTTAGGAAGGGGAAAGAGAAAAATTCATTTCTCTCTCTTTCTCTCTTTTTTTAACTGCAACAAATTCATCTTTTTTCCCTTTTCACTGCAACACAAGTACCTTAGGACCCAGCAGTCCCACACCTAGGCATAAACCCAGAGAAAATAAAAATTTAAAAGACATGGGAACCCCTGCAATCTCGGCCCAACAAGGTACAAAAGTCAAGTCTGGAAAGCAAGCTAAATGTAGAAATTACAGAAGAATGGAAACAGAAGATGGGACACATGTACACAATGCAATATTTCTCGACAATAAGAAAGTAGGGAATAATGCCAAGTCCAGCCACAGGAAGTAAAGTAGAGATGATCATTCTGAGTGAATTAAAGGAGACAGGGAGAGACAACTATCATATTACAACTCTCATATCACTACATAACACTAGGTGTAATCCAAAAATGTATACAACTGAAGTTCTTTCCCAAAGAAACACAGCCTAACAGATTTAGAAATAAACTTCTGGTCACCAAGAAAATCAAGTTGCAATAGATTGAAAAGCAAAAAAAGCCCCACAAAATTGTAATTCACCTATATACTCCAGTTCAAATCACAGTGTAAAAACAGAAAAATATGGAAGAAGAAATAATGCTGATTCTATCCGCCTCAGGCCATAGTGATCTGGGCTGGTGTATCATGCTTGAAGCCTGATTTTGTTGTGTACCAAGGCTGGAGTGTCCTGGGGCTGAGGGAGCTGAGGGCACGTAGCAGGCCACGTGCCTCCACAATGGACCAGGAGTGCCTGTTGCCCTCTGCATAACCCCCAACCTTCAGAATCAGTGGCAGAAATTAAGAGTTTGGAATTAATATATACACAGTTCAGTTGAGTTCAGTTCGGTTCAGTCATTCAGTCGTGTCCTACTCTTTGTGACCCCATGAATCACAGCACGCCAGGCCTCCCTGTCCATCACCAGCTCCCAGAGTTCACTCAGACTCACGCCCATCGAGTTAGTGATGCCATCCAGCCATCTCATCCTCTGTCTTCCCCTTCTCCTTCTGCCCACAATCCCTCCCAGCATCAGTCTTTTCCAATGAGTCAACTCTTCACATGAGGTGGCCAAAGTACTGGAGTTTCAGCTTTAGCATCATTCCTTCCAAAGAAATCCCAGGGCTGATCTCCTTCAGAATGGACTGGTTGGATCTCCTTGCAGTCCAAGGGACTCTCAAGAGTCTTCTCCAACACCACAATTCAAAAGCATCAATTCTTCGGCGCTCAGCCTTCTTCACGGTCCAACTCTCACATCCATACATGACCACTGGAAAAACCATAGCCTTGACTAGACGGACCTTAGTCGGCAAAGTGATGTCTCTGCTTTTGAATATACATCAAATAGATGATCAAAAAGTAATGAAAAGCATAGGAAAGTTAATGAATACAGTGTAATCACCTATACGTGAAAATGAACACAAAGAGAGTAAATAAACATCTAGGCATATCTGAATCATGTATCTGTACAACTGAAACAAATACATCAGAAATCAAAAATATTCCAAACTAAAATAACAAGGAAATTACCGGAAGAAAACAGTGAGACATGAAGAAGTGCTGCCCCCTTTTGGCCTTTTAACAATGCCATGAAAAGCAGTGCTCAGGTCCATTAAGTTGCTCAGATGTGTAGGACTGTGACTCCATGTACTGAAGTACGTCAGGCTTCCCTGTCCATCACCAACTCCTGGAGCTTGCTCAAACTCATGTCCATTGAGTCAGTGATGCCATCCAACCATCTCAACCTCTGTTGTCCCCATTTCCTCCTGCCTTCAGTATTTCCCAGGATCAGGGTCTTTTCAAATGAGTCAGTTCTTCACATCAGGAAGCAAAACTATTGGAGTTTTGGCTTCATCATCAGTCCTTCCAATGAATATTCAAGACTGATTTCCTTTAGGATTGTCTGGTTGGCAGGAATCCCTTAGAAGAAATGGAGTAGCCATCATAGTAAACAAAAGAGTCCAAAATGCAGTACTTGGATGCAATCTCAAATATGGCAGAATGATCTCTGTTCATTTCCAAGGCAAACCGTTCAATATCATGGTAATCCAAGTCAATGCCTTGGCCAGTATCGCTGAAGAAGGTGAAGTTGAATGGTTCTATGAAGACCTACAAGACCTTCTAGTACTAACACTCAAAAAAGATGTGGTTTTCATTATAGTGGACTGGAATGCAAAAGTAGGAAGTAAAGAAACACCTGGAGTAACAAGCAAATTTCACCGTGGAGTACAGAATGAAGCAGGGCAAAGGTTAATAGAGTTCTGCCAAGAGAATGCACTAGTCATAGCAAACACCCTCTTCCAACAACACAAGAGAAGACTCTACACATGGACATCACCAGATGGTTGACACCGAAATCAGATTGATTATATTCTTTGCAGCCAGAGATGGAGAAGCTCTATACAGTCAGCTAAAACAAGACTGGGTGCTGACTGTGGCTCAGATCATCAACTCCTTATTGCCCAATTCAGACTTAAATTGAAGAAAGTAGGGAAAACTACTAGACCATTCAGGTATGACCTAAATCAAATCCCTTATACAGTAGAAGTGAGAAGTAGATTTAAGGGACTAGATCTGATAGACAGAATGCCTGATGAAATGTGGACAAAGTTTCATGACATTGTACAGGAGACAGGGATCAAGATCATCCCCAAGAAAAAGAAATGCAAAAAAGCAAAATGGATGTCTGAGGAGGCCTTACAAATAGCTGTGAAAGGAAGGGAAGTGAAAAGCAAAGGAGAAAAGGGAAGATAGACCCATATGAATGCAGAGTTCCAAAGAATAGCAAGGAGACTTATGGAAGCCTTCCTCAGTGATCATTGCAAAGAAATAGAGGAAAAGAGTAGAATGGGAAAGACTAGAAATCTCTTCAAGAAAATTAGAGATACCAAGGGACAATTTCATGCAAAGATGGGCTCAATAAAGGGCAAAAATAATATGGACCTAACAGAAGCAGAAGATATTGAGAAGAGGTGGCAAGAATACACAGAAGAACTGTACAAAAAAGATATTCACAACCCAGGTAATCACGATGGTATAATCACTCAACTTAGCTAGAGCCAGACATCCTGGAATGTGAAGTCAAGTGGGCCATAGGAAGCATCACTACAAACAAAGCTAGTGGAGGTGATGGAATTCTAATTGAGCTATTTCAAATCCTGAAAGACGATGCCGTGAAAGTGCTAAACTCAATATGCCAGCAAATTTGGAAAACTTAGCAGTGGCCACAGGACTGGAAAAGGTCAGTTTTCATTCCAATCCCAAAGAAAAGCAATGCCAAAGAATGCTCAAACTACCACACAATTGCACTCATCTCACACACTAGTAAAGTAATGCTCAAAATTCCCCAAGCCAGGCTTAAGCAATACATGAACCATGAACTTCCAGATGTTCAACCTGGATTTAGAAAAGGCAGAGGAACCAGAGATCAAATTGCCAACATCTCCTAGATTATGGAAAAAGCAAGAGAGTTCCAGAAAAACATCTATTTCTGCTATATTTACTACACCAAAGCCTTTGACTGTGTGGATCACAAGAAACTGTGGAAAATTCTGAAAGAGAAGGGAATATCAGACCACCTGACCTGCCTCTTGAGAAACCTATATGCAGGTCAGGAAGCAAGTTATAACTGGACATGGAACAACAAACTGGTTCCAAATAGATAAAGGCGTACGTCAAGGCTGTATATTGTCACTCTGCTTATTTAACTTATATGCAGAGTACATCATGAGAAATGCTGGGCTGGAGGAAGCACAAGCTGGAATCAAGATTGCCAGGAGAAATATCAATAACCTCAGATATGCATATGATACCACCTTTATGGCAGAAAGTGAAGAGGAACTAAAGAGCCTCTTGATGAAAGTGAAAGAGGAAAGTGAAAAAGTTGGCTTAAAGCTCAACATTCAGAAAACTAAGATCATGGCATCTGGTCTCATCGCTTAATGGCAAATAGATGGGGAAACAGTGGAAACCGTGGCTAACTTTATTTTGGGGGGCTCCAAAATCACTGTGGATGGTGATTCTAGCCATGAAATTAAAAGACGCTTGCTCCTTGGAAGAAAAGTTATGACCAACCTAGACAGCATATTAAAAAACGGTTGTCAACAAAGGTCCGTCTTGTCAAGGCTATGGTTTTTCCTGTGGTCATGTATGGATGTGAGAGGTGGAGTGTGAAGAAAGCTGAGTGCCAAAGAATTGATGCTTTTGAACTGTGGTGTTGGAGAAGACTCTTGAGAGTCTCTTGGACTTCAAGGAGATCCAACCACTCCATCCTACACTCCATCACCAGGAGATCAGTCCTGAGTGTTAATTGGAAGGACTGATGTTGAAGCTGAAACTCCAATACTTTGGCCACCTCATGCAAAGAGCTGACTCATTGGAAAAGACCCTGACTCTGGGAAAAATTGAAGGCAGGAGGAGAAGGGGACAACAGAGGATGAGATGGTTGGATGACATCACCGACTCAGTGGACATGGGTTTGGGTAAATTCCAGGAGTTGGTGATGGACAGGGAGGCCTGGCACACTGCAGTTCGTGGGGTCTCAAACAGTCGAATACGACTGAGCGACTGAACTGAACTGAGACTGGTTGGATATCCTTATTGTCAAAGGGACTTTCAAGAGTCTTCTCCAACACCACAGTTCAAAAGCATAAATTCTTCGGTGCTCAGGTTTCTTCTATAATCCAACTCTGACATCCACACATGACTACTGGAAAAACGATAGCTTTGACTTGGCAAAGTAATGTCTCTGGTTTTTTAATATGCTGTCTAAGTTGATCATAACTTTTCTTCCAAGTAGTGTCTTTTAATTTCATGAGTGCAGTCACCATCTGCAGTGAATTTGGAGCCCCCCAAAATAAAGTCAGCCACTATTTCCACTGTTTCCCCATCTATTTCCCATGAAGTGATGGCACCAAATGCCATGATCTTAGTTTTCGGAATGTTGAGTTTTAGGCCAACTTTTTGACTCTCCTCTTTCAATTTCATCAGAAGCCTCCTGTTTACTTTCTGCCATAAGGGTGGTGTCATTTGCATCAATATCTGAGGTTATTGATATATCTGAGGTTATTGATATATCTCCCTGTAATCTTGATTCCAGCTTGTGCTTCCTCCAGCCCAGAGTTTCTCATGATGTACTCTGCATATAAGTTAAATAAGCAGAGTGACAATATACAGCCTTGACATACTCCTTTACCTATTTGGAACCAGTCTGTTGTTCCATGTCCAGTTCTGTTTCTTTGTGACCTGCATATAGGTTTCTTAAGAGGTAGGTCAGGTGGTCTGGTATTCCCATCTCTTTCAGAATTTCCCACAGTTTATTGTGATCCACACAGTCAAAGGTTTGGCATAGTCAATAAAGCAGAAATAGATGTTTTTCTGGAACTCCCTTGCTTTTTCTATGATGCAACAGATGCTGGCAATTTGATCTCTGGTTCCTCCTCCTTTTCTAAATCCAGGTCAAACATCTGGAAATTCATGATTCACCTATTGCTGAAGCCTGGCTTGGCGAGTTTTGAGCATTTCTTTATAAGTGTGTGAGATGAGGGCAGTTGTGCAGTAGTTTGCGCATTCTTTGGCATTGCCTTTCTTTGGGATTGGAATGAAAACTGACCTTTTTCAGTCCTTTGGACACTGCTGAGGGCTGCTGGTATGCACAAGGATTAAGGGACTGTAAGTGAAAAACACCTGCCTTCAAGAAAAATCCTAGGTGTCACTCAAAAAATATTTCAAAACAAGGCAGGCATTCAAGTGGCCAATTTCAAGACGTAATTTTAATTTACACCCTTTGAAAGAATCACATGAAAAGATGTCAACATCACTAAACATGAGACATGCAAATCAAAACTACAATGAGGTATTTCCTCACATGGTTCACAATGACCAATGTCCAAAACCGGATAAACAATAAACGCTGGATAAAGTGTGGAAAAAAGGAAACCCTCCTACACTGTTAGTGAAAACGTGAATTAGTAGCAGCCACTTTGAAGAACAGCATGAAGGCAGGTTTTTTAAGAATGGTCATGAGAATAAAATTAGAATACTGCCTAACAGCATATACAAAAATAAACTCCAAATAGATTAAAGACCTAAATAAAAGGACAGACAATATGAAATGCTTAAAGGAAAAAGCAGAACACACTTTGACATAAAATGCAGCCAGTTTTTCTTTGACCCATCTCTTAGAATCATAAAAAATAAAACAAAAATAAATAAATGGGACTTAATTCTCCTTAGAAGTGCTGGCACATACTATCCAAAGCAATCTATAGATTCAATGCAATCCCTATCAAGCTACCAACAGTATTTTTAAGAGAACTAGAACAAATAATTTCCAAATTTGTATGGAAATACAAGAAACCTCGAATAGCCAAAGCAATCTTGAGAAAGAAGAATGGAACTGGAGGAATCAACCTGCCTGACTTCAGGCTCTACTACAAAGCCACAGTCATCAAGACAGTACGGTACTGGCACAAAGACAGAAATATAGATCAATGGAACAAAATAGAAAGCCCAGAGATAAATCCACACACATATGGACACCTTATCTTCGACAAAGGAGGCAAGAATATACAATGGATTAAAGACAATCTCTTTAACAAGTGGTGCTGGGAAAACTGGTCAACCACTTGTAGAAGTGAAACTAGAACACTGTCTAATGCCATATACAAAAATAAACTCAAAATGGATTAAAGATCTAAACATAAGACCAGAAACTATAAAACTCCTAGAGGAAAACATAGGCAAAACGCTCTGACATAAATCACAGCAGGATCCTCTATGACCCACCTCCCAGAGTAATGGAAATAAAAGCAAAAATAAACAAATGGGACCTAATTAAACTTAAAGGCTTCTGCACAACGAAGGAAACTATAAGCAAGGTGAAAAGACAGCCTTCAGAATGGGAGAAAATAATAGCAAATGAAGCTATTAATCTCAAAAGATAAAGAATTAATAAAGAATTAATCTCAAAAATATACAAGTAACTCCTGCAGCTCAATTCCAGAAAAATAAATGACCTAATCAAAAAATGGGCCAAAGAACTAAAGAATTAGTAAAGAATAAAGAATTAATCTCAAAAATATATGAGCAACTCCTGCAGCTCAATTCCAGAAAAATAAATGACCCAATCAAAAAATGGGCCAAAGAACTAAACAGAGATTTCTCCAAAGAAGACATACAGATGGCTAACAAACACATGAAAAGATGCTCAACATCATTCATTATCAGAGAAATGCAAAGCAAAACCACAATGTGGCACCATCTCACACCAGTCAGAATGGCTGCTATCAAAAAATCTGCAAATAATAAATGCTGGAGAGGGTACAGAGAAAAAGGAACCCTCCTACACTGTTGGTGGGAATGCAAACTAGTACAGCCACTATGGAGAACAGTGTGGAGATCCCTTGAAAAACTGGAAATAGAACTGCCATATGATCCAGCAATCCAACTGCTGGGCATTCACACTGAGGAAACCAGAATTGAATGAGACACATGTACCCCAATGTTCATCACAGCACTGTTTACAATAGCCAGGACATGGAAGCAACCTGGTTGCCCATTGGCAGACAAATGGATAAGAAAGCTGTTGTACATATACACAATGGAATATTATTCAGCCATTGAAAAGAATCAGTTCTAATGTGGTGGATGAAACTGGAGCCTAATATACAGAATAAAGTAAGTCAGAAAGAAAAGCACCAATACAGTGTATTAATGCATATATATGGAATTTAGAAAGATGGTAATGATGACCCTATATGTGAGACAGCAAAGAGACACAGATGTAAAGAACAGTCTTTTGGAGTCTGTGGGAGAGGGCGAGGGTGGGGTGATTTGAGAGGGTAGTGTTGAAACATGTATATTATCATATGTGAAATGAATTGCCAGTCCAGGTTCAATGCATGAGACAAGGCACTCAAAGCTGGTGCACTGGGATGACGCTGAGGGATGGGATGTGGAGGGAGGTGGGAGGGGGATTCAGGGTGGGGGACACGTGTACACCTATGGCTGATTCATGTTGATGTATGGCAAAAACCACTACAATATTGTAAAGTAATTAGCCTCCAATTAAAACAAATAAATTAATTTTAAAAAGTGCTGGCACAGCAGAGGAAACCATAAACAGAACAGAAAGACACACCTCATAGCGGAACTAATATGTGCAAACAAAGACACCCATGAGGAATTTCTCTCCCAAACATACAAACAGCTTACGTACCTCAATATCAAAGAAGCAACCCATCAAATAGAGGCATAATATTTAAATGGAACTTTCTCCAAAGGTGACATAGAAATGGCCATGAAGCACATGAAAAGATACTCAGCATGTGTAAGTATTAGAAAACTGTGAATCAGAAGCGGCATCACCTCATACACATCAGAACGGCCAGTATAGAAAATGCTGGAGAGGGAATGGAGGAAAAGAACCCTCCCCCCTGTCGGTGGGAATGAAAGTCAGTAAATCCACAAATGAGAACAGGACAAAGGTTCATGAAAAGTAAACAGAGAAGTGCCATGAGGCCCAGCAATCCCATTCCTGGGCACAGATCCAGAGGAACCACAAGACATATGCACTGCAATGTTCATGGCAGCACTATGTACAAGAGCCAAGACATGGATGAAGCCTTCGTGGGTAAGGACAGGTGACTGGGTAAACAAGATGGGGTACACACACACAGCAATATCGCTCAGCCATAAAGTGAGTGACATCATGCCATGTCCAGCAACAAGGAAGGAAGTAGAGATGATCATACAAAGTGACGTAAGTAAGACAAAGGAAGACATGTATATGATGTCTCTTGGAGGTGGATTCTAAAAATGGATACAAATGAACTTCTTTACCAAAAAGAAACACCCTCACAACATAGCAAACCACCTTATGGCTACCAAAAGGGAAAGGTAGTGGGCAAAAGAAGTGAGAAGATGGAGATGAATATACGCAAACATGACTCTATAAAATAATCAACAAGAACCCACTATAGGACAAGGACCCCTACTCAACACTGCATAATAGAACCCCAAAAAGAACGTGTACCTGGCTATGCATGAGTGAATCATGTTGCTGTACACCTGAAACAAACAAATAAACAACAACAACAAAAACCCCACTCTACAACACTGTAAGTCACATTTACACCAAAACAAACAAACAAAAAAAAATTACAAAAAGAGAATGCTGACTCTACTCCTTTCAGGCCCTAGTGACCTGGGTTGCTGCCACATCCGTGAAGCCTGGGCAGTCTTGAGTCCCTTGGACGGAGTGTCCTGGGGCTGAGGGAGGTGGGGAGGATGTGCCAGCCAATGAGCCCTGCCCATGGACTTGGCGTGCCTGTTCCCTTCTGCACCGGCCCACAACTTCCAGATACAGGCAGGACCTCCTGCAGTGAAACTATACCTACTGCACCCAAAGGAGGTGGAGCTTCCAGGCTGGAAGAGCTTTGGAAAGCCCCCTGGGCTCCACATCTCCAGGTGATGGGGTTCCCACCTCCAGCTTCTTTCCTTAGGGTCACCCCACCTATGATGAAAGCACCTTCCACAGAGAGGTGCAGGATTTGGGACGTGTCCAGGGCATAGGGATAAGGAAGGAAGACGGTATGGGACATAAACCTTGCATATTTCTTCTAGCACATTTGACTCTAATTGACAATCCAGGAACAGAACTTTCCCTAAGGCTCTGGTTCCCCCAGTAACCAGGCATAAAGACACGCTGCTGCCTTGTGGTCATTTCCTGTAACAACAACTTTGAAACCTTTGTTCACGGGCACTTAATATTCACCAGGCACCCCACTCCAGTACTCTTGCCTGGAAAATCCCATGGGTAGAGGAGCCTGGTAGACTGCAGTCCATGGGGTCGCTAAGAGTTGGACATGACTGAGCGACTTTATTTTGAATTTTTAGTTTCATGCATTGGAGAAGAAAATGGCAACCCACTCCAGCGTTCTTGCCTGGAGAATCCCAGGGACAGAGGAGCCTGTTGGGCTACCATCTATGGTGTCACACAGAGCTGGACACGACTGAAGCGACTTAGCAGCAGCAGCAGGCCTGTGGGTGTAAGTAAAAAATACCTGCCCTCAAGAAATGTTCTAGGGGAGGTCAACAGAAAAATATTAAAAATAGAGCAGGCATTCAGGAATTCAATTTGAATAAATAAGTTTAACTCACACTGTTTAAAAAATCACATGTAAAGATGTCAACATTGTTAAATATGTGAGAAATGCAAATCAAAACTTCAAGGAGGTATCACTTCACATCAGTCAGAATGGCCATAGATGGAAACTCTACAAACAATAAACGCTGGAGAGGGTGTAGTGCAAAGGGAACCCTCCTACACTGATGCTGCAAATGGAAATTGGGAGCAGCCACTGTGAAGGACACCGGGCAGGTTCCTTAGGATGAATATGAGAATGAAATTCGGATGCTCCCTAACACCATACACAAAAATAAACTCCAAATAGATGAAAGATCTAAATAAAAGGACAGACACTATAAAAATCTTGAGGAAACGAGCACATGCCTTGACATAAAATGCAGCAAGTTCTTTTTTGATCCACCTCTTAGAATCATGAAAACAAAACAGAAACAAACAAATGGGACCTAATAAACATTAAAAGCATCTGCACAGCAAATGAAACCGACAGTGAAAGAAAAAGACAACCCACAGAATGGAAAAACAAAATTCTTGCAAACAAAGATACCTACAGGGAATTTCTCTTCAACACATGCAAACCGCTAGTAACAGCTCAATATCAAAAAAACCAAACAACCCAATGAAAAAAATAAGCCAAGGAATAAATGCAGATTTCTCCAAAGAAGTCATAACAATGGCCATAAAGCACACGGAATGATGCTCAGCATCACTAGTCCTTAGAGAAAGGCAAATCAAATGCACAATGAGGTATCACCTCACATTGATCAGAATAGCCACACGGAAAACCCTACAACAACAAAGTCTGCAGAGGGTGTGGAGAAAAGGGAACCCTCCTACACTGATAGTGGGAATGTCAGTCAGTACACCAACTAGGGAGAACATTACGGAGGTTCTTAAAAAGCTAAACATAGAAGTACCCAATGAGCCAGCAAACCCATACCAAGGCATAGATCCAGAGGAAAAAAAATTTAAAAATACACCCGCACCCAACTATCGTGGCAGTACTACATGATTAGTAACCACAACATGGAAGCAACTTCAGTGTACAAGGACAGATGAATGAAGACAGAAAATGGGGTACATGTACACAATGCAGTATTACTCAGACTTAAAGAAGGATGAAATAATGCATTTCCAGTTACCATGAAGAAACTAGAGATAATCGTACTAAATGAAGTGAGTGAGATAGAGAAAGACAAGTATAGGATATTAATTCCTGTGGAATCTAAACATGTATATAAATAAACTTCTTTACAAAAGAGAAACATCCTCATAGACTTAGAAAAGAAACACATGGTTATCAAAAAAGAAAGGTGGAAGGACAGGGAGTAATAAGCTAGTTCAGATCAATATCAGTTCAGTTCAGTTCAGTTGCTCAGTTGTGTCCGACTCTTTGTGACTCCATGAACCGCAGCATGGCAGGCCTCCCTGTCCATCAACAACTCCCAGAGTCCACCCAAACCCATGTCCATTGAGTCGGTGATGCCATCCAATCATCTCATCCTCTGTCGTCCCCTTCTCCTCCTGCCCTCAATCTTTCCCAGCATCAGGGTCTTTTCAAATGAGTCAGCTCTCAGCATCAGGTATATATACCTTAAAACAGATGCTGAAGGGCTCATAATAGTCACAAGTCCAAGAGGGCTGTAGATGACACCTGCCCTCAAGAAATGTCCTGGGGTAAGTCATCGGAAAAAAAAATCCAAACAGGGCCAACTTTCAAGAAGCCAGATTGAAGAGGTAAGTTGTTCTCACAAGATGTAAAAATAATAAAAGCACACGGAAAGATAGTCCACATCAGTAATTATTAAGTCAATGCCAAACAAAACTACAAGGTACCACCTCACACCAGTCACAATGGCCATCACCAAAAAGATCTACAAAGAATAGTTCCTGCAGAAAATGTACAGAGAATAAAATCGTCTCACAATTCTTGGTGGGAAGGTAAATGGTGTCACCACTATGGAAAACGGAATGGAGGTTCCTTGAAACACTAAACACAGAGACATCCAATGACCCTGCAAATCCCATTCCTTGGCTTATGTCCAGAGAAAATCACCATTCAAAATGACATGTGGACCTTGACTTTCAGGGCAGCACTATTACAATAGCCAAGACACAGGATATACCAAAATGCCCACTGACAGAAAATTGAAGACTCCGTGGCACATGCACACACTGGGATGCTGCTCAGCCATAAAACAGATGAAATAGTGATACTGGCAGCAGCCTGGATATACCAAGAAATTATCATACTATAAATACTATTCAGAGAGAAAGGACACATATTCTAAGATATCATGTACAGGTGGAATTTACAAGCTCATACCAATGAACTAATTTACAAAATAGAAACAGATTCACAGACTGAGAAAATCAAATTATGTTTATCAAAGGAAAATTAGAAGGGACAGATAAAGTAAGAGTTTGGGATGAAAATATATACACTAATATATATCAAGTTGATAATGAAAAAGACATGCTAAATAGAACGGGGGACTCTACTGAACAGACTGTAATAACCTATATAAGGAAAACCACAGAAAAAGAGTAGATGTACATCTGTGTATAACTGAATCATGTTCATGTACACCTAAAACAAGCAAAACACTGGAAACTCTATGCCAATATAAAATAACAATAAATTACAAATTAAATTACATGAGCTCAGTCTAGAGGAAACAAGACAGTGGGGACCCTATGAAGTAGACATATGACATGCTATGATATTAGACACCACCAAAGCTCTTCTTTCACTCAGCAGAACACAGAGCAGCAACTCACTCAAAGGTGCCTGACCTCATGTGAATGTGACAATATGAAGAAAAAGGACAACAGGTTAACCAGACCAACACCCTTAATTCAGATGTTGGAAATCTCATGGGGACAAGATACACTGAGATAAAGAGCACATATGGGGTCTCTGGGTGCAAGATCCAGACCCACTTGGGTGGGCTGAGCCCCACAGAGCCCCCACACTCTGCTCCTGGGGCCACATGTCCACAGTCTCCAGGGTGAGACCCACAGAGCCCCCAGACTCTGCACCTGGGGCCACATGTCTACAGTCTCCAGGGTGACCCCCTCCCAGAACCTGCACCTGGGGTCACATGTCCACAGACTCCAGGGTGACCCCCTCCCAGATTGTGCACCTGGGGTCACATGTCCACAGACTCCAGGGTGACCCCCCTCCCAAACCCTGCACCTGGAGTGGCAAGACCCTTGGTTAGGACACCAGGTCTCTGCTGATTGGGCCCCTATGGTGGAAACGAGTGAGTTCCTGTAACCTCCTGGCCTGGTAGATAGAAGTATTGGGTGAGTTTCCTTCCCACACACTTTTCCCAGAGAAGTCCTCCTCTTTTCCCTTCAGTTTTATGTGATATTAACTGGTTTTACAGCTGTCATGATAATGTTGAACACACTACCTTGGTTCTGGGGTCTCAGTCTTTTGTTGTTCCGCTGAGGTGCTGCGAAAACACACCAGATGCTGGGCTGGAAGGCAGGTCTGGTCTCTGCTGAGTATAGTTGGTCTACCAGAAGGAGATCACAGCAGCAACCTCACCTGCTGTCTTTGGCTTTTTACCTGAGCCATGTGCCCTGCAGTCAATTCCCCTGGCAAATCTGCTCCCTCCTCTCCATGCTCCTGCTGGTGAATTGGAATAATTACTAGGTAGCTCTCCTGAGGAGCCTACAGGAGCCCTAGGGAGTGGCAACCTTGTAGGGGTAAAGAGGGAATAGGCACAGGCCTGTATAAAATGATACTGCAAAGCATGAACTTCTAAACACAAGTGAAGCTCACACATATTCTTCCCTTTTTCTTAGCTTTGAGTGTACGGTCTCCCTCTGCACACGACTCCGACCCATGCATATGGGGTGAGACTCACACAGTCCCCAGACCCTCTCACCTGGGATCATCTGTTCCCTTGGTCAGGACACCATGGCTGTGGTTGGCAGGCCCCCAAAGTGTAAACAAGCCAGGTCCATATAGTGAAAGCTATGGTTTGTCCAGTAGTCATGTATGGTGTGAGAGTTGGACCATAAAGAAGGCTGAGCACCAAAGAACTGCATATTGAAAAGCAGAGACATTACTTTGCCAACAAAGGTCCATTTAGTCAAGGCTATGGTTTTTCCATTGGTCATGTATGGATGCGAGAGTTGGACTGTGAAGAAAGCTGAGTGCCGAAGAATTGATGCTTTAGAACTGTGGTGTTGGAGAAGACTCTTGAGAGTCCCTTGGACTGCAAGGAGATCAAGCCAATCAATCCTAAAGGAAATCAACTGTGAATATTCATTGGAAAGACTGATGATGAAGCTGAAGCTCCAATACTTTGGCCACATGATGGGACAAGCTAACTCATTGGAAAAGACCCTGATGCTGGGAAATATTGAGGGCAGGAGGACAAGGGGAAAACAGGATGAGATGGCTGGCATCACAGACTCAATGAACGTGAGTTTGAGCAAACAGGAGATAGTGGAAGACAGGGAAGCCTGGCGTGCTGCAGTCTATGGGGTCACAAAGAGTTGGACATGACTTAGAGACTGAACAGCAACAACCAGGTAACCTACCTGAGGTGTCTCGATGAGCCCCAGGGAAGGTGAACTTGTCATAGGGAAATACTAAGAGCCCTACCTCAGCACTGACCCCTGGGAGGACCATGGAACCCCACTCAGAGAAGAGCACAGTTACCCAGAGAAACCGATCTCAGCTCCAGACCCCAGACATCTGAGCACTGACATTCAGACACATGCATGGAGTTTTCCAGACAGAGGCCAAGCCCAGTCTCTACCCAGGGCTCCATATCCTACTGCACAGAGAACCCGGTCAGGTGTAAGTGTTCTCATTGTAGAAGCACATGGTCTCATCTAAACATAATCAGTCTAGACTGGACTTGGAGAGGTCTGAATCTACCATGTAGACAGAACTTGGTCAGGTTCAAAGTAACTTAGGGCTGTGCTCCCAGGAGGCACAGGTCACACACCTGGGGTCTCTCATTATTGGACAGGGGGCTCACCTGCATGTGGGAACTAGGATGTACCTTTCTTGAAGAAGACATCATCACTGGGCTCCACAATTCACCCACATCAGGAAATGGAGCAAAAGCTTTGTCACAAAACATCTCAAGGGGCAAAGCAAAACTGTGGTGAGGTTCTGTGACCACGTGGTGGTCAGGGTACAGGGGAGAGCCAAGAACCTCGTGGAGTGCAGCCCAGTGTCCTGCAAGGACGCACCTTCCAGCCACAAATGATCCCAAAGTCATTCATGATTAACTACTTTATAAACTTTTTATTTTGAAAACCATCAAAGCTCAGAAGAAGGCAAGAATGCATGTGAGCTTCATTTATGTTTAGGAAAGCACACTTACAGTTCAGTTCAATCACTCAGTCATGTCTCTTTGTGACCCCATGAATCGCAGCACTCCAGGCCTCCCTGTCCATCACCATCTCCCGGAGTTCACTCAAACTCACGTCCATTGAGTCAGTGATGCCACCCAGCCATCTCATCCTACGTCGCCCCCTTTTCCTTCTGCCCCCAATCCCTCCCAGCATCAGAGTCTTTTCCAACTTCACATCAGGTGGCCAAAGTACTGGAGTTTCAGCTTTAGCATCAGTCCTTCCAAAGAACACTCAGTGCTGATCTCTTTAGAATGGACTGGTTGGATCTCCTTGCAGTCCAAGGGACTCTCAAGAGTCTTCTCCAACACCACAGTTCAAAAGCATCAATTTTTTGGCACTCAGCTTTCTTCACAGTGCAACTCTCACATCCATACATGACCACTGGAAAAACCACAGCCTTGACTAAATGGACCTTTGTTGGCAAAGTAATGTCTCTGCTTTTCAATATGCTATCCAGGTTGGTCATAACTTTTCTTCCAGGGAGTAAGCATCTTATAATTTCATGGCTGCAGTCACCATCTGCAGTGATTTTGGAGTCCAAAAAGATAAAGTCTGGCACTGTTTTCACTGTTTCCCCATCTATTGCCCATGAAGTGATGGGACCAGATGCCATGATCTTAGGGTATTCATTTTACTCCCCGTGTGTGTGCTAGGTGTGTGCATGTGCCAGTTTGCAGGCATGTGTTGCTCATGTGCATGTGTCTGTAGGTGCACAGCACATATGTGTGCAGTGAGGGTGGGGAGTGGGTGGGTGGGTGGGGGGAGGGGGTGCGTGGGTGGGGGTGGTAGTGGGTCATGGGCTGGGGTCTTGGTGCCTGAGGTGGGCAGGCGGGTCCAGGTGGGATCTCCCCCTTGGGTTCTCTGCTCTGATGGTGTCTATGCCCCACCTCTGCCTGCATTCTCCTCTTGAATGCAGCGCAGTGCCTGTGGGCATCAGCCCCAGCACAAAGTCATCTGACTGGTTGCCTAGGAGGTGTCAGTCCCCATTGCCCCCCACCCTGCGGAGAAGCAAGATCTGAGCGTGCTCCACCCCGACTGACCATCAGGATGGACGGACCTGCTCTCCCCGCCAGACCCTACAGGACTGTCCTTCCTGGGCGTCTGGGGGCAGCGCCTCCTGCTGGAAGCCTGGGGCACTGCAGCCAGGCCACTTTCAGAAATTATTCCGCAAACATTACAAAATGTGAGAGATGAATGTAGATATTCCATGTGTCCCTGAACAGAAGAATGGACAAGCAGACCATGGTCCATCCACACAATGAATGTTGTCCAGTCTGAAAGGAAGGTGTTCTGACACGGGCTACAGGGTGGATGAACCCTGAGGGTATTATGCTCAGTGACATAAGGCAGACGCAGAAGAACACATGATGTTTGAATCCACTCATACATGGCCCCTAGAGCAGTCGGCTCCATCAACACAGAAAGCAGGATGGTGGATGCCAGGGACTGAGGGAGGAGAATGGGGACTGCATGTCTCACGGGGGCTGTTTTGGTTTTGCAAGATAGAAGTAGCAACTGAACAACAGTGCATGCAAGCATTCACTGCAGCAGCATTTACAACAGTAAGACATGGAAGTAACCAAAATGTACATGGACAGATGAATGAATAAAGAAGCCATATATACAAAGAATGGAATATGATTCAACCATGAAAAAAAAAAGCCACTTGCAGGAATAATCTAGAACAACCATAGATTAATCTAGAACAGTCATAGTAAGTGAAGTACTTCAGAAGGAGAAACTGATACCAATGAGCTATTTTATAAAAGCGAAATACACTCACAGTCTTAGGAAACAAACATGGTTACTGAAGGGGAGTGGTGGGTGGAAGGGATAAGTTAGGAGGTTGGGATTCATTTATACTCACAAATATACATAGAATGCAAAATCAACATGGACCTACTTTAGAAAGGGTGGTGTACTACACAATCTATAAGAACATGTATGTGAAAAAAATAAAGGTGAATCAATATGTATACGGGGATAACATGAAGAATCTCTACACCAACAAACACAACATTGTAAGTGAGCTATCCTCCAAAGCAAGTGAACACTAACTTACAAACAAACAAACAAAGATTAATGAGACACAGGCTTCTGTCATGTGGCAGAAGAAACCATGGACTAGGGGTAAGCTTAAGGCTCTGGTTACTGTAGTAACAGGAGTAGGGCGTGAAGCAATCCTGTCTCCTCATGGCCATCTCCCACAACAGAAACTTTAAAGCTATTGTTTACACTGCACTGAAATAAGAAAAAGTTTTTTTGTTTTTTCTCTTTGACCTTTTGGTTCCTTCTCTACTTTAGCTGTTCCTGATCTACAGTCTGCATTGGTAACTGTTTCCTTCTTTTCAGAAGATTAACCTATTGACTGTTTGAAATAATGCAAAAAGGAACAAGAATATAGGAACCTTATACTTTTGTGGAAAAAAATGTTTTTGGGAAGAAATGGAAAGATGGCTTTAGTCTCCATGCTGGCGGAGGAGAGAACACAGTAGGCTTGTGCCTCAAGAACTTGTCTTCCCCGATGAGGAATCAAGGGGATCATACTGTTGGGGCTCATAGTCAGAGTTTGGAGAAAAGAGCAAGCATGCAAGGATCCTGTATTCTTTCTTTCTGCATTGTTTAAAAACAGTCAATAGGCTGGTGTCAGGGAGCCCAGTAACTTGGATCCGGCAGGCAGTCCCAGGAGTTGGATCCATTGTCTTTTGTAGACTGCACTATGGCTTTTTTTCTGTAATGCAAAAAGAGGGAAAAACAAACTATAAGGGGAGGTTTGCAGAGAAAGTACCATAAAGCTAAGCATCAGGATGTGACTAGCATAAAATTAAAAGATAATAGATACGAAGTATGGCTCATGCAGAGTTAGAGGGTGCTGGTTGAGGGATATCCCTGGAGAAGGGCATGGCAACCCACTCCAGTATTCTTGCCTGAAGAACTTCATGGACAGAGAAGCCTGGCGAGCTACAGCCCACGGGATCACAAAGAGTCAGACATGACTGAGCAACTCACACACACACAGGTGCAGGAAATAGCTTACATAACAGGTTAGTCTCCTGAAAAGAAGGAAACAATTATCAATGCAGACTGTAGACCAGGAACAGTTGAAGTAGACAAGGACTCAAAAGCCAAAAGAGAAAAAGAAAACTACTTCTTATTTCACTGCAACACTTATAAACACTTTATATTCACAAGGACTGCTGGACTCTAAATGATAAAAATTTCCATGTGTAACTAATTGAAAATAAATAAAGGCTGGGCAGAATGTGAAGAAGAAAATTCCCACAGTCAATTCCACACACACTAATTAAAATCAAAGCCCATGAAAATGTGCTGGACATCAGGAATTGTTAGAGAGGTGCAAATGAAAACCACAGTGAGGGAACACTGCCCTTGTTTGAAAGGCCATCCTCAGTTGACAAAGGTAAATGCTGGAGAAGACACGGAGGAAAGAGGACACTCACGATGCTGATGAGATGTAAATGTTTGGTTACTGTGGAGAAGAGTATGGAACTGCCTTTTTAAATTCTTACTAAGATAAACATACTGATTCCAGCGCAGGTCACTGGAGGACTTAAAATATGCCTGCTCAGCGTTCCCTCATCGTCAGCACCAACAAGGGAAGATGGTGCCTGAACAGCAGCCCCGCCTGAAGCAGCGGACAGCCTCGGTGAGGGACACACAGTCAGGTCTCTGCCTTGTCGGGTGGTTAACGAGACTCCCCCTCACAGCAAAGGGCTCCTTAACTCCAAATTCATTTCACACAGAGAAGAGGAAAGAATCAGACATAAACTAAAAACTAAATCAAGTATCTTTATTTTTAAATTTAAATATAAAAAGTGAAGGATAAAAGCAGTAAAAATTTCACTTTAAGTGAATAAATTACAAGCTAAATCAACTGTATATTCTGACATATATGAAAAAGAGGAGGAGGATGAAAGCCACACAAACTACTCTAAGTGAGCGGCCCTTGACTATGTGGGTACCTCCCAAGTTCTCCAGCTGACTTCACCACTAGACTCGGCTGCAGACACCATCTGGGAACCAGAGCTGCTCTTTCCATCACACCAGGAGGGGCCTTCTTTTCCACTAGGGCATGGAGAGAACACAAGTCTATACCTTCAGGCACCTCTTCTGCTAGGCTCCAAGCAGAAGGCTCAGCCTGAGTTGTGTTCTTCATCTTCTTCTCCTGTAGGTTAATGGTGGTAAAATGAGGCACAGGAAGCACCTAGAACTTGGGCATCTCCCCTTTCTGCAGCTGTTCTATTTATTTTTTTCTTTCTGTAAGTGACTTTTTTGAATCAAAAGAGAAAGGGCATATTTCCACAGTTCTTCTCACTGGGATTTTGGGCTTTAAAGGTCCTCTGTCATGGGCCGATTGTTGGACTGTTATCACCCCTGGCTGCTCCTCATTCTCATTGTCTTGGGTGGGTTTTGGGTTCTCTTCTTCTAAACAAAGGCAGGAGTCCTGGGGACAGTGAATGGAATTTCTTACACCTAACAAGATATGATAAGGACAAGGCTTCACATAAACTTAAAGTGTTTATCCTCCAATATCCTTTTTGCTTCTTGCTGTTTGATTCTTTTCTCCATTTGAAAATCAAGGCCAATAGGCATGGTGGGTGGCTTCTCTGGCAGTTTCTTAGGGAAAATGCATCCACTGTAAAGAATTCCAGAATCCAATTTCTGTGCTTTAAATTTGTAGAGCCCTGCTTCTACAGAATTACATTTCTTGGATTTGGCGTGTGTTTCCAACACCTCCACAACCTCTTGCTGCATTTTATTCTCTTCTCTGACACTTCTCAGTACTTTTTAGGATCATCTGTATATGGGAAGAAGAACCTGAAAAAGAATAGATATGCATTAATGCATTACTGAATTAAGTTCTTATACACCTTATATAAACACAATATTGGAAATCACCTCTATTCCAATATAAGATCAAAATGAAACTTCAGAGAAAGAAGTAGAAAAAAAAAGGGGGCATGAGAAAATACTGCTGCCTTGTGGCCATTTTCCATAACAACAATGTTGAAAGCTGTGGTGATGGGTGCTTAATATTTTAGGAGGCCTGTGGGGTTGTTGAAGAGGAAAAATTAAAATTTTACATAACCTCCTGCTCCTTCTGTCTCTGTAACTCAGGTTTCTCCTTGCAAAGTCTGGATCACATAGGTCATGTAATCTCAGAAAGTGGGGACTTAATACTAGGAACTGGAGCTTATCTCACTCACCCTGTCCTGCTCTTTGCAACTGCCCAGCCCTGCAATCCTGCTTAATCATGCCTGTCCAGTAAAGGTCAGGCATCCCTGTCCCTGCCTTGACCATTGTTCCCACACACTGAAAACCCCTTAGTTTAAACCAGCCTATTGGCAGCTAGTATTGCCCACTATAGTAGGTCTATAAAAACTCTGTAACCCCTTTGTTCAGGGCTCAGAGCTTGGAGTGTTAACTCCTCTGGGCCCGCCAACATAATAAACCTGAGTTCTCCAACTCTCTGTGGTGCTTGGTTTCTCGATTACTGGTTTCTGCAACATTTCTGGAGTACCCAGTGAGATTCCAACCAAGCCGGTCCCTTGAGCCACCATACTGGTGGCTCAGCTGTTTGGAGTGGAGAAACCCCAAGACAAATAAGCAGGTGCGCCACCTGATGGTATCCTGGGTTCTGTTTTGGACCGGCATTCCAACTCTGGATGGCCGAGCCCTGACCAGACTCGTTGGAGGGAAGGACCAACTCACCAGGAATTGCCATAGAACAAAGTAGAAGAGGAGACTGATCACCTCCTTGGAGCTCCCAGGAAGGGACCACCAGATAGGGGACTGGGAGACTCAGGAGAAGGGAGGCATTGTGATGACCTCTGAACGACTGCGTATGCATGATTGCTGCTTGAAAGAAGTGAAAACGAGCTCCACAGTCCTTGGGCTATGGAGCCTGAGAGGGTCCAGAGCCTGTGGTTCCATGAAGACCTCATAAAGCTAAAAGGTGGTGCCAGTCTCTGGGGGATTTGATCCCTCCCTGCGAGGCTGGTCCAGGTTGGGTGTTTATACCGACCTGCCAATACTAACAGGCATCTTAAATCTCCCTCAGGAGAGTGTCCAGGTGGATGAAAAATGAACGTGAACAAGTGTGAGGCCTGATTCGCTTGTGCTTCAGGTTAGATTGTGTGGTTTCATGGCCTTCGTGGCTATGGAGTCCGATTGGGCCGTAACTTGTGGTTCCATGGTGACCTCATATGGCTCAAGGTGGTGTCTGCCTCTGGGGGACCCAGTCCCTTCCTGCAAGACAGGTCTGGATCAGGGATTTATACTGATCCACCAATGCTAAGAGGCACCTAATTTCCCCCTGGGGCATGACAAAGCAGGCACCTGAACGGTCTCCTCTTTTGAGAGGGCACCTACCCTTGTTTGTCTTTGTGCTACTGACTCAGGGAGGAATACACAGGGAGGGAGAAATTATTGGTTACTAGTTATTCTAACTTACTTCTTGAGCTGACATCTAAGAGATTAGGTTTTCCTCAAAACTTGCCAGGTAGACTACATTTATCAATATGGGGGGAAGTTTTAGAACCAATAGTTTTAGGCTGTATGATAAAGAACTTTAAAAAGAGCTTTGCAGGAGATTACGTAGTCAAGATGACCCCCAGGAAGCTTCGTAACTTATGCAAGCTCGATTTGCCATCCTTTGACGTTGGATGGCCGCCAGAGGGCACTCTCGACCGGCCCACTGTACATGCAGTGCCCCAGGTGGTCACTGGGACTCCACGACATCCAGATCAGTTTCCGTGCATAGACTACTGGCTCCTAATAGTGCAGATCCTGCATGGGCAAGATTTTGCACGAACAGACAGGGACAGAATAGAGCCTTTGTGGCCCAATCACTCAGAAAAAAAGAAAGAAGGGGAAAACCCTATATTCCAGGGAGATCCAGTGGAAGACCCACTGCTGCCCCCACCATACGTTCCCCTGACTCCACAAGCCCCTGCACAGCCAGCGCCAGACCCATTGCCAGACATTCCACCCCCCACCCCCACCCCCACCCTGGTGTCTTCCACACCACCTCATGAGCAAGACTCCAGCCCTGAACCAGGAGGGACGCAGCTCCATTCGACCAAACAATCTAACCAGCTGGCCATAGCCAGTCAGATGCCACTGTGAGAAACTCAAGGTCCTCAACAAGTGAACAAGGATGGCTCAGTCCAGCCTGGTAGCTCCATCCTCTTTTACCAGCCTTCAGCCCTACTGGTCTCCTAAACTGGAAACACCATAATCACATAGTCTGATAAACCACAGGCTATGACTGACCTCTTAGAGTCCATTTTCCACACCTATCTGCCTACATGGGACAACTGTCACCAGCTCCTTATGTCTCTCTTCACCGCTGAGGAAAGGCGACTCATCTCGACAGAAGCCCAAAATGACTCCAAGAGCAAGCCCCCAACAGAGGTCTTAGATGTGGAAGGGTGGACACGGGAAGTGATGCCAGAGATGAGACCTAATTGGGATTTCAGTACCAGAGAAGGACAAGAAACTCTGGGTCGCTGCCATGATGCCCTTTTACAAGGACTTCAAGTAGGAGCCAAAAAGCCCACCAATATGTCCATAATTACAACGATAATCCAAAAAGTGGATGAGACCCTCACCAATTTCTATGAAATACTATGTGAAGCATAGTTCGACCCTGAGACACTCAAGAATCAATGGATAATTAAAGCTCCCTTTGTGGCTCATTCCTGTGTGGACATCCAACGGAAGCTCCAGAAGCTGGAAGGCTTGACTGGGATGAATGCCACACAGCTCCTGGAGGTAGCATATAAAGTCTCTGTGGACTGAGACCGTGAAGCCCAATGAGAAGCTGATAACAGACAGACACAGAAAGCAGTCCTGCTAGCAGCGGCACTGAGGAGCTCAGATCCAGCGAAACAGACTGTTCCCTTGTGGAAAGGGGAAACTAAGCAGAGAGCAGTGCACCTATTGCAGAGAGACTGGACCCTGGAGGATTGAGTGCTCCCATTGCAGAGGGACATCTAAAGGGTCACAGAAGTTCAGTCAACCCAACAAAGGAAGGTACCAACCTAAGCTGGCTGTCCAAAAGCTTATCGGCCTGGCCAGAGCAGAATCAGATTCAGGAAGACTGGGTTTCCTGATCCCGGGCCTCTGGGAGCCCATGGTCATGATGCAAGTAGGGGGCCAATCATTGACTTTTATGGTGGATACTGGAGCTGAACAACACCTGTGGCTCCCCTTACAGGCCAAACAGCAACTATTGTTGGGGCCCCAGGGGGCAGGGCAGCCTGCTCATTTCGCAAAGCCCGTTAGTGTCAGCTAGGGGGCCATCTGGTGACTCATGAATTTATGTCCTTACCGGAATGCCCCATCCCCCTGCTGGGTAGAAACTTACTGACAAACCTGGGGGTGCAAATCACCTTTGAACCCAGAAAACCCGCGAGCCTCACCCTGGGGAGCTGATCAGCTCTGATGATGGCCGTGATCATGCCCAGGAGAGATGAATGGCATCTCTATTCCTCATGGAGGGAACAAGTAAATCCCCCCAGCCTGTTAAAAGAATTCCCTGATGTCTGGGTAGAGAAGGGACCCCCAGGTTTGGCCAAGAACCCTGCCCCCACTGTAGCGGACCTGAGGCCAGAAGCTGCACCTGTTAGACAGAAATGATATCCAGTACCATGCGAGGCATGCCTGGGAATTCGGGACCACACCCAGCGCCTACGAGATGCCAAGATCCTAAATGAATGTCAGACTCCTCAGAACACTCCGCCCTTACCAGTCAAAAAGTCTGGAGGGAACGACTACAACCCTGTCCAGGACCTCCACTCCATCAGCAGTGCAGTGATCACCATCCATCCAGTGGTCTCAAATCCTTACATTCTCCTGAGTCTCTTACCCACTCTGCAAGCTGGTTCACCTGCTTCAATCTCAAGGATGAATTCTTCTGCCTCTGGCTGTCACCAGTCAGCCAGCCTTTACTTGCCTTTAAATGGGAAGATCCACACACTGGGAGAAAGACACAGCTGACTTAGACCTGATTGCCACAAGGCTTCAAAAACTCACTTACCCTGTTTGGTGAAGCCCTGGCTTAGGACCTTTCTGCCTTTCTCAGAGAAACTTTAAACTGCACCTACTCCAGTGTGTGGATGACCTGTTGCTAGCCAGTCCCACCCAAGGGGACTGCTGGAAAGGCACCAAGGCCCTGTTGGCTCTACTCTCTACCACAGGGTACAAGGTGTCATGAAAAAAGGCTCAGATCTGCAGACAGGAGGTCAAGTGCCTCGGATTTGGTCAAGTGCCGAGGCCTTGCCACAAGGGTGGTCAGCATAATGGGCTGACCCATTGGCACTCATCCAGGCACTAAAGCACACCGAAGGGAAATGAGTCAACATCTCAAAAGGGCATTGGGTGCTTGGACATGACAGGAAGCAAGCCATCTGTTCAATACCTTGGCCAAACTCCAAGAAAGAAGTCTATGAGTTCCTTGGGGCTGCCAGATTCCACCGGGTCTGGATACCAGGTTTCTCTGAAGTTGCTAAGCCTTTGTTTAAAGCCACAGCAGGGTCTGGTAAGGAGTCCCTTGAGTGGGGACATGAACAGGAAAAGACCTTCAAGGAGATAAAGAGACTCTTGACCAGTGCTCCAGCATTAGGGCTACCAGATGCGATACGGGACTTTAACCTCTTTGTACATGAGAAAAATCACACTGTACTGGGGGTCCTCACACAAGCAGTTAGGCCATAGCAGCACTCAGTCACATACCTGTCCAAACAACTGGATCCAGTGGCTGCAGGATGGCCGCCATGCTCCAGGCATTAGCTGCCACTGTGGTTCTGAAAGAAGCAGATAAGCTTACTGTAGGACAAAATATAAATGTAAACTTTCCCTATGCTGTTACTTCCCTCATGAACAGCCAGGGGCATAAGTGGCTGACCGGGATGACTCACTATCAAGGACTGCTTTGAGAAAACCCATGGGTCCAACTCAAGACTGTGTGGACACTGAACCCCACCAGCATTTTACCTACAGAAGTGGGATCATAAGTATGAGGACATCATAGATGAAATTTAACTTGAGCAGGCTGGACTTGACAGACATTTCCCTCCAGAACACAGAAGTGGAACTGTTCAGTGATGGAAGCAGTTTCATCCAAGATGGGCAGTGCAAAGCAGGCTCTGCCATAACAACAACTGACTAGATAGTGAAGGCCGAGGCCTTGCCACAAGGGTGGTCAGCATAATGGGCTGAGCTATCGGCACTCACCCAGGCACACTGAAGGGAAATGAGTCAACATCTATACTGATTCAAGATATGCCTTTGCTACTTTACATGTTTGTGGAGTCATTTATAAAGAAAGGGGACTATTGACAGCAGGGGGAAAGGAGATTAAAAACAAAAAAAGAAACTCTTCAGCTGTTAAAAGCAGTCTGGAAGCCTTCCCAAGTGGCAGTCACCCATTGTAAAGGCCATCAGTTAGGAACTGATCCAGTCAGCAAAGGGAATCAGATGGCTGACCAGGCAGCCAAGGAGGCAGCAACCCAACCGAGCCCCACCGTGGGCCCCGAGTCAATCTTTAAGGTCCTCTTGGCACCAGAATTGCCTCTATCCCCAGGGTATACCAAGGAAGAAGATCAGTGGTCTCTAAGTGAGGGAGGAATAAAAGAAAAGGAGGGCTGCTGGAAGCTCCCAAACCAAGGACTCTTTGTCCCCAGCAGTCATGCTGTTCAGTTGGTAAAACAACATCACAACACAACTCGTTCAGGAAAAACTGCGCTGGAGGGCTTACTGAGCTGCTACTATTTCATTCCTAGGCTCCCAATCCTGTGTGCCCAGATCAGTGCTAGATATGTGACTTGTGTGGAAAACAATGCCAGCCAAGGACCAAGAGCCAACCCAGGGGGGCAGACAGTTGGGACACTGCCCTTTGAAGACCTAGAAGTGGACTTTGCTGAAGTCAAGCCCCATATGGGCTATAAGTAGTCTGCATCTGCTTGGGATAGGCTGAAGCTTACCTCACACACACTGAACAGGCACAAGAAGTGGCCAAGGCCCTGTGAAGAGACATGACCCTGAGATATGGGCTGCCTCTCCCCGCAGGGTCTGACTATGGGTCAGCTTTTTTGTCTCAGATAATCCAAAGTTTATCCTGGACACTAGGGATCAAGTGGAAACTTCACATCGCTTACAGGTCACAGAGCTCAGGGAAAGCTAAATGCATGAATTGGACCTTCAGGACTGCATTAGCTAAACTCTGTCAGGAGACCCAGTTATCTTGGGTCAACATGTTATCCCTTAGCCTTACTCTGAGCCCAATGCACCCCGAGTCCTCAAGCTATTCTCCCTTTGATATCTTATATGGGAGAACACCCCTAGTGATAGGAAAACTCAAGGGAGACCCCCAGCAACAACTAACTGACCTGGAGATGTCCCAACACCTCCAGGCCCAGGGAAAAGTCTTTCATCATATCGCCAGAGAAACCTTAGAAAGGACACCCACTCCTTTGGGCAATTGGGTCCATCCTTATCAGCCAGGATTTGAGACATGGGTTAAAGATTGAAAAAATGAACCACTTCAGCCAGTTTGGACAGGCCCTCACACGGTCATCCTGGCAACCCCTACTGCTGTTAAAGTTACAGGTGTCACCCCTTGGATCCACCACACCAGTGTCAAGAAGGCAGCAGCTTCCTGTGATGAGGACACCTCGAAAACATTTCAGGACTCCGAAAATCCCCTCATGGTCTGGTTCCAAAAAGAACAGCCCTCACCTATGAAGGATGCTAAGCCATGCTCTAGTCACTCTGGAAGCTGACTAGTCAATGCACGGCAGAAGCTTAAGCAACCAGCTATCAAAATAACAATGGATTTTCATTGTCCACCCTGGCCTGTATCCCTGATTGGTATTATTGCTGTGCTTGTCACTACAGGACTAGCTTCAGTCACACCCCAAGACTAGTATTTGGATCAGAAGCTCCAGTTAGCTCTCTGTTATCTTGCTGTAGTGGGAAGCTTCATTCTTTTTAAATGTCTCTTATGATCAATTCTCCCTACTAACTAAACTGTTCCACAGTATAGCTGACCAATCCCCCACCTTCACAATAGGCTCAGTTGCTACAGCCGTGACAACCCAGAGACGAGGAAGAAACCTTTTGTTAGTGTTCAGTTACCTGCTATGTGCAGCCTCTTGGTGTCCCTTGCTGTAACATGGTGCCATTCCTTGTCCATCATGCACCTGTCAACATCACAGTTAACCCTTGGAAAATCACTTACTTAACCATCAGCTAGAACAATGTATAGACAGCCAACATTATAGGCCAATCACCTACTGCCTTCATAACAAGGCAATGTATATCCAGGACTCTGGGTGCCAAAAACCTTTTCAAGTTATGCCCTCCACTGCCGCTACCTTTTCCTCATCAGAGGATCCAAACTCGGCGGTATCCTGATACCATGGCATTGCCATCATGCCCCTGTGCCTCCATCCACCCTCCAATGCCATGCAGATTGTTAAAATCCAGAACAGGTGTCTGACAAATAAGTGGAAAAACCTACTAGACATGGACAATAAAGCAGAGAAACAAAATCAGGGACCAACTTTGCCCTAAAAAGTCAGGCTCTGACTGTTGGCAGTATGACCCAGGTTACAGAGTTAACTCCCCCTTAGACCTTTGTCTGTACCAGTTTCTCAATGCAACTCATTGCCTTCTTAATGACACCAACCCCAAGCTGGCCAGGGATTGCTGGCTTTGCTTATCCTTAGGAGGCCCATGGTACTTAGCAACACCAGTAGCTAACATCCAATAGCCAACATCCAACAGCCAACATCCAACAACCATGGGGACTCCTACAGATCCACACTTACAAGGGCCAGTTTTATGGACAATTGAGTTAACTCAAAAGGCTCCAGAATGCTTTATAAATGATAGAGGAACTGAACCTGTAGGCAATTTAGCCAGGGACAAATGTAATCGGAGTTTAAAAGGTGAGTGGTCCATTCATCCTCCCACAAACACATATGGTGCCACCCCCATCAAGGCCTTTTCTTTGGTTGTGGGATAGATGCTTATTTATGTCTACCATTAAAATGGGTGGACCTTAGCTTTCCTCATTCCCCAGATGAATATTGTTCCTAACAACCAGACTCTTACCATACCTTTGGCAGCACGTATGTGGTCAAAAAGAGCCATCCAGTTTATATCCCTACTAGTTGGTCTGGGAATTATGTCTGGGATAGGTATGGGAACAGGAGGAGTTGCTTCATCAACCACCTTTTACCGTACACTATCAAAGGGCTTCACATATAAAATTGAGAGAGTAACCAAATCTTTAGTGGCCTTACAGGACCAACTAGACTCCCTGGCTGAGGTGGTTTTACAGAATAGGAGAGGGCTCTTGATGGAAGTGAAAGAGGAGAGTGAAAAAGTTGGCTTAAAGCTCAACATTCAGAAAACGAAGATCATGGCATCTGGTCCCATCACTTTATGGGAAATAGATGGGGAAACAGTTGGAACAGTGTCAGACTTTATCTTTTTGGGCTCCAAAATCACTGCAGATGGTGACTGCAGCCATGAAATTAAAAGACGCTTACTTCTTGGAATAAAAGTTATGACCAACCTAGATAGCATATTCAAAAGCAGAGACATTGCTTTGCCAACAAAGGTCCATTTAGTCAAGGCTATGGTTTTTCCAGTGGTCATGTATGGATGTGAGAGTTGGACTGTGAAGAAAGCTGAGTGCAGATGAATTGATGTTTTTGAACTGTGGTATTGGAGAATACTCTTGAGAGTCCCTTGGACTGCAAGGAGATCCAACCAGTTTATTCTAAAGGAGATCAACCCTGGGTGTTCTTTGAATGGAATGATGCTAAAGGTGAAACTCCAGTACTTTGGCCACCTCATGCAAAGAGTTGACTCATTGGAAAAGACTCTGATGCTGGGAGGGATTGGGGGCAAGAGGAAAAGGGGACGACAGAGGATGAGATGGCTGGATGGCATGACTGACTCGATGGACATGAGTTTGAGTGAACTCCGGGAGATGGTGTTGGACAGGGAGGCCTGGCGTGCTGCGATTCATGGGATCACAAAGAGTAGGATACGACTGAGTGACTGAACTGACTGAGACCTACTGACAGCTGAAAAGGGAGGACTCTGCCTCTTCTTAAAGAATGCTGCGTTTATAGAAACTAATCAGAAATAGAGATATGGCCATACCGCTAAGGGGACAAATCACAAAAAGGAGAGAGAAACTAGCAAATTCCTGGGGTAATTGGAAGACTATCTGCAGCTGGGCATCGTGGCTTCTCTCTTTAACTGGTCCTCTCTTCATGTTCTTGACAGCACTCTTGTTTGGCTCTTGTATTCTCAAAGCTACTACCTGGTTCATAACCTCTCAGATTGAATCCATAAAGTTACAAATAGTAATAGCTTAATATAGTTCCCTAAATGATGAGGAGCTCTGAATGTCCTACCAAAATATGAGATGATGCTTTCTACAACAAGTGATAGAAGCATTGAGAGTGGGGAACGAAGAGTAAAGTTAAAATTTTACATAACCTCCTGCTCCTTCTGTCTCTGTAACTCAGGTTTCTCCTTACAAAGTCTGGATCACTTAGGTCACATAGTCTCAGAAAGCAGGGACTTACAATTCTAGGAACTGGAGCTTATCTCACTCACCCTTGTCCTGCTCTTTGCAACCGACTAGCCCCTGCAAACCTGCTTAATCATGGCTGTCCAGTAAAGGTCAGGCATCCCCTTCCCCTCCTTGACCATTGTTACCACACATGGGAAACCCCTTAGTTTAAACCAGCCTATTAGCTGTAGTATTGTTCACTATATTAGGTCTATAAAAACTCTGTAACCCCTTTGTTCAGGGCTCAGAGCTTGGAGTGTTAACTCCTCTGGGCCCGCCTGCATAATAGACCTGAGTTCTCCAACTCTCCGACTGTGGTGTTTGGTTTCTCAATTACTAGTTTCTGCCACGTTTCGAGTAAAGAACGCCTATCTTCAAGGAATGTTCTAGGAGTGTTCATCAAGTCACAGTACAGACATTCAAGAGTCAATTGCAAGATGTTTAAAAAAATCATACACTTTAAAAAAATCACAGGAAATGATGTCAACCTTGCTAAATATTCAGTTCAGTTCAGTTGCTCAGTCGTGTCCGACTCTTTGCGGCCCCATGAATCACAGCATGCCAGGCCTCCCTGTCCATCACCAACTCCCGGAGTTCACTCAGACTCATGTCCATCGAGTCAGTGATGCCATCCAGCCATCTCATCCTCTGTCGTCCCCTTCTCCTCCTGCCCCCTATCCCTCCCAGCATCAGAGTATTTTCCAGTGAGTCAACTCTTCCCATGAGGTGGCCAAAGTACTGGAGTTTCAGCTTTAGCATCATTCCTTCCAAAGAAATCCCAGGGCTGCTCTTCAGAATGGACAGGTTGGATCTCCTTGCAGTCCAAGGGACTCTCAAGAGTCTTCTCCAACACCACAGTTCAAAAGCATCAATTCTTCGGCGCTCAGCCTTCTTCACAGTCAAACTCTCACATCCATACATGACTACTGGAAAAACCAGAGCCTTGACTAGATGCACCTTAGTCGGCAAAGTAATCTCTCTGCTTTTGAATATACTATCTAGGTCATAACTTTTCTTCCAAGGAGTAAGCGTCTTTTAATTTCATGGTTGCAATCACCATCTGGAGTGATTTTGGAGCCCCCAAAAATAAAGTCTGACACTGTTTCCACTGTCTCCCCATCTATTTCCCATGAAGTGATGGGACCGAATGCCATGAACTTCATTTTCTGTAAGTTGAGCTTTAAGCCAACTTTTCACTCTCTTCTTTCACTTTCATCAAGAGGTTTTTTAGTTCCTCTTCACTTTCTGCCATAAGGGTGGTGTCATCTGCATATCTGAGGTTATTGATATTTCTCCTGGCAATCTCGATTCCAGCTTGTGTTTCTTCCAGTCCAGCGTTTCTCATGATGTACTCTGCATAGAAGTTAAATAAGCAGGGTGACAATATACAGCCTTGACGTACTCCTTTTCCTATTTGGAACCAGTCTGTTGTTCCATGTCCAGTTCTAACTGTGGCTTCCTGGCCTGCATACAGATTTCTCAAGAGGCAGGTCAGGTGGTCTGGTATTCCCATCTCTTTCAGAATTTTCAACAGTTTCTTGTGATCCACACAGTCAAACGCTTTGGCATAGTCAATAAAACAGAAATAGATATTTTTCTGGAACTCTCTTGCTTTTTCCATGATCCAGCAGATGTTGGCAATTTGATCTCTGGTTCCTCTGCCTTTTCTAAAACCAGCTTGAACATCAGGAAGTTTATGGTTCACATATTGCTGAAGCCTGGCTTGGAGAATTTTGAGCATTACTTTACTAGCATGTGAGATGAGTGCAATTGTGCAGTAGTTTGAGCATTCTTTGGCATTGCCTTTCTTTGGAATTGGAATGAAAACTGACCTTTTCCAGTCCTGTGGCCACTGCTGAGTTTTCCAAATTTGCTGGCATATTGAGTGCAGCACTTTCACAGCATCATCTTTCAGGATTGAGAAATCCAAATCAAAACTACAATGAAGTATCACCTCACACCAGTCAGAATGGCCATTGTCAAATACTCTACAAAGAACCGAGGCTGGAGAGGGTGTGGAGAAATGAGAACCCTCCTCCATCAATGTTGTAATGTCAGCTGGGAAGAGCCACTATGGAGAGAGTGTGCATGCATACTAAGTCACTTCAGTCATGCCTGACTCTTTTCAACCTTGTGGACAGTAGCCCACCAGGCTCCTCTGTCCATGGGATTCTCCAGGCAAGAATACTGGAGTGGAATGCCATGACCTCCTCCAGGGGATCTTCCCCACCCAGGGATTGAAGCCCTGTCTCTTATGTTTCCTGTGTTGGCAAACAGGTTCTTTACCACTAGTGCCACCTGGGAAGCCCATGGAGACAGTGTGGAGGTTCCTTAGACATTGAAACTTGGAACAAAATTAAGATATTTCTGTTGACTTAAAAATATTCACAACCTAAAAGTTGAGATTTATGTTTTATTTGGTGGGAATTTTTCGGGCTTTAAGCCTAGGAAACACCATCTCAAGTAACCCTGAGAGAACCCTAGGAGGTGAAGGGAGGAGCCAGGTTACAAGAACTTTGTAACAAAGGGCAGATAGTTTGAATATAAAAAGAATATTGTTAAAGAAAACCAGATATCCTGAGTCAAGGAATTTAGTGTTTTTCTGTGTATGGGAAGATGCACAAGTCAGGGCTCCCTGAAATCATTCCTTTCATATGCACCTCCCCTGTCTGGGGCCAGTGTCTTGTTTTCACATCCTGAGCTTCCTTTCCTCAGGGCTCACCTTAGGGAATGTCTGCAGTCTGATGGCTGCTAGAAAGCGGATACTCTTCCTGAGTTCCCTGAGGGCTCACCGGCTCACACAGAAGGACTGCAATTGCTGATGACTATGACATCCTTGTTTACTGATACAGCAGGAAATATTCTTTCTCACTCCCTAACACCATACACAAAAATAAACTCCAAATAATTTACAGATCTCAAACCACAGAACACCATCAATATGGGACTCATGACCCGTGTTTCCTGCAGGTCTGTCTTTAGGATCTAGAGAGCAAATGTGAGCAGACTTGTAGCAGAGCCTGGGATGGGCTCAGTTTTGGTGGTTGGTGGAGTGACTGCTCTCATCCCCAGGCCCTGCCTGCATTAGCCCTTCAGACTCTGGGTTGGGGAGCCCATGGTGTGTGGGTCCACCTGTGCCCACCAGGGAGGCCTGGAGGACTTGGCAAGGAAGTACTACTGTGGCCATCACCTGTGCAGAAGCTTCTGAGCCAGGGCCCAGTGGGAGATCTTGTCCTGCACATGGGTTTCAAGTCCACAGCACACACCAGCTTTTAGCAGCTCTGTTTCTAGATGCAAAACAAAGTCCTAATATCTACTATGCACACTGTATAGTAAAAAGTCACTTCTGATCTAGCTTTAGGTACTGCCTCTGGGTCTCTCCTGACTGGACACTCAGTAGCCAGTCACTGAGTCATGACTGTAAGGTGGTCATGGGGGGAATGAGAGCATACAGTCCAGGCCCTTTAGGGGCTGTGCTGTCCACAAAGCAAGTACGGTAGCTGTAAGTGTAAGTGTAGCAAGTACTGTAGCTGTAAGCCCTTCACCCACCCTACAGGCAGAGACTTCTGTTCCCTTACAGATTGTTACCTAGTTGTATGGACCCTATTTGGGCCTGAGTCTGGCTGAGACTCTCTGCCTCAACAGGGAAGGTTTCCTTTCTCCATTCAGGTTCAAGTAGGTGATTATGAAACCAAAGCTGAGACCAACGTACCACAGGCTTCATTCAGAGGCCAAAGAATGGAGAAGCGGGAATTAAGTTCACAGGTCAGCTTCTCGCCCACCTGGAGAGAGGGCTTGAATTCTCCAGAGTTAAGACAAAGGAGAAGAAGTGAGGCTAATGCTGGGGAGGCATGTGCACTGAGGGAAGAGACAGGGCTTTTTCTAAGGGAGAGGTGTGCCACCTCCTTTTTATCCTTTTAATGGTTCTTCCTGTCTGGTCATGGCCACCAGTAGATATGCCACTTAATATGATAATATAGTAAAATCAACATACAATGAGACTCAAAGTCTGTTGGAGGTCAGATTCATTGCCATCTTGGTCCCAGCTGGCTCAATCTGGTTTTGTTTTTTGTAGCTTCCTTTCTTCTCTCTGGATCCTTTGACTTGCTAACTCCTGCAAAAGGTGGGGGTTGGAGGGTTGTGAGCAAGGGCACTCCTATTAAAAGTGGGTTCATGGGTTTTCAGCAAGGGCCTGGAGCAGCTCTGACAACATG
The DNA here is from genome assembly GCF_023091745.1 of Budorcas taxicolor. Classification (NCBI taxonomy): domain Eukaryota; kingdom Metazoa; phylum Chordata; class Mammalia; order Artiodactyla; family Bovidae; genus Budorcas; species Budorcas taxicolor. The sequence goes on along the minus strand of NC_068914.1, from coordinate 45,610,064 downwards.
ATGAAGAGGCTGAGAGGGCGGTGGGTCTCACACCTGCACCGGGCCTGTGGCCAGATGAGGAGACAGTCAGCAGGGAGTGTGAGGTCAGGGAAAGTTCTCACTGTGTTTACAGGGAAGATGTGAACGCAGGTCCAGATGCAGACTGCCTGCAGATGCTGCTACAGAGCCCCTGACCTTTCCTGAGGATACTGGCTAGGGGAAGGGGAGTCAGGCAACAGGGAAGACACCTTGTTCTAGATGCTCTTGTGGGGAAGTATGGGCATAGCAACAGGGGCTCAGCCTGCAAAACTCAGAACCACTCCAAGATCAGCTCTACTGGACATGGAGGTAAGAGTAGGGTTTTCAGGGCCACCTCACCTGTGGGAGGGAGAGAGGGTTTAGAACAGGGCAGGGAGCTGCCCACTACCTGTTGAGCTTCCTGGGACAGCGGTGACAAACAGCCACATATGGAGGCTCCAAACAACAGAAGCCTGTCCTCTCTCAGTCCTGGAAACCAGATATCTGAGATCAAGGTGTTCCATCACTTCGCTCCCCCCAGAGGCTCCAGCAGAGGGTCCTTTCTGCCTCTTCCAGCTTCTACGGGCTCCAGGTGTCCCTGGGCTCATGGCCTCCTCCCTCCCATCTCTGCCTCTGTCTTCACCCGGTGTCTCCTCTGTCTGCCTCTCTTCTCTTGTCTCTCTGAAGGAAGCTGACATTGATTTAGGGCCAGTGTGATCCAGGATGACCTCACCCCCAGATCCGTAACTGCAAAGACCTTCTTACAAATAAGTATCCATTCTCAGATTCTGGGGTCATGATGTGGACTTAATTTTGAGGGGCCCCATATTCAACCCAGGACAGCACCCAGACACCAGCCAAGTTACTCCAGACAGCAGTCAGACTTGAGTCTGGTTCCTCAGGACAGCAGTCAGGCACCAGGCAAGCTCCTCAGGACAGCAGTCAGGCTGGTGACATCCTGTTTTTCTGCAGAGGTGTCTTCAGTTTCTTGTGGGAAGTTAGATTAGGTGGGGGGCCCTGCTGTCTGATCTCCTGGTCATTCCAGGGCCAATGCTCAAGTGTCCCTTCAGGAGTGTGGGAGTATCCCAGGGCTTCGTGCATAGTCTACATGGACTGCTTAGTGGTCACACACCTGCAGGGGCTGGACTGACCCCTGGACCACTGCACCTTCTACATCGACAGCTTGGTGCCCTGTGCACAGATCTACAACCATAATGTGTGGGCCTACAAGATCAGTGTGAGCCCTTCTGCCTGCCACATGGCCTCCAGTCCCACCGTAGACCCCTCCTCATCACATTAAGCCCCCAAGAGCTCTGTTGGGAGGGGTGAGAACTTGGCCATGAAGAAGACAGGGCAGAGCTTAATGCAGCAGATGTAGGCAAGTACTAAGGGTGCTCAGGTATTTGTCCTCCAAAGGCCCAGAATGTGGGTGTCCAAGACATGAGGGTTCTGACTTGGAGGGTCACCTCTACCTGGGTGGGTGGGGGATGTCACTGCAGGGAGACTGTGTCCTTGGATGATTTTCCAATTCTCCCCACCCCAGGTTCACCTTCCCTTCCCTTCCCCCTTCTCCATTAATAGTCTTTAAATAGTGTCTCTCACCCAATGGGCCTGTGTGGGAGGTTTTGATATTGTATAGGGTCCCAGTGACCAGTGCCCCATGTGTTCTGTGTGTTTTGGAAGGGGAAGGAGCCCCACTCTCACTGTCCTGCTCAGGAATGATGTGGGGTGCAGCAGCCCCAGGCTTTATTCCGCAGAATCTCCCTTTCTGTGGACGTCTCCCCTCACTCCTCTATCCTCCCTCGATGCTCAGGAACCACAGCATGGAGGCATCTCCAGCACCAGGGCCCCACCCTAGGGAATTTCTCAGAAGCAGGGACCAAGCCTGGGGGCTGAGGGGAGGATGGAGCCAGCCTCTTGGTGATGCATGGGGGCTAGGATGCCTCATGCTCAGGAGGGCCTTGGACTCAGCTAACTACCACCTGGGTCTCCTACCCCTCCCCAGTAGAGGGCCTCTCAGATTCCAGACACCCAAGATCCCCCACTACTTCCAACCCTGACTGCAGAGTCAGAGACCCAGAGGCCCATTTAAGTCTTGTCTGACTCTTTGCAACCCTATGGACTGCAGCATGCCAAGCCTCCTTGTCCGTTACTATATCCTGGAGTTCGACCAATTTCACATCCATTGTGTCTGTGGTACTATCTAACCATCTCATTCTCTGTCGTCTGCTTCTCCTCCTGTCCTCAATCTTTCCCAGCATCAGGGTCTTTTCCAATGAGTTGGCTCTTCGCATCAGGTGGTCAAAGTACTGGAGCTTCAGTTTCAGTTTCAGTCCTTCCAATGAATGCTGCTGCTGCTGCTAAGTTGCTTCAGTCGTGTCCGACTCTGTGTGACCCCACAGACGGCAGCCCATTGTGTTCCGCCATCCCTGGGATTCTCCAGGCAATAACACTGGAGTGGGTTGCCATTTCCTTCTCCAATGCATGAAAGTGAAAAGTGAAAGTGAAGTCGCTCAGTCGTGTCTGACTCAGCGACCCCATGGACTGCAGCCTACCAGGCTCCTCTGTCCATGGGAGTTTCCAAGCAAGAGTACTGGAGTGGGATGCCATCGGGGTTAATTTCCTTTAGGATTGACTGGCTTGATTTCCTTGCTGTCCAACATCTCTCAAGAGTCTTCTATTAATTCTTCAGTGCTCAGCCTTCTTTATGGTCCAACACTTACATCCATACATGACTTCTGGAAAAAACCTTAGCTCTGAATATATATAACTTTGTTGGCAGAGTAATGTCTCTGCTTTTTAATAAGCTGTTTAGTTTTGTCATAGCTTTTCTTCCAAGGAGCAAGCATCTTTTAATGGCTGCTGTCACTGTCTTCTGTGATTTTGGAGCCAAAGGAAAATAAAAGTCTTTAACTGTTTCCATTGTATCCTTATCTATACACCATGAAGTGATGGGACCAGATGCCATGATGTTATTTTTTTGAATGCTGAGTTTGAAGTCAGTTTTTTCACCCTCCTCTTTCACTTTCATCAAAAGGCTCTTTAGTATCACAGTTCAAAATCACCAATTCTTCAGCACTCAGCCTTATTTATGGTCCAACTCTCACATCCATACTTGACTACAGGAAAGACCATAGCTTTGACTATATGGACCTTTGTCAGCAAAGTGATGTCTTTACTTCTTAAAAATAGTTAAGGAACAATTAATTGGAAGCTATGAGGAATGAAATGAATATAGATGTAAACTTTACAACTCACACTAAATTCACTGTTATTCACAGACAAATTTTAGATACAAAACTATTCAATTTACAGGAGAAAAGTGACATGAGTTTGGGTTTGGCCAAGTACATCATGAGCTTTGGAGTGTTGACACACAACACAGAAAGACAATCCACAAAGAAAAGCAAAGGATTCCCTGGACTTAATAAAATTAAAGATTTCTACTCTGTGAAAGACAAATCAAAAAACAAGTCAAAAACTTGTACCAGAACATTCTCGTCCCAAAATGAGACCTCAGATGAATCTTCATGAGCTGTCACTTCCCGTTGCCCTTCCCCTCCTCCAGTATTTGACACCACTAACCTGCTTCCTGTCTCTAGGTTTGCCTGTTCTGGATGTTTCCTGTAAATAGAATCATCCTAACACCTAAGGTGATAGTATGAAGAGGTGGAGACTTGAGTGGTGATGAGGTCATGAAAGAGGAGCCATGAATGGATTAGTGTTCTTATAAAAAAGACTCCCGGGGAGCTCCCTCATCCCTTTCTCCAGGTGACGACACAGTGAAGACACGGTCCCCCACAAAGAACAGAGCTTCACCGGAACCTGACCAACCTGACACCCTCATCTCAGACTTCTGGCCTCCAGAACTGTTGGAAATACAATTCTGTTGCTGAGGCCCTCATTCTGCTATTTTGCTATGGTAGCCCAAGCATTCTAAGACAGCATTTTTTCTGTGCCTGGCTTCTCTCACTGAGTATTGTGTGTTCAAGGTGAGTGTCAAGGTGAGTGTGTTCAAGGTTGAGTGAGACCATGCTGCAGTGAGTGTCACTGCTCCACTCCTTTTCATGGCTGAGTAATAGTCCATTGTGTGGATGGACCATATTATGTGTATCTGTTCCCTGTTCATCTGTGATGGTCATTTGGGTGGTTTCTACCTTTCAGCTGTCATGAATTGTGCTGCTATGAACATTCATGTACAAGTATTTCCATGGACATGTTTTCCTTTCTTGGGTTTATATGTGGGAGTGAAAGTACTGAGTCACATGGTGACTCCATGTTTGACATTTTCAGAAACTGCCAAACTAATTTCCAAAATGATGGCATCAACTCATATTCCTACTAGCCATGTTTGAATATTCCAACTTCCCCACTTATTATTGTCTGTCTTTTTAATTCTAGCACCTTAGTGGGAATGAAATGCTATGTCATGGAGGTTGGAATTAGGGTAACCCCTTAGAAGATAAGATTCCTTTCTCAGTCCTGTAGGGGGTCATGATGACCACCACTTATCTTGTACATGCAGATGTCTTTGGTGAGAGTTATGGACAAGGCCATGTCATTTCCCTCAAAGACAGTAATTGCAGACTTTCCTGGTGGTGCAGAGGATAGGAATCCACCTGCCAAAGCAGGGGACATGGGTTCAATCCCTGGTTTGGGAAGATCCCACATGCCATGGAGCAACTAAGCTCACATACTGAGCTACAACTACTGAGCCCACTTGCTGCAACTACTGAAGCTTTCATGCCCTAGAGTCCATGCTCTGCAACAAGAGAAGCAAGCACAATAAAAAGTCCATGCACTGCAAGGAAGAGCAGCAACTGCTTCCCACAACTAGAGAAAAGCCAGCAGAAACCAACAAAGACCCAGTGCAGTCATAAACAAATATTAAAAAAAAAAAAAAAAAGATAGTGATTGATGCAGAACAGACTGGTCAGACAACCACAGGGCTGCACCTAAAGGAAGTTCTCAGCTTACATACTCACTTGTGACCTTATTAATGTCACTAGCTATATTACTTGTATTCTGCCTAATAATCTTGTAAAACAAGATTATTGTTTCTTGCATTACTGAATGTGTGACTGAGCCTCCCATAAAAATAATGAACAGGTGACCTGAAACAGCTGATCAAATACATAGTTCTATAAGATCAGTGATTGTAACAATGTGACTCTAGGTATGGGAAAAAACCACGGAGGAAACCATTTCCAGGACTAACATTGACCAGTAGGACAGACAGCCCAAGGCCTTGGGCTGCTGTTAGCAGGGCCTAGTCTGGTAGAAGCAGGTTGAGTGGCCCATCAATGGAATCCTCGCTCAACGTGGAAATGAGCATTCTTAGGACCTTAGGACAAATTGGTCACCAAATGCCTCCCAAACCTTGGTCAAAATTAAGACCAAAGGGAGGGACTGTAACATAAAGAAAATTTCCCACCACCCAGCTCTAAAGGAATGATGTCATCAACACTGCAGTCACTGACCTATAGGACACCCTGAAAGGAATTCAGACAACCATAAGGATGAGGCACTTTGTGCTCTGGGAAATCTAGCAGAACTGGCTCTCAGACAGTCAAATATTTTCAGGAGAAACTTTTTGTGAACCTGGATTCTCACCTCTTCACATGCTTAGAAATACATTAAAACCTTTAAGGCATCTGTTCCTCCTGAGTAGCAGTGAGCACATAACCCTTCATCAGAATCACAGTAATTCTCTTCCCTCACCTCTTCAGAATGGTCCTCAGAAATTTCTGAGAATCTGTCTCCTGGGTTATAATCCTCAGGTTCGCTCAAATTAAAATTTCCACTTCCTGCTTAGATTGTGTGTGTTAATCACTAACTTGTGTCCAACTCTTTGTGATCCCATGGACTGTAGCCAGCCAGGCTTCTCTGTCCATGGAATTCTCCAGGCAGGACTACTGGAGTGGGGTCCCATTCCTTTCTCCAGGGGATCCTCCCAACCCAGGGACTGAACCCAGGTCTCCCACATTGTAGGCAGATTCTTTACCAAATCAGCCACCATGGAAGCCCCTTACTTAGATTGACCATTGAATAATTTGTCATTGTTGATATATTCATTGTCTTGATGGGGGACAAGTGTTTCCAACCATATCAAATTATACACTTTAAACATGTGCATTTGTTATATGTTGATTACACCTCAACAAAACTGTTAACCTGGAATTTTAGGTAATAGTGCATCATTGCACATTCAGTGGCTTAAACAGAAACTGCATTTTGATCTCCTCCCGCCTCTTTTTTTTGGCTGTGCCACCTGGCCTGCGAGATCTTAGTTCCCTGGCCAGGGATCAAGCCCATGCCCCCTGCAGTGGAACTGCAGAGCCTTAAACCACTGGACAGCTAGGGAAGTCCCTCCCTTTTTTGAACTTATATAGGAACGGTGTTCGCCCCAGCTCCATCTTATTCTGATCTTGTTGAGGCTGCTTGCAGGATGCATCCTGCAGTTTGCCTAGCCCTGGTTTGGTGAGCCTCCTTGCAATACAAACACCTGTTTTTCTTGCAGTGAACACTGAAATGAGTCTTGACTGTCAGAGAATTCAACCAGGCTGGTGGGCCAGGCAGGGAGGGATGAAGAGGGCAATTATATTTCACAAGCAGAATAAGCTAATATACAGATTTAAAGAAAATGCACTTGAAGAATATCCTACAGTAAGAACCTTTTATTGAAACAGAATACCACATGTATGAAGGCATAATAAGATGGACAGCGTTGCCTGTTTCCCGAGCCTGTTAATCTCATCAGGTTAAGCAAGACTTTCTCAATGAAAGGGATGCTGGTCGGGTTGACAGCTGCTCAGTTACTGATCCTGGGGATGCTCTTGTCCTGCTTTCCAGACACTGAAAAAGGATTCTCATCAACCCTCTTGAAAGCTTCCCACTGTGTCCTTTCAACAGGATTGAAGGAAACACTAATCAAGTTGTCAGCTGATAGGTTACCCAGCTTTTCTTGTGATACTTGGTTATGTAATTGGGAAGGAATTGAATAAATAAGTTATTCTCATCTGAGCAAGGTATCTGTGCTAATATCTAAGAAATACAAACTAGGAATAGATCTAATTATTGAATCTTTTCTCTTCCTAGCAATTAGTCATTGGTCATCTTTGGATACATGTGAAAAACAATAAAAGGAAAAAGCATTCTATTAAAAATGTATTTCAAATAGATTTATTTTTAATAATTATAAAAATGTGCAATCATATATATACTAATTTAATGAGTCTGAACTACTCATAAATGTAATAATTCAGACATAAATGTAACCCTTAGAACTTTATGATCATAATAAAAAAAAAATCATAGGTACTTCTAAGAATGGTCATGTTGGGTGACCAACAAGGCTTTTATGTGACAAAGTACTGCATTGGAATAACATTCTCTGAGTGATGTGGGATGAAAAGACAGCTTCAAAGAGAAAACAAAGCTCAGGAAGCCAGTCTGAAATATTATGTCTGGTGTGACCCCAACTAGAAGATGTGTCAGGGAGGGCAGATTATGGAGACAGTAAGAGGATGGTGTTGCCAGGGCCTAGGAATGTAGAACAGAGAGAGCACAGAGGATTTTTAGGGCAGCAAAATACTCTGAATGATACTGTAATGGTGGATATATGACATTGTACATTTGTTCAAATGTATATATATTAATTTGACCTACATCCACACACATATAAAATAATCAAATAAACATCTGTGTCCCAATAACAGGTAGCCCAGCAGAAAACTGGGCCATTCGTGAACAGTTTTTCACATGAGAGCAAATTGCATAGCCCAATTGACAGCAGTGAGGTGGTTGGGGATGCAGGTCAAAATGAATGAAACAGCGACTTCCTTGGCTGTTCAATGGTTAGGACTTGGTACTTTCACTGCTGTGGACCCAGGTTTGATCCCTGGTCAGGGAACTAAGATCTTATAAACTGTGCACTTTGCCCCCCCCCCCCCCCCAAAAAAAAAAGAGTGAAATGACATAAGAAAATACTCTGCACCGTTCAAAAACAGCAAAATTAGAACAGCAGACAACATACCGTATGTGGGGCTCCAGATCCACAAGAAAATTTCCATTTTGTTGGTGGGAATGCAGAATGGTGAGACTCTTCAGGAAACTAGCAGGAACTCCTGGTCAACCATCTCAAATATAAGTCCAAGAATGTGGAGAGCACCAGGATGTGTTCACTGGGTTGTTTGTGGTGATACTTGGTCCAGAACCATAAAGACATGAAACACTCACAAAGATGCCTGGCAGGAGAGTAGAGGGGAGGAGGCTGCCCAGGGATCCAGTCAGCAGGCTCACAGAGCAACTGGAATGAGCAAAGGACTTCGCTGGTGGTCCACGGGCCAAGACTCTGTGCTTCCAATGCAGGAGGCTTAGGTTCAGTCCTTGGTCAGAGAACTAGATCCCACATGCTACAACTAACAGTTTGCATGCTGTAACCAGGATCCCACATGCCACAACTAAGATCCAGTGCAGGCAAAATAAATAAATGAACAAATAATTTTTTTTTTTTTTAGAGGAGAGAGGCATTTTTTTTTTTTTTTTTTGGTTGCACTGCTGCATGGCAGGGGAATCTTAGTTCTCTGACCAGAGATCAAACCCCAGCCACCTACAGTAGAAGCCTGGAGTCCTAAACACTGGACCACCAAGCAACTTTGGAAAGGCTTGTTTTTAATTCTTTCAGATAAACTGTTTTTTTGGTATGATTCTGAAAGGTTGCCGTTGCAAGCCATGTGCTATGTGGGATTCATGGCCTCTGGAGGAGAGGATTTCGATCCGGGGGCAGAGATGAGTCTTGACTATTCAGAGCTTTTTCTGTAGCAAAGTTTTATTAAAGTATAATAGAGATAGGGAAAGCTTCTGACATAGACATCAGAAGGAGACAGAAAGAGTGCCAACTTGCTAGTTTTCAGAAAGGCATTTTATGTGTTAGTGAGCTGCTAGTCAAATAAGAGAGATACCTTGAGGCTGAGGGAGTTTCACCAGGCCCTTCTCCCACAATATGCATTTTTGAGATAGAATGGCACAAGGTGTGTCATCCCCACTCCCTCACCATAAAACAATTGACATGAACACTGGTTCGTTGAGCCATGATCAGCCCAAGGTTTGAGAAAAGACAAAAAAGTTAGGCGATTTGAAGAAAGGCAGATTCCAAAGCAAATAGACAGCTTAATTAACACAGCTTAAGAAAAACATTTCCATATGAAAAAGGCATTGGTTTGAGAAAAGTTAAGTTCACGTGGAACCAGGTGTCAACAGAGAAGGGAAAAAAGTGTGCCACTTGCAGTTTATTTTCTCCTGCCACCTGGGACCTCTTGCCTCCCTACAGAGGCAGTTAACATTCTCAGTTCCAAACAAATTGTCATCTAAACCATATTTTTAATTTTATTTGTCAGGTCCAAATATGTATACCATCAAAAAATGAAGATCATGGCATCCGTTCCCATCACTTCGTGGGAAATAGATGGGGAAACAGTGGAAACAGTGTCAGACTTTTTTTTGGACTCCAAAATCATTGCAGATGGTGACTGCAGCCATGAAATTAAAAGACGCTTGTTCCTTGGAAGAAAAGCTATGATCAACCTAGACAGCTTATTAAAAAGCAGAGACATTCCTTTGCCATCAAAGATCCATCTAGTCAAAGCTATGGTTTTTCCAGTAGTCATGTATGGGTGTGAGAGTTTCTTTATAGAAACCTGAGTGCTGAAGAATTGATGCTTTTGAACTGTGATGTTGGAGAAGACTGTTAAGAGTCCCTTGGACTGCAAGGAGATCCAACCAGTCCATTCTAATGGAAATTAGTTCTGAATATTAACTGGAAGCACTGATGCTAAAGCTGAAACTTCAATACTTTGGCTACCTGATGTGAAGAACTGACTCATTTGAAAAGACCCTGATGCTGGGAAAGATTGAGGCAGGAGGAGAAGGAAACGACAGAGGATGAGATGGTTGAACAGCATCACTGACTCGATGGACATGAGTTTGAGTAAGCTCCGGGTAACGGACAGGGAGGCCTGGCATGCTGCAGCCCATGGGGGTCACAAAGAATTGGACATGACTGAGTGACTTAAGTGAACTGCACTGATTCAGGTCACTATTGATATTGCTAGATGGAATCCCCTCACCTGGCCAATTAATAATGCCTGCTCTGACCCTGGCCATAAATTTTAGTTTTCTTCTATATCTCAGTCTCAATCACAGCAGAAAGCAAAGTTTCAGCAAAAGAATAAATCTCCCACCATTATGGGATGGATTTATATATGATAATCTAGGTTTAAAGTCTCTGTGTTGGAAACAATTAAATCATACTAAGAATAATCAGTCTAGTAACACTAGGAAACTGGGATGTGTGCCTTATAGACAGTGCCAATATATAATCCCCTGGAAGATAAAGATTTGTACAGAATAGACTAAGTCAGATAACCTGGGATATACTGGGCTACTTCTAATGGAAGTTTTTAGCTTAAGTCTTACTTATGACTTTACTAATACTGCTGGCTACGTTACTTCTCTTTCACCTGTTTTACAAAATTGCTGTTTCTTATACTGCCAAATGTGTGACTGAGGCCTCTGATAAAATTATCTGCAGTTCCATATGAGATCAATGATGGTAACAGTGTAACTCTTGATATGGGAAGAAGTAACAAGAGGGAAAGATTTCCTGGACCAAGAAGCTAGTAAGACAGGTGGTCCAGAGAATTTTGGATGCTGTTTTATGCCCTAGTCCAGTAACAGCACATTGAGTGGGCTGTCAACAAAATCTTTGCCAGACCTGAGAACAAACATTATCAGCATCCTGGGATTAAATGGTCATGAAATGCTCTCCCTTAAAATCATAGCTAAGTTTATGACCAAGAAGGGGCTCTGCCAACTAAAAACTGACACTTGCCATCTATGTCTACAAAGATTAAATCATGGCCACTGCAGCTGCTGACCTTCAATGCCCCTGAAAGGAGTTCAGGGTGGAAATCGGGAATGAGGCACTTTGTGCTCTGTGAAAAACTGGCAGAACAGGCCTTCAGATATTAAGATCTTTTCAGGACAAAATTTTATAAGCCCCAATTCTTGCATCTTCTCATACCTAGAGAAACACTGACATCATTAATGGTGACATCTGCTTTGGCTATTAAGGAGAATTTTACGATTAAAAGTAAAAACATAGTAGCTATGGTTCAGACATCCAAGGTAATAACTAGGTGATACTACGGGTGTAATTTCAGACTAGACCATGTATTGCTAAACACTTGAGTTTTCTGAGTTGTGTCAGACTTGGATGCCACCAGACATTCTCAAAACAATGTCTGCTGGCAGCTGGTAACTGCAACCTTATTTTTTATAGAGCTAAGCAACTGGCTACCTGGCTACAAGTCTTCCCGAAGTGCGAGGTTCAGACTGGGTTTCAGGCATATTCTCTGAAAAGAAATGAGATTTATTTTGTCTATTAAAATTCCAGTTGTCACTCCTCCAACTACTTCTAATTTGGTCTGTTACACCAAAATGATAGACCAAGGGATTGAGATTTTAATCGTATAAGACTCAGAACTAGGACTTAGAACTCAGGAATACTTCCAATTCAGTGTCTATTCTCCAAAGTGAGGTAGTTATCAGAGTCATAGTTGCCCAACTCCCTGAATTAAAACTGAGCAGGACTCCGTGGGGCTCTGAAGTACAGATATGTTCTGTGTTCTCCATTCTTGTCTGTAGGATATAGGCTTCATTCAGCCTCCTTGACCTTCTATGAATCCCAAAGGACAGATTCAAACAGTTGCTAATCAGAGAAGGGTGGGGATACAGAAACAGGAAGAACAATCAAATGGTGGTACAGTCTTGGGGCAGGGTCTGTGTTCCTACTCAAGAAGTATACATAACAATGTCTTTGAGTTCTACAAAACTGGGGCCCCCACCCAGGTGAAGGATGGTAATTTCAGTCTGAGCACGATTCCTGGAGTACCACTCTGTTGCCTCACCACCAACCAATCAGAAGAAAGTCACACACCCTACAGCCCTCACCCCAAATGTTGCCTTCTGTTTCTGGGGCCCAGTGATGACCATCTTTTTAGGCCTCCTATTTGGCCTTGTCTATTTCTCCTCTGACAGGGGCCAACAGTTTCAAGCTAAATTGCTGTTCTTACAAGGGTGAATGATGGTTTCAGGCACAGAATATCTTGACTTAGTTCCTGAGAAGCCTATATACAGGTCAAGAAGCAACAGTTAGACCTGGACATGGAACACCAGACTGGATCCAAATTGGGAAAGGAGTATGTCAAGGCTGCATATTGTCACCCTGCTTATTTAACTTATATGCAGATATATCATGTGAAATGCTGGGCTGGATGAAGTGCAAACTGAAATCAAGATTGCCAGAAGAAATATCAATAACCTCAGATATGAAGATGACACCACCCTTGTGGCAGAAAGAGAAGAGGAACTAAAGAGCCTCTTGATGAGAGTGAAAGAGGAGAGTGAAAAAACTGGCTTAAAAGTCAACATTCAAAAAATTAAGATCATGACATCTGGTCCCATCACTTCATGGCAAATAGATGGGAAAATAATGGATACACTGACAGACTTTATTTTCTTGGGTTCCAAAATCACTGCAGATGATGACTGCAGACATGAAATTAAAAGATGCTTGTTCCTTGGAAGAAAAGCTATGACCAACCTACACATCATATTAAAAAGCCAGAGACATTCCTTTGCCAACAAAGTTCCATCTAGTCAAAGCTATGGTTTTTTCAGTAGTCATGTATGGATGTTAGAATTGGACCATAAAAAATGCTGAGCATCGAAGAATTGATGCTTTTGAGCTGTGGTGTTGGAGAAGACTCTTGAGAGTCCCTTGGATTGCAAGGAGATCAAACCAGTCAATCCTCAAGGAAATCAACCCTGAATATTCATTGGAAGGACCAATGGTGAAGCTGAAACTCAAATACTTTGCCCACCTGATACAAAGAACTGACTCATTTGAAAAGACTCTGATGCTGGGAAAGCTTGAAGGAAGGGGAAGGGGACGACAGAGGATGAGATGGTTGGATGACATCACTGACCCAATGGAAAAGAGTTTGAGCAAGCTCCAGGAGTTGGTGATGGACAAGGAAGCTTGGCATGTTGCAGTCCATGGCGTTGCAAGTAGTTGGACACTGTCGAGCAAGTGAATTGACTAACTGACTAGATTAGGTAGAGAGAGACTTCTGCTCTGCTAGGCAGGCCTATGCCCATGAACAGCAGGAAGAAATTACAGAAGAGACCTTCATCCCAATTCCCAAGAAGTATCTTAAGTATGAAGTCTTTCAGTGGGTAGTTGTTAGGGGAAGTACACTGATTGAAACTGCCCACACTGGCCAGGCACCACAGTTACCATTTGCATGAATTGTTTTACAACAGGAGGTCCTGGTAAGGAACATGTAACTAATAAGTCACCACCAACTGGAAGAGTTCAGGAAAGGTCAAAAGGTGACATCACATGTCCAACCACTTCCCAGAATCCTTCTTGCTGGCATCCATCTTAGCTGAGCAATGTGTGCACCACCAGGAAGGACTCTGAATCAGAGTGATTGGCCAAAGACAACCCAGAAACTAATTCCATCACCATAAAACCCGAGACTGCTAGCCATGTGGCGTAACAGTTCTTCTGGGTTTCCTTACCCTACTCCTCTCTGCCCAGGTGCCCCTACCCAGTAAAATCTCTTGCTTTGTCAGCTGTGTGTCTTCTCGGACATTCATTTCCTAGTGTTAGACAAAAGACCACTTTTGAGCCCTGGAAGGGGTCCCCTTTCCTGCAACACACCCATTTTTGTTTTTCTCTTTCTCTCTCTCTCCTCTTCCCTTCTTTCTCTCCTGCCCTCTGTTTTCCCCCACCCTCCCTCCCTTATTTATTTATTTATTTTAACATTTTGTTAGAAAATACATTGGAGAAGGATATGGGAACCCACTCCAGTACTCTTGCCTAGAGAATCCCATGGACAGAGGAGGCTGATGGGCTGCTGTCTATGGGGTGACACAGAGTTGGACACGACTGAAGCGACTTAACATGCATGCATGCATTGGAGAAGGAAATGGTAACCCACTCCAGTATTCTGCCTGGAGAATCCCAGGGATGGGGGAGCCTGGTGGGCTGACGTCTATGGGGTTGCTCAGAGTTGAACACGACTGCAGTGACTTAGCAGCAGCATCATCAGAAAATACATGCGTTCCAGATGCATAGAAGCACAGATTTTAATTTTGATTTGTACTCTCAGTACCATATTTACTGTTTTCTCTTGGTGAGTTAATTACTCCTGTGAAATTAAGTTTCTTCTGTTACAAAATGGAAACAGTGATATATAAACTTACAAAGTTTTGAGGATGGACTGAATGAGCCAATTCCTGTAACCATCTAGTCAAAGCTATGGTTTTTCCTGTGGTCATGTATGGATGTGAGAGTTGGACTGTGAAGAAGGCTGAGTGCCGTATAATTGATGCTTTTGAACTGTGGTGTTGTAGAAGACTCTTGAGAGTCTCTTGGACTGCAAAGAGATCCAACCAGTCAGTTTTGAAGGAGATCAGCCCTGGGATTTCTTTGGAAGGAATGATGCTAAAGCTGAAACTCCAGTACTTTGGCCACCTAATGCGAAGAGTTGACTCATTAGAAAAGATTTTGATGCTGGGAGGGATTGGGGGCAGGAGGAGAAGGGGACGACAGAGAATGAGATGGCTAGATGGCATCACTGACTCGATGGACGTGAGTCTGAGTGAACTCTGGGTGTTGGTGATGGACAGGGAGGCCTGGCATGCTGCAATTCATGGGGTCGCAGAGTCAGACACAACTGAGTGACTGAACTGAACTGAACTGAACTGAAGCACATAATACCAATGTTATTTCCCCTCCATTTTTATCATAATCTAGTTTGGAGATAAATATTTTTTAGGTATTACCTATCCGACTATATAGCTAACACTAAATTAAGAGTGAACTCCAGATACAATAGCAAAGAAAAAAAAAAAGTCATCACTTTCTTTGAGAGACAGAAAGATGAAGAGACACAGAAAGTGTGTGTGTGAAAGAGAAAGAGAGGTGTCAGAGCTGACCTGCAGGCCTTCTGTTTCAGAACTTCTCAGCATGTTCTGCTCTTCCAGACTGGCAGGAGCACATAGGAGTGGGGGTGTGCAGGTGCCAATATGACCAGTGACAAAGGGCTGAATTGACCCAGACCTAGGGGATTTCAGTTTCTACTCTGATCTTGCCTGTGAACACAGTGATATTTTAGTTTCTGTGGAGACAAGCAGTATAAACCTCCCCGCTAAACAGTCAGGACAATGTGGAGTCGGATACTGAGCTCCCTCCGTCCTCCAGTATCCCACCTTGAATGCCAGCCAGTTATAAACTTGAGTTTCTTTCTGAAAATGTGGTGTCATGTTAACGTCTCAGACAAGACAACTCCATAAAAGCCAACCTCTGTAGCACCACTTTGAGATATCCTCGGGATTTAGAATTTTATTCCGAAGTCTGAAAGATTATGATTTAGAAAGTTCAGTTCAGTTGCTCAGTCGTGTTTGACTCTTTGTGACTCCATGAATCGCAGCACACCAGGCCTCCCTGTCCATCACCAACTCCTGGAGTTCAATCGGATTCATGTCCATCAAGTCAGTGATGCCATCCAGCCATTTCATCCTCTGTCATCCCCTTCTCCTCCTGCCCCCAATTCCTCCCAGCATCAGAGTCTTTTCCAATGAGTCAACTCTTTGCATGAGGTGGCCAAAGTTTCAGCTTTAGCATCAGTCCTGCCAAAGAACACCCAGGACTGATCTTTAGAATGGACTGATTGGATCTCCTTGCAGTCCAAGGGACTCTCAAGAGTCTTCTCCAACACTACAGTTCAAAAGCATCAATTACTTGGCACTCAGCTTTTTTCACAGTCCAACTTTCACATTCATACATGACCACTGGAAAAACCATAGCCTTGACTAGATGGACCTTTTTTGGCCAAGTAATGTCTCTGCTTTTTCTATCTAGTTTGTTCATAACTTTCCTTCCAAGGAGTAAGCGTCTTTTAATTTCATAGCTGCAATCACCATCTGCAGTGATTTTGGAGCCCAAAAAATAAAGTCTGACACTGTTTCCACTGTTTCCCCATCTATTTCCCATGAAGTGATGGGACGAGATCCCAAGATCTTAGTTTTCTGAATGTTGAGCTTTAAGCCAACTTTTTGACTCTCCTCTTTCACTTTTATCAAGAGGCTCTTTAGTTCCTCTTCACTTTCTGCCATAAGAGTGGTGTTATCTGCATATCTGAGGTTATTGATATTTCTCCCGGCAATCCAGTTTCCACCTTGTGCTTCCTCCAGCTCAGCGTTTCTCATGATCTTGAGAGGGTAACATGCAGGAAGGCCAGGGGTCTCCAAATGGAGGAAATAGCCTGCAAGTGTCAGACATTTTTATCTCTCTTAAGCGGCAGGAGGGAACAAACTAGCTATATTTTTTCCTTATCTATACAAATTTAAAAGGAGGTTTCTTTTAAAATTCTGTGTTGCCATAATGACACCTGGTTTCACTTGAGGTTAACCATTGCCTTTTTCTTATGGAAATGTTTATCTTAAGCTATGCTAATGTACTATGCATTTACCCCAAACTCTGTCTTCAAGTTGGTTCCATCTTTTGGGCTCAGAACCTACTTGATAAACCAGTACGTTATACTCCGATATTGTTCCTCTAATCTATGTAAATGAAACTATTTGTATGGTGCTCTGCCCTTCTTCAAGCTTCAAGTTAATCCATTTATGGCCCAAGATAAACCATTTGGTGCCAAGATTATCCCAAAATACATCTTATGGGTGAGGGGCCTGGTGCCATTCTAAGTTTTGAGACATTCAGTTCTTTCATTAACAGACTGTTGGTGACTATATAATATCCAGCTGAAGACTAGCAAGGGGGTACCCTTTCTGCCCCCTTCTGATGCCTATGTCATAAGCTTTCTCTATCTCCTTTATACTTTAATAAAACTTTATTACACAAAAGCTCTGAGTGATCAAGCTTCGTCTCGGGCCCCGGATTGAATTCTTCTCCTCCGGGGGCCAAGAATCCCGGTATCGTGATTCAACAACAACCTTTCAATGTACTCTGCATATAAGTTAAATAAGCAGGTTGACAATATACAGCCTTGATGTACTCCTTTTCCTATTTGGAACCAGTCTGTTGTTCCATGTCCTGTTCTAACTGTTGCTTCCTGACCTGCATATAGGTTTCTCAAGAGGCAGGTCAGGTGGTCTGGTATTCCTATATCTTTCAGAATTTTCCACAGTTTCTTGTGATCCACACAGTCAAAGGCTTTGGCATAGTCAATAAAGCAGAAATAGATGTTTTTCTGGAACTCTCTTGCTTTTTCCATGATCCAGTGGATGTTGTCAATTTGATCTCTGGTTCCTCTGCCTTTTCTAAAACCAGCTTGAACATCTGAAAGTTCACGGTTCACGTTATCAGCCAGACATCCTGGAATGTGAAATCAGGCGGGCCTTAGAAAGCATCACTATGAACAAAGCTAGTGGAGGTGATGGAATTCCAGTTGAGCTATTTCAAATCCTAAAAGATGATGCTGTGAAAGTGCTGCACTCAATACGCCAGCAAATTTGGAAAACTCAGCAGTGGCCACAGGATGGGAAAAGGTCAGTTTTCATTCCAATCCCAAGAAATGGCAATGCCAAAGAATGTTCAAGCTACCACACAATTGCACTCATCTCACATGCTAGTAAAGTAAAGATTTAGAAAATGGGGTCCTAAATATCTCTATGGTAACAGAATAAAAGTTCAATATCAGTATGTGAACATTGGAAAAAAATTCAATTGTACTTAACTGTTTAGTTTCTGTATTGCAAAGTTGTAGTCCTCTAGATACACTCCCTGCCCAGTAAGCACAAGCTTGTGGAGCTGTTGATATATTAGTCAGGGTTCTCCAGAGAAGTAGAACCAGTGTAGATAGATAATTAGATACACACATATATACACACACAGCTACAAATATACAGATGATACATACATACATACATAGGTAGATACATACAGATAGATGACAGATACTTATATGCATATATATCAGTTCAGTTGCTCAGTCATGTCTGACTCTTTGCGACCCCATGGACTGCAGCATGCCAGGCATATATATAGATGGTAGATATACACATACAGAAATATATATTTATATATACACACTTATACAGTGTATAAGTGTGTAAGTATAAGTTTTGAGACATTCCTTTCTTTCATTAACAGACTGTTGGTGACTATATCCGTTCAGTGGTAAAGGATCTGCCTGCCAATGCAGGAAACATGGGTGTAATCCCTGGGTCAGGATGATCCCCTGGAGAAGGAAATGGCAATCCACTCCAGTATTCTTACCTGGGAAATTCCATTTATTAAGGAGCTTGGCGGGCTGTAGTTCATGATATTGCAAAAGAGTGGGACACAACTCAGCACATGAGTATATGTTTATGGTAGATGATGATGACAATGATGATAGATAGACTTAAAAAAAAAACTGGCTGAAAACTTACCCAATATGCAGAAAATAAGGAATATCTAGATCCAAGAAGCTCAGATAACTCCAATTAAGATGAATTGAGTGACCCATGCTGAAGCAAATTATAATCAAATTGTCAAAACTTAAAGACAAGATAGGATTCTTAAAAGCAACAAGAGAAGAGCATATATGGGAACCCCCATAAGGTAATCATCAGGTTATTGAGCAGAAATGATGAAGGCCTAAAGGGAGAGGCACAAATAGTCAAAGTGTTGAGAGAAAACACCCTGCCAGCCAGAAGTACTCCACCCAGGGAAATGGTCTTTCAGATGAGAAACAGAAGCAAGATCTGTGTAGACAAGCAAAATATGAAACACTTTATCACCACTGGAGAAGTTTTACAAAAATTCTGAAAGAAAATGCTTCAAGCCAAAACAAAAGGGTGATAGTAACAGAGAAACATATAAAAGTATAAATCTCACCAGGAAAGGAAAATGTAAACTTACATTCATAAAACTCTAATGTTATAATGCTGGTGGGTAATTCACCTATAAATCAACATGGAGGTTGTAGACAAAAATGATCATATTAACTATAATGGCATAAACTACTAGTGAATTCACATGATAAAATGATGAAATTCTTATATAGAAATATAAAATATGGGAGAGAGAATGAAAAAGGAGAGCTCCAGTATGCATTAAAATCTAGGACGTTATCACTTTAAAAAGGACTGCTATTGGTTATTTTTATATAAGCCTGACAGTATATATATATATATATATATATATATATATATATATACACACACATACATACATATATATATATATTATATCCATGGAGCAAAAACTTGTAATCAAAACACAGAAACAAAAGAGAAAGAAATAAAAGCATACTACTAGGAAAAATCACCAAATTACAATAAAAGAGGATAAAAGAATACGAACACTTACAATTTCCTGATGGTCCAGTGATTAGAGCTTGGTGCTTTCACTGACAAGGGGCCAGGTTTGATCCTTGGTTGGGGAACTAAGATCACCCAAGCTGGGTAATGTGGGCAGTAAATAAATAGATAGGGCTTCCCTGGTGGCTCAATGGTAAAGAATCCACCTGCCAATGCAGGAAACACTTGTTTAACCCCTGGTTTGGAAGATCCCACGTGTCGTGGAACAACTAAACTCATGTACCAAAGCTACTGAACCTGTGCTCTAGAGCCATTCTCTACCAAAAGGGAAACCACTAGAGTGAGAAGTCTGTGCACCTCAACTAAAGAGTAGCCCCTCTCACTGCAACTGCAGAAAGCCCTTGCCCAGCAACCAAGAGCCAGAACAGCCAAAAGTGAATAAATAAATTAAAAATTTTGTGTTAAAAAGAAGGAAGGCAGGCAAGATATGGAAGCAACCTAGATGCCCATCAACAGATGAATGGATAAAGAAGCTGTGGTACATATATACAATGGAATACTACTCAGTCATAAAAAGGAATGCATTTGAGCCAGTTCTAATGAGGTGGATGAAACTAGAGTCTATTATACAAAGTGAAGTAAGTCAGAAAGTGCCAGGAGCCAGATGAGGAATCCCACCTGTGGCAATGGTCATGAGGAAGGATGCCAGACAAAACACAAAGGCATGATCTAGGTTCAGGGGTTCCCCCTGAGTTTTCCTGAATATCTACCCCCCAAAAAAACCAGAGTCAGCCTGATTTTATTGTACTGTGCTTTCCACTCTTTTGACTTTCTCTGGAAAGAGTTAACTCAGGGTTTCAGTTAACAGTCTCCTGCAAAAGAATGTCTCAGCTTTAAACCCCTCTTGATGGCTCCATAACTTGCCTGACAGTTAGAGACTTTTAAACCTTGTGAGTGTTTACAGACCCTCAACTGGGAGAGGCACAAAGCTTAAAAGCATCTTAAAGATACCGAGCCTTTACTAGAGAGTTAAAAATCATATTGGTAGAAGGTTTTCACCGTTGACTTAATGTTTGCTGCCAGGCCTCCATATTCTTTATCTTTTAGGCCCCTGGAAGGATGTTAATCAATGTAAACATGATATGGAAAAAGATATATAGTAGTTTTGATGTTAGCAACACTAGACTTTTGAGTTAATTATTTTTCTTTTTTTTCTTTTATTTTTTAATTAAATATTTATTTTTACTTTATTTTACTTTACAATACTGTATTGGTTTTGCCATACATTGACATGAATCCACCACAAGTGTACATGCGTTCCCAAACATGAACCCCCCTCCCATCTCCCTCCCCATAACATCTCTCTGGGTCATCCCCGTGCACCAGCCCCAAGCATCCTGTATCCTGCATCGGACATAGACTGGTGATTCGATTCTTACATGATAGTATACATGTTTCAATGCCATTCTCCCAAATCATCCCACCCTCTCCCTCCCCCTCTGAGTCCAAAAGTCCGCTCTACACATCTGTGTCTTTTTTGCTGTCTTGCATACCGGGTCATCATTGCCATCTTTCTAAATTCCATATATATTTGTTAGTATATGGTATTGGTGTCTTTCTTTCTGGCTTACTTCACTCTGTATAATCGGCTCCAGTTTCATCCATCTCATCAGAACTGATTCAAATGTATTCTTTTTAATGGCTGAGTAATACTCCATTGTGTATATGTACCACAGCTTTCTTATCCATTCATCTGCTGATGGACATCTAGGTTGTTTCCATGTCCTGGCTATTATAAACAGTACTGCGATGAACATTGGGGTACATGTGTCTCTTTCAATTCTGGTTTCCTTGGTGTGTATGCCCAGCAGTGGGATTGCTGGGTCATGACCAAGTGGGCTTTATCCCAGGGATGCAAGGATTCTTCAATATCTGCAAATCAATCAATGTAATTCACCACAATAACAAATTGAAAAATAAAAGCCATATGATTATCTCAATAGATGCAGAGAAGGCCTTTGACAAAATTCAACATCCATTTATGATAAAAACTCTCCAGAAAGCAGGAATAGAAGGAACATACCTCAACATAATAAAAGCTATATATGACAAACCCACAGCAAACATTATCCTCAGTGGTGAAAAATTGAAAGCTTTTCCCTTAAAGTCAAGAACAAGACAAGGGTGCCCACTTTCACCGCTACTATTCAACATAGTTCTGGAAGTTTTGGCCACAGCAATCAGAGCAGAAAAAGAAATAAAAGGAATCCAAATTGGAAAAGAAGAAGTAAAACTCTCACTGTTTGCAGATGACATGATCCTCTACATAGAAAACCCTACAGACTCCACCAGAAAATTACTAGAGCTAATCAATGAATATAGTGAAGTTGCAGGATATAAAATCAACACACAGAAATCCCTTGCTTTCCTATACACTAATAATGAGAAAGTAGAAAAAGAAATTAAGGAAACAATTCCATTCACCATTGCAACGAAAAGAATAAAATAGTTAGGAATATATCTACCTAAAGAAACTAAAGACCTATATATAGAAAACTATAAAACACTGATGAAAGAAATCAAAGAGGACACTAATAGATGGAGAAATATACCATGTTCATGGATCGGAAGAATCAATATAGTGAAAATGAGTATACTACCCAAAGCAATTTACAAATTCAATGCAATCCTTATCAAGCTACCAGAGATATTTTTCACAGAACTAGAACAAATAATTTCAAGATTTGTATGGAAATACAAAAAACCTCGAATAGCCAAAGCAATCTTGAGAAAGAAGAATGGAACTGGAGGAATCAACTTGCCTGACTTCAGGCTCTACTACAAAGCCACAGTCATCAAGACAGTATGGTACTGGCACAAAGACAGAAATATAGATCAATGGAAGAAAATAGAAGGCCCAGAGATAAATCCACACACATATGGACACCTTATCTTTGACAAAGGAGGCAACAATATACAATGGAGTAAAGACAATCTCTTTAACAAGTGGTGCTGGAAAAACTGGTCAACCACTTGTGAAAGAATGAAACTAGATCACTTGCTAACACCACACACAAAAATAAACTCAAAATGGATTAAAGATCTAAATGTAAGACCAGAAACTATAAAACTCGTAGAGGAGAACATAGGCAAAACACTCTCCGACATAAACCACAGCAGGATCCTCTATGATCCACCTCCCAGAATTCTGGAAATAAAAGCAAAAATAAACAAATGGGATCTAATTAAAATTAAAAGCTTCTGCACAACAAAGGAAAATATAAGCAAGGTGAAAAGACCGCCTTCTGAATGGGAGAAAATAATAGCAAATGAAGCAACAGACAAACAACTAATCTCAAAAATATACAAGCAACTTATGCAGCTCAATTCCAGAAAAATAAACGACCCAATCAAAAAATGGGCCAAAGAACTAAATAGACATTTCTCCAAAGAAGACATACGGATGGCTAACAAACACATGAGAAGATGCTCAACATCACTCATTATTAGAGAAATGCAAATCAAAACCACAATGAGGTACCACTTCACACCAGTCAGAATGTCTGCGATCCAAAAGTCTGCAAGCAATACATGCTGGAGAGGGTGTGGAAAAAAGGGAACCCTCCTACACTGTTGGTGGGAATGCAAACTAGTACAGCCACTATGGAGAACAGTGTGGAGATTCCTTAAAAAATTGCAAATTACTTTTCTTTTGTTATAAATCACTGTACTCCTTTTATTTGTTATAAATTGCTATATCTTTGTTATGTAAGGATGTAACTTTATTTAGTGTTTTTCTGAGAGTGGCACCAGACTTTGGGAAGATCAACACAAATAAGTTTTCTGGTTGACAAACCCTTATCAGAAAAAAGGCTGTAAAATGTTAATCAGCCCTTTTGGCTGGAAGATGATGTAAATTACCTATGACTTGTGTATACAACTAGGTATGCAGAGAGAAAAGCCTGTTTTTGCGAAGAGTCTGGGCTGCTAATGCTGCATAACTTTGTATTACCCATTGATCTCTATGTACAATCAAAAAGGTATAAAAGGCCTTTCTAGACAATAGAGGCCGGGCCAGTCATTGGAAGGACTGATTTCCCCCATGTCTCCTCTTTACTCTAATTTCAGGCTGAATTCCCATCTGGGGCGTGGAGGCTCACCATGTTTACTTATTTGTCCCGGCTTCTAAGATCCATGAGAGAGGGAGCCCAAGGCGGGGCACTCTCCAATATTCAAATGGACGCTGGTGGCCTTTTCTCCACTAAATTTTCCTACTACACTATTTCTTCCTAATCTAATCTTATATTAAATAAATAAATAAGTTTTCTCCTCACCTATGCCGTTCATGCTTCGAATCACCCTGGAGTCACTGGGTCTGGACCCCGGGAAGAAAGAGAAAATAAAATACCATATATTAATGCATATATAGAAGATATAATGCAAACTAGAAGGACGGTACTGATGAATCTTTTCACAGAGCAGAAATGGAGATACAGACATAGAGAACAGACTTATGGACAAGGGTAGGGCAGAAGAAAGAGACGGTGAGATAAATGAAGACAGTAGCATGGATGCATATACACTAACATATATAAATAGACAGCCAATGGGAATTTGCTGTATGACTCAGGGAATCCAAACTGGAACTCTGTAAAAACCAAGAGGAGAAGGAATG
The DNA here is from genome assembly GCF_023091745.1 of Budorcas taxicolor. Lineage (NCBI taxonomy): Eukaryota > Metazoa > Chordata > Mammalia > Artiodactyla > Bovidae > Budorcas > Budorcas taxicolor. Next base: position 45,585,994 of record NC_068914.1, on the reverse strand, counting down.
GGCAAGAGGTGTGAAGGAGATTCAAGAGGGAGGGTACATATGTACACCCATGGTTAATTCATGTTGATGTATGACAGAAATAAACCAATATTGTAAAGCAATAACTAATCAATTAAAATACATTTAAAATTAAATAAAATAATTTTTTTAAAAAAGAAGGAAGGTAGGGGTTCACGCTCTCAGGACTCCCTCTGAAGCTAAGGGAGGAGCCATCTGTTACTCTGAACTCACTTTGGGTTTAGACAAGGAGAGATTAAAGAGAAGAGGAAAACCCCAGTGCTCAAGAGGATCTGAACTCCTGAAATGGAGAAATGTCTTGAACCTGCCCATGAAGATGCCCAAGAAAACTTCTGTTAGCCCAAAAACAGGGAGCTCAGGTCAAGATCCGGCTGCCACTCAGGTCACTCTTCTGGCCAGTCTCTGGCTCAGTTTACACTCTTAGAATTTACAAATATTACAAGACACCAACAAATGATTTTTCAAGATTTATTTGTTAATGCTTTTTGAAGACACCAGATATGAGAATGTCAATGTCTCTCGGCCACCTCAGATGTGTGGAAGTCTACTGTCTCCTGCAGACTTCTAGAACATGAAGTTAATCTTTGCCATCTTATTACTGTTCTCATCACATGTACTGACATGACTTCTAAATTACCAGTGGTTATATGGGATCAGGAGGCTGGTTTATAATTTACTTCACACCTACTGTCACTTTCTGAACTCCACCACTTACTTTTACCTCCTTATCTCCCTCACCTACTGTCAATTCCTTATCTGTGGAGGTCTTGACACTTTTAACATTGGAGGCCACACCAATGAGGAGTGCAGCTATAAGGGCATAAATGCAACTAAAGACCAGTCTCAAATAAATGATGGGTCTTGCTTTTGTTTTACTGAGCATGTTCCTCTTGCAGTGGGTCGGCTGTCCATGCTCCCTCCCTCATCTCTGCTTAAGCCACAGTGGAGGCTTACAGCCTACATGGCAATGGCAGTGCTTTCTATTGTTGCAAATTCCTCTATGATTTCATACCTTAGGGTCATAGTCATAATTTATTGCTTCTAGAGTAGCATTGCAGCTGTTATCAAGACAAAACTTCCCAGGAGCATAAGGGGTACCATTTCTCACATGACCAACATCATTTATTCCTGGGGAATAGTGTATGCCTAATCCCCAACACCAAACATCTGACACCTCTGAATGAAAGAGTGAAACACGTCCTGCAACTGGAGAAGATGAGTGACATTGACACACTGCAGCCTTCCACACTTTTGGTCATTGGCACCACAAGCATGGAACCTCAAATGCCTATAATATCTTGTACAGTGTCCAAATTGTCTGCCTCTGCTATTTATTGTATAGCATTCATCATTACCATTGTGAGTGTGTCTTCCAAAGATTTCTCTGTAGTGCATAGTGTGGTCAGTGCAATTTCCACGATAGCAGTAGGGTGTTTTATCCTGCATATAAAAACCTGCTGGACACTGATTGGTTGTTCCAAAACAGTATTCTGGAAGATCACATATATTCTGTATTTCTCTGCAGAGTGTTCCAAGTTCAGAGTACATACAGTTTATGCAGCATAGTCCTGTATTATAAACAGCATCTCCCTGAAACTTACAGTACTGTTGACAGCATTTCTTGTTGTAATACCGCTTGAAAGAGCCACAGTCACACTGCTCCCCAGCCTCCATTGTGGTGTTTCCCCAACGCGGTTTTGTCAGACTTTCATTAAAATAATGCACTGTTAGGTTTAATATACAATGGCCCTGTGCTCCTACTACATTCTACCAATGTGCAATGGAACAGTTACTGAAGGAGTCGGACAAGACTGGACACGGTGCCATGAGGCAGGCAGTCCATCTCATGCAAAAGCAGGTAACATTATCATACCACAGACCCACACTTCTCCAAGTGAGTTGTGTTGTTACAACAGCTAACATGTAATAATGCCTGTCTAAATAACCAACAAACAGTAGAATACTACCACGTTTACATACTCTACACAATTTTGACTGAAAATGACCTTGTTATGGTCCATCACAATTCATCATGAAAGACATAGAGAGATATAAAACTTGTATCAAATTGTCTCAATAACGAGCATATGCACCATCTGGTACATTATATCATTCTTGACAGCTGGATCTCTTGCAGTGTACAGTAGCACTGCAGTGAGATAGTACCTTGTAAAAAGAGCTTGAGAGAAGGTGTCTATTATACTACTCCTGTATATCAAGACTTCTACACACTTGGTTACATTATTGTATACATAATACATTGAATTAAAAACTGAGAAAATACTCTTAAAAATCCCTTATGCGCTGCAAAGAACCTAGGACTAACCCTGGAGGTTGCATTGACATCTACTTCAGGGGGAAGTGGCTGCCTATCCTCCTTGTGTCCTGGTCTATAGGTGGGTCCTGTTTCACTGGCATCTGCCACAAGCTGAGAAACTACATCTTCAAACCCTTCAGAATTCGTGAGAGGCTTGATTTCATAGGTAAGGTCATCCAACTTAATGATACCTTCGAGACTCCCATAGCAAGTGTTCAGAGTGTCATAGTTTATGCTAACTGGAAACTGAGCCCACAGACCACAGCCACTCCAGGAGGAGTCACATGGCACTTGTTGGGAGGAGCCTGCTGTTACCCTGAACCCAATTTGGGTTTAGACAAGGAGAGATTAAAGATAAGAGGAAAGCCCCAGTGCTCAAGAGCACTGAACCCTTGTCATGGAGAAATGTCATGAGTCTGCCTCTGAAGAAGCCCATAACAACTTTCGTTAGTGCTGGGACCAGTGAAATCAGGTCAAGACCCAGCTGCTGACTCAGGCCTCAATCCTGGCCAAACTTTCCAGCTCAGTTTGCTCATTACAGAACACCAACAAGTGGCTTTTCAAGATTTATTTGCAAGGGCTGTTCGAAGAGAACTGATGTGAAAATGTCAATGTCTCCTGATGGCCCCAGATGTTGGAACTCCCCCCGTAATCACCTGCAGACTTCTAGAACATGAAATTCACCTTTGCTGTCTTTTTGCTGCTCTCATCACATGTAGTGATATGACTCCTATATTTCCATTGGTTGTATGGGGGTCAAGAGACTGGATCATCATTTAATCAACATTTACTGTCACTTCCTCAACTGTGGAGATCTGGATACTTTTAACATTGGTGGCTACACCAAACAGGAGTGCAGCTATGAGCACATAAAGGCAACCAAGACCACCTGCGAGTAGTACACTGGTCATTGACTTGTTTTTACAGAGCCAATGTGTCCTGAACTTTGAGGTCCACTCAAGATGCCCCCTCCAGGACCTCTGAGTATGCACGTTGGAGGTCTCCAGCCTATGTGGCAAAAGCACTCCCTGTAGTTGTTGCAAACTCCTCTAAAATTGCATTTCTTTGGGGGACAGTCATATTGTATTGATGTGAGATCAGTATTGCAGCACCTCCTGTAACAGATCTTTACAGGAGCACACGGGGTACCATTCCTCACATGACCAACATCAACTGTCTTAGCATGTGCAATGTGAATGGATGTTCCCTAACACCAGGCCCCTGATATCCTTGACTGATGGAATGAACCCTGTTCTGGCATCAGGGGAAGTTGAGTGACATTGCTGCACTGGAGCCTTCCACACTTTATCTCTGTCAGTACAGGGATTATAGTGCAAGGTGTGTAATAAATAATTACAGTGTCCAAATTGAGTTTGTCCGTTATTTATTGTATAGCAGACATCATGACCCTGAAAAGCATCACTTCCAAAAATTTCTCTGCAGTGCTCACTAGGGTCAGTGCAGGACCCATTATAGCAGAAACCCTCTTCAGAACAGGGCGTTTCATCCTACATATAAGATCATCCCCACATATAGGGACTGTTCCAATACAGTATTCTGGAAGATCACATGTATTTGTGACTGGTCTGCAGAGTGTTCCTTTTTTAGACCAGGTACAGTTTGTACAGCACTCTACCTTATCACACTCAGCCCCTATCTTGAGAATACCATTTTATTTATAGCAAGGGTCATCATAACACTGCTAGAAAGAGCCACAGTCACAGTCCTCTGACGCATCCACCTCAGAGTTTCCACAACCTTCTCGTCAGTTCATTAAGTTTGGTCATTCAGTCACTTCTGACTCTTTGCAAAACCATGAGCAGCAGCACACCAGACCTCCCTGTCCATCTCCAACTACCGAAGTCCACCCAAACCCTTGTCCATTGAGTCGGTGATGCCATCCAACCATCTCATCCTCTATTGTCTCCTTTTCCTCCTGCCCTCAATCTTTCCCAGGATCAGGGTCTTTTCAAATGAGTCAGCTCTTCACATCAGGTGGCCAGAGTATTGGAGTTTCAGCTTCAACATCAATCCTACCAATGAACACCCAGGATTGATCTCCTTTAGGATGGACTGGTTGGATCTCCTTGCAGTCCAAAGGACTCTCAAGAGTCTTATCCAACATCACAGTTCAAAACCATCAGTTCTTCTGTACTCAGCTTTATTTATCATCCAACTCTCACATCCATACATGATCACTGGAAAAACCATAGCCTTGACTAGACGGACCTTTGTTGGCAAAGTAATATGGTATCTAGTTTGGTCATAATTTTCCTTGCAAGGAGTAAGTGTCTTTTAATTTCATGGCTGCAGTCACCATCTGCAGTGATTTTGGAGCCCAGAAAAAAAAGGTTAGCCACTGTTTCCAAACTATTTTCCATGCAGTGATGGAACTGGATGCCATGATCTTGAATGTTGAGCTTTAAGTCAACTTTTTCACTCTCCTCTTTCACTTTCATCAAGAGGCTTTCTAGTTCTTCTTCACTTTATGCCATAAGGGTGGTGTCATCTGCATATCTGAGGTTATTGATATTTCTCCTGGCAATCTTGATTCCAGTTGTGCTTACTCCAGCCCAGCATTTCTCATAATGTACTCTGATAAAAGTTAAATAAGTAAGGTGACAATACACAGCCTTGACGTACTCCTTTCCTTATTTGGAACCAATCTGTTGTCCCATGTCCAGTTCCAACTGTTGCTTCCTGACCTGCATACAGATTTCTCAAGAGGCAGGTCAGGTGGTGTGGTAGTCCCAACTGTTTCAGAATTTTCCACAGTGTGTTCTGATCCACACAGTCAAAGGCTTTGGCATACTCAACAAAGCAGAAATAGATGTTTTTCTGGAGCTCTCTTGCTTTTTCAATGATCCATTGGATGTTGACAATTTGATCTCTGGTTCCACTGCCTTTTCTAAATCCAGCTTGAACATCTGGAAGTTCACAGTTCACATACTGCTGAAGCCTGGGTTGGAGAATTTTAAGCATCATTTTACTCTAGTGTGAGATGAGTGCAATTGTGCGGTAGTTTGAGAATTCTTTGGCATTGCCTTTCTTTGGTATTGGGATGAAAACTGACCTTTTCCTGTAGCCACTGCTACTAGCCACTGGTGAGTTTTCCAAATTTGCTAGCATATGGAGTGCAGCACTTTCACAGCATCATCTTTCAAGATTTGAAATAGCTCAACTGGAATTCCATCACCTCCACTAGAAGCTATAAAGGGCAATATTGCATAGGAATATGGATCCAAGGCAAATTGGAAGTGGTCAAACAGCAGATGGCAAGAGTGAACATCGACAGTCTAGGAATCAGTGAGCTAAGATGGACTGGAATGGGTGGAGTTAATTCAGATGACCATTATATCTACTACTGTGGGCAGGAATCTCTTAGAAGAAATGGAGTAGCCATCAGTCAACAAAAGAGTCAAAATGCAGTATTTGGATGCAATCTCAAAAACGACAGAATGATCTCTGTTCATTTCCAAGGCAAACCATTCAATATCATGGTAATCCAAGTGTATGCCTGACCAGTAACGCTGAAGAAGCTGAAGTTGAACAGTTCTATGAAGATCTACAAGACCCTCTAGAACTAACACCAGAAAAAGATGCCCTTTTTCATTATAGGGGACTGGAATGCAAAAGTAGGAAGTCAAGAAACACCTGGAGTAATAGACAGATTTGGCCTTGGAGTACAGAATAAAGCAGGGAAAAGGCTAATAGAGTTCTGCCAAGAGAATGCACTAGCCATAGCAAACACCCTCTTCCAATAACACAAGAGAAGACTCCACACATGGACATCACCAGATGGTCGACACGGAAATCAGATTGATTATATTCTTTGCAGCCAAAGATGGAGAAGCTCTGTACAGTCAGCAAAAACAAGACTGGGAGCTGACTGTGGCTCAGATTATGAAGTCCTTATTGCCAAATTCACAAATTGAAGAAAGTGGGGAAAACCACTAGACCATTCAGGTATGACCTAAATCAAATCCCTTATGACTATACAGTGGAAGTGAGAAATAGATTTAAGGGACTAGATCTGATAGAATGCCTGATGAGATGTGGACAGAGTTTCATGACATTGTACAGGAGACAGGGATCAAGAACATCCCCAAGAAAAAGAAATGTAAAAAAACAAAATGGCTGTCTGAGAAAGCCTTACAAATAGCTGTGAAAAGAAGGGATGTGAAAAGCAAAGGAGAAAAGGGAAGATAGACCCATTTGAATGCAGAGTTCCAAAGAATAGCAAAGAGACTTATGGAAGCCTTCCTCAGTGATCATTGCAAAGAAACAGAAGAAAAGAGAAGAATGGGAAAGACTAGAAATCTCTTCAAGAAAATTAGAGATACCAAGGGACAATTTCATGCAAAGATGGGCTCAATAAAGGACAGAAATGGTAGGGACCTAACAGAAGCAGAAGATATTAAGAAGAGGTGGCAAAAATACACAGAAGAACTGTATAAAAACGTTCTTCATGACCAGATAATCATGATGATGTGATCACTCACCTAGAGCCAGCCATTCTGGAATGTGAAGTGAAGTGGGCCTTAGAAAGCATCACTACAAACAAAGCTAGGGGAGGTGATGGAATTCCAGTTGAGCTATTAAGTCCTAAAAGATGATGCTGTGAAAGTGCTAAACTCAATATGCCAGCAAATTTGGAAAACTCAGCAGTTGCCACAGGACTGGAAGAGGTCAGTTTCCATGGCAGATTCATGTTGATGTATGACAAAACCAATACAATATTGTAAAGTGAAAAAAAAAAAAAAGGGGGGCAAAAAAAAAAAAAAAAAGACAGGCAATGTCAAAGAATGCTCAAACTACAGCACAATTGCACTCATCTTGCACACTAGTAAAGTAATGCTCAAAATTCTCCAAGCCAGGCTTCAGCAATACGTGAACCATAAACTTCCAGATGTTCAACCTGGATTTAGAAAAGGCAGAGGAACCGGAGATCAAATTATCAACATCCGATGGATCACTGGAAAAAGCAAGAGAGCTCCAGAAAAACATCTATTTCTGCTTTATTGACTATGCCAAAGCCTTTGACTGTGTGGATCACAATATACTGTGGAAAATTCTGAAACAGATGGGACTACCAGACCACTTGATCTGCCTCTTGAGAAATCTGTATGCAGCTCAGGAAGCAACAGTTAGGACTGGACATGGGACAACAGACTGGTTTCAAATAGGGCAAGGAGTACGTCAAGGCTGTATATTGTCACCCTGCTTATTTAACGTCTATGCAGAGTACATCATGAGAAACGCTGAGCTGGAGGAAGTACAAGCTGGAATCAAGATTGCCAGGAGAAATATCAATAACCTCAGATATGCAGATGACACCACCCTTATGGCATAAAGTGAAGAAGAACTAAAGAGCCTCTTGATGAAAGTTAAGAGGAGAGTGAAAAAGTTGACTTAAAGCTCAACATTCAGAAAACTAAGATCTTGGCACCTGGTCCCGTCACTTCATGGCAAATAAATGGAGAAAGAGTGACTGGCTTTATTTTTCTGAGCTCCAAAATCACTGTGGATGGTGCTTGCAGCCATGAAATTAAAAGACATTTACTCCTTGGAAGAAAAGTTATGACCAACCTAGACAGCATATTAGAAAGCAGAGACATTACTTTGCCAACAAAGGTCTGTTTTGTCAAGGCTATGGTTTTTCCAGTGGTCATGTATGGATTGACAAGTTGGGTTATAAAGAAATCTGAGCACCGAAAAATTGATGCTTTTGAACTGTGATGTTGGAGAAGACTCTTGAGAGTCCTTTGGACTGCAAGGAGATCCAACCAGTCCATCCTAAAGGAGATCAGTCCGGGGTGTTCATTGGTAGGACTGATGTTGAAGCTGAAACTCCCGTACTTTGGCCACCTGATGTGAAGAGCTGACTCATTTGAAAAGACCCTGATCCTGGGAAAGATTGAGGGCAGGAGGAAAAGGAGACAATAGAGGATGAGATGGTTGGATGGCATCACTGACTCAATGGACATCGGTTTGGGTGGACTGCTAGATTTGGTGATGCACAGGGAGTCCCGGCATGCTGAGATTAATTGGGTCACAAAGAGTCAGAAACGACTAAGCAACTAAATTGAAGACATATGATTGCCTGAGAAACAAATGCTGTGTTCACTCCAAATAAAAGATTTATCCTATATCATAGCACCTGGAGTTGCTACTCTGAAAATAATAAGATATTTTGAAAAATATGTACCTACAGTGGAAACCTCCCCCTGCCCCCCCCGCCCCCCGCCACAAAAGACCAGTGTTAGTTGAGCCTCTCCAGATATTTCTAGTGTGCATCTGATGACCTCATTTTTTTTTCAGGAATGAAAATAGATAGTGAAGTCCTGAGCCACGTGACTAGGTGAAGACAAATAGATAGCTGTCTAAATCAGTTCAATCATAGGCCTATCCATTGCCCTTAGTACCTGAAATTATTACAAGGTATACTCTAGCCAAAAGATGTGTCCTGCAGAATAATAAAATTACTATTTCTCTGGCATTGCAATTAATCAAACCTCACTGCAAATATAGGCAAGAGAGATAAACAGAAATTTCTAGCTTTGCAGATATTCAAATGTATTGGAGCATTACCCACAATTGACTGATTAAATCTCTGATCTATATTTTAGGGTGTGTGATTCATGATTTCATGACTTCAGTTCAGAAGATGTAGCAACAGAGACCTCGAAGCAAATCATTTACCCTATTCCATGTATTCTGCATGATAAAGGAAATAAGGCAGCTTGTCATTCTGGGTATATCTATCTGTGACCCCGCAATCCCAATCTTAAATATTTATCCAACATATGTAAATACCAAACAGCCCAGTTGTCAATTAATAAAAGAATGGACAAATTGTTAGATGTCTATGCAATAGAATTCTAATCATCAATGAAAGTGAACAATTTACCATTACACTAGACTTCAGGTGAGATCACTGAGGCTCAAATATGAAAAAAAATATATACCATATTTCAGTTAGGTAGGTTTGCATTGTCAGCCTGAGACCCATCCTTCTATTTACTCATTATATTATATGTGGGAACTCAGACCTTTCCAACAATAACCATGGAAACTACTCTGAGTCCTTTGAAAAAAAAAGTTTTGCCTATGTAAATGTAATATTTTTTTCTGACATTTTTGTTTATTTGTTTTATGATGCAGAGAAAAGAAGTCTTTGAAAACCATGCACCCAATAATTTAACTGTTTTACTAATTAGAATAATTTGTAAATGATTTGGAATTCTTTATAATAATGTGCCTGTGAGCAATGATCAGTTAGATCATCCATTATTTAATTTGTTTTTTTAATTGGAGGATAATTGGTTTAAAATATTGTGATAGTTTCTGCCATAACTCAACATGAATCTGTCATAGGTGAACACATGCCTCTCCCTCCTGAAATTCCCTCCCACATTTCACCCCATAGCACCCTCATAGGTTGTAAGAGAGCACCAGGTCTGATTTCCCTGAGTCATATAGCAAATCCCCACTTGCTAACCATTGTACCTATGGTCAAGTATACGTTTCAATGCTACTCTCCCAATTCGTCCCAGCCTCTCTTTCCACAACTGTATCCACAAGTCTCTTCTCTATGTTTGAATCTCCACTGCTGCCCTGCAGATAGGTTCATCAGTATCATCTTTCTATATTCCATATATATACATATGTTAATATATGATATTTGTTTTTCTCTTTCTGATTTACTTCTCTTTCTAACTTACTCCACCTTTCTCTTTCTTACTTATTCATCCTAGTATATTAGCATAGGTTCATCCATCTCATTAGAATTGGCTCAAAAGTGCTCTTTTATATGACTGAGCAATATTCTGTGATATACATGTTTACAACTTGTTCATCCATTCATTGTCAATGGACATCTAGGTTGCTTCCATATCCTAGCTATTGTAAATAGTGCTACAATGAACATTGGGGTACCTGTGTCTTTTTCAACTATGGTTTTCTCAGGATATATGCCCAGTAGTGGAATTTTTGGGTCTCAGGGGAGTTTTCTTCCTAGGTTTTTAAGGAATCTCCATACTGTTCTCCATAGTGGCTCTATCAATTTATATTTCAACAAAAGTGCAAGATAGTTCCCTTTTCTCCACATCCTCTCCAGCATTTATTATTTGCATATTTTTTGATGATGACCATTCTGACTGGTGTGAGGTGCTGCCTCATTGAAGTTTTGATTTGCATTTCTCTAATAAGGAGTGGTATCTTTTCATATTTTTATTAATCATCTGTATGTCTTTGGAGAAATGTCTGTTTAGGTCTTTTACCAACTTTTAGAATTTTTTTTTTTGTATTGAGTTGCATTAGCTGCTTGTATTTTTTGGAGATTAATCCTTCGTCAATTGTTTCATGTGCTATTTTCTCCCATTTTGAGGGCTGATTTTTCACCTTTTTAATAGTGCCCTTTGCAGTACAAAAGCTTTCACGTTTAATTACATTTGTTTAAGTACATGTAATGAATTAATTACATTTAATTCTATTCAGTCATATCCAACTCTTTGCATCCCCATGGACTGCAGCATGCCAGGCTTCCCTGCCCATCACCAACTCCTGGAACTTACTCAAACTCATGTCCATTGAGTCCGTAATGCCATCCTACCATCTTATCCTCTGTCTTCCCTTTCTCCTCCTTCCTTTAAGCTTTCCCAGCATCAAGGTCTTTTCCAATGAGTCAGTTTTTCACATCTGGTGGCCAAAATTTGGAGTTTCAGCTTCAGCATCAGTCCTTCCAATGAATATTTGGGACTGATTTCCTTTAGGATGGACTGGTCGGATCTCCTTGCAGTCCAAGAGACTCTCAAGAGTCTTCTCCAACACCACAGTTCAAAAGCATCAATTCTTCGGTGCTCAGCTTTCTTTACAGTCCAACTGTCACATCCATACATGACTACTGGCAAAACCCTAGGTTTGACTAGATGGACCTTTGTTGGTAAAGTAATGTCTCTGCTTTTTAATATGCTGTCTAGGTTTGTCAGAGCTTTTCTTTTAAGGAGATAACATCTTTTAATTTCATGGTTGCAGTCACGATCTGCAGTGATTTTGGAGCCCAGAAAAATAAATCTGTCTCTGTTTCCATTGTTTTCCCATCCATTTGCCATGAAGTGATTGGACCAGATGCCATGATCTTGGTTTTTTGAATGTTGAGTTTTCTTTTTAGATTTTTATTTTTACTTTATTTTACTTTACAATACTGTATTGGTTTTGCCATACATTGACATGAATCCACCACAAGTGTACATGCGTTCCCAAACATGAACCCCCCTCCCACCTCCCTCCCCATAACATCTCTCTGGGTCATCCCCGTGCACCAGCCCCAAGCATCCTGTATCCTGCATCGGACATAGACTGGTGATTCGATTCTTACATGATAGTATACATGTTTCAATGCCATTCTCCCAAATCATCCCACCCTCTCCCTCCCCCTCTGAGTCCAAAAGTCCGCTCTACACATCTGTGTCTTTTTTGCTGTCTTGCATACAGGGTCATCATTGCCATCTTTCTAAATTCCATATATATGTGTTAGTATACTGTATTGGTGTTTTTCTTTCTGGCTTACTTCACCAGGACATGGAAACAACCTAGATATCCATCAGCAGATGAATGGATAAGAAAGCTGTGGTACATATACACAATGGAGTATTACTCAGCCATTAAAAAGAATACATTTGAATCAGTTCTGATGAGATGGATGAAACTGGAGCCGATTATACTGAATGTTGAGTTTTAAGCCAACTTTTTCACTCTCCTATTTCACTTTCATCAAGAGGCTGTTTAGTTCTTCCCTTTCTTCCATAAGGATGGTGCCATATGCATATCAGGTTATTGATATTTCTCCCTGCAATCTTGATTCCAGCTTGTGTTTCCTCCAGCTCAGCATTTCTCATGATGTACTCTGCATATAAGTTAAATAAGCAGGGTGACAATATACAGCCTTGATGTACTCCTTTCCCAATTTGGAACCAGTTTGTTTCTCCATGTATATTTCTAACTCTTGCTTCTTGACCTGCACACAGATTTCCCAGGAGGCAGGTCAGGTGGCCTGGTATCCCCATCTGTTTAAGAGTTTTCCCCAGTTTGTTGTCAACCACACAGTCAAAGGCTATAGCCTACTAAATAAAGCAGAAGTAGATGTTTTTCTGGAACTTTCAGGGTTTTTTCAATGATCCAGCAAATGTTGGCAATTTGATCTCTGGTTCCTCTGCCTTTTCTAAATCCAGCTTGAACACCTGGAAGTTCATGGTTTATGTCCTGTTGCAGCCTGGCTTGGAGAATTTTGAGCATTACTTTGCTAGTGTGTGAGATGAGTTCAATTGTGCAGTCGTTTGAACATTATTTGGCATTGCCTTTCTTTGAGATTGGGATGAAAATTGACCTTGTCCAGTCCTTTGGCCACTGCTGAGTTTTCCAAATTTGCTGGCATATTGAGTGCAGCACTTTCACAGCATCATCTTTTAGAATTTGAAATTGCTCAATTGGGATTCCATCACCTCCACTAGCTACATTTAATTAAACTTGTTTGTTTTTGTTTTTATTTCCACCACTCTAAAAGGTGGGTCATAAAGGATCTAACTGTGATTTATGTCAAATAGTGTTCTACCTATGTTTTCTTCTAAGAGTTTTGCAATTTATAGTCTTATATTTACATTTTTACTTCATCTGGAATTATTTTTGTGTATGATATGAAGAAGTTTTCTAATTTCATTCTTTTACACATAGCTGTCCAGTTTTCCCAGCATCACTTATTGAACAGGCTTTCTTTTCTCCATTGCATATTCTTGCCTCCTTTGTCAAAGATAAGGTGCCCTTGGATGTATATGTTTGTCTTTGGGCTTTCTACCTTGATCCATTGGCCTGGATCCATCTGTTTTTCTGCCAGTACCATACTGTCTTAATAACTGTAGTTTTGTAGTATAATTTGAAGTCAGAAAGATTGATTCCTCCCACTCCATTTTCCATTCTTAAGATTTATTGCCTTTCAGGGTCTTTAGTGTTTCCATGTAAGCTGAGATTTTTTTTTTTTAGTTTTAGTTCTATTTCTGTGAAAAATACCATTGGTAGATTGATAGGAGTTGCATTGAATCTACAAATCTCTTTGAAGTGTATAGTCATTTTCTCAGTATTGATTCTTCCAATCCAAGAACATGGAATATCTCTCCATTTTTTTGTGTCACCTTTGATTTCTTCCATCAGTATCTTATTGTTTTCTTTCTTTATTTTTTTTGTAGTTTATTTAAATTTTTATTTTTACTTTATTTTGCTTTACAATACTGTATTGGTTTTGCCATACATTGACATGAATCCACCACAAGTGTACATGCGTTCCCAAACATGAACCCCCCTCTCACCTCCCTCCCCATAACATCTCTCTGGGTCATCCCCGTGCACCAGCCCCAAGCATCCTGTATCCTACATCGGACATAGACTGGCGATTCATTTCTTACATGATAGTATACATGTTTCAATGCCATTCTCCCAAATCATCCCACCCTCTCCCTCTCCCTCTGAGTCCAAAAGTCCACTCTACACATCTGTGTCTCTTTTGCTGTCTTGGATACGGGGTCATCACTGCCATCTTTCTAAATTCCATATATATGTGTTAGTATATGGTATTGGTGTTTTTCTTTCTGGCTTACTTCACTCTGTATAATCGGCTCCAGTTTCATCCATCTCATTAGAACTGATTCAAATGTATTCTTTTTAATGGCTGAGTAATACTCCATTGTGTATATGTACCACAGCTTTCTTATCCATTCATCTGCTGATGGACATCTAGGTTGTTTCCATGTCCTGGCTATTATAAACAGTGCTGTGATGAACATTGGGGTACATGTGTCTCTTTCAATTCTGGTTTCCTTGGTGTGTATGCCCAGCAGTGGGATTGCTGGGTCATAAGGCAGTTCTATTTGCAATTTTTTAAGGAATCTCCACACTGTTCTCCATAGTGGCTGTACTAGTTTGCATTCCCATCAACAGTGTAGGAGGGTTCCCTTTTTTCCACACCCTCTCCAGCATGTATTGCTTGCAGACTTTTGGATCGCAGACATTCTGACTGGTGTGAAGTGGTACCTCATTGTGGTTTTGATTTGCATTTCTCTAATAATGAGTGATGTTGAGCATCTTCTCATGTGTTTATAGCCATCCGTATGTCTTCTTTGGAGAAATGTCTATTTAGTTCTTTGGCCCATTTTTTGATTGGGTCGTTTATTTTTCTGGAATTGAGTTGCATAAGTTGCTTGTATATTTTTGAGATTAGTTGTTTGTCAGTTGCTTCATTTGCTATTATTTTCTCCCATTCAGAAGGCGGTCTTTTCACCTTGCTTATATTTTCCTTTGTTGTGCAGAAGCTTTTAATTTTAATTAGATCCCATTTGTTTATTTTTGCTTTTATTTCCAGAATTCTGGGAGGTGGATCATAGAGGATCCTGCTGTGGTTTATGTCGGAGAGTGTTTTGCCTATGTTCTCCTCTACGAGTTTTATAGTTTCTGGTCTTACATTTAGATCTTTAATCCATTTTGAGTTTATTTTTTTGTGTGGTGTTAGAAAGTGATCTAGTTTCATTCTTTCACAAGTGGTTGACCAGTTTTTCCAGCACCACTTGTTAAAGAGATTGTCTTTACTCCATTGTATATTCTTGCCTTCTTTGTCAAAGATAAGGTGTCCATATGTGTGTGGATTGATCTCTGGGCTTTCTATTTTCTTCCATTGATCTATATTTCTGTCTTTGTGCCAGTACCATACTGTCTTGATGACTGTGGCTTTGTAGTAGACCCTGAAGTCAGGCAGGTTGTACAAATATTTTGTCTAGTTTAGGTTGGTTTATTCCTAGGTATTTTATTCTTTTGTTGCAATGGAGAATGAGATTGTTTTCTTTATTTCTCTGATTTTTCATTTTCAGTGTATAGGAATGCAAGGGATTTCTGTGTATTAATTTTATATCCTGAGACTTTACTATATTAATCAACTAGCTCTATTAATTTCTGATGGCATTTTTTAGGGTATTCTAGGTATAGTTTTATGTCGTCTGCAAACAGTGATGGTTTCACTTCTTTTTTTCCAATCTGCACTTCATTTATTACTTTTTCTTCTTTGATTTCTGTCGCTAGGACTTCCAAAGTATGTTCAATAGTAGTAGCAATGGTGGGCACACTTGCTGTGTTCCTGATCTTAGTGGAAACCCATTTAAGCTTTCACTGTTGAGAAAAAATTCACTTTGTATTGTCATACATTGCCTTTGTTTATATAGAGATAGGTTCCTTCTATGTCTACATTCTGGAGAGTTTTTTCTTTTTATCATAAATGGATGCTGGATTTTGTTGAAAGATTTCTCTGCATCTATTGAGATGATCATATTGTTTTTATCTTTCACGTATTATCAATCACACTGATTGATTTGTGTATACTGGAGAATCTTTACATTCCTGGAATAAACCCTACTTGATCATGCTGTGTGATCAAGTGTTGTTGGATTCTGTTTGCTTGAACTTAGTTGAGAATTTTTGCATCCATATGTATCAGAGATACTGGCCTCTAATTTTCTTTTTATCTGAAATCTTTGTCTGGTTTTTGTATCAGGGCAATGGTGGCCTTGTAGAATCACTTTTGCAGTTTCCCTTCCTCTGCAACTTTCCGGAAAAGTTTGAGTAGGATAGGTGTTAGCTGTTTTCTACATTTGGTAGAATTCACCTGTGAAGACATCTTGCCCTGGCCTTTTTTGTTGTTGTTGGAAGATTGTTGATTACAGTTTCCATGCTTGTGATTGATCTGTTTGTATTTTCTATTTCTTCCTGGTTCAGTTTTGAAAGGTTATACTTCTCTAATGTGTCCATTTTCTACCAGGTTGTTCTTTTTAAAAAAAGTTTTTTTTGACATAGAGTTGCTTCTAGTACTCTCTTACAATCTTTTGTATTTCAGTGTTGGCTGATGTAATTTTTTTTTTTTTCATTTCGAGTTTTACTGTTTTGAGTCTTCCCTGCTTTTCATAATGAGTCTGTCTAATGATTTGTCATTCTTTCTTAATCTTCTCAATTAGCAAACTTTTAAATTTATTGATCTTTTCTATTGCTTCCTTCATTTCTTTTCATATATTTCTGCTCTGATCTTTAGGATTTCTTTCCTTCTACTAACTTTGGGTGTTTTTTTTTTAATTGTTGTTGTTGTTCTATTTCTTTTTCCAGTTGCTATAGGTGTAAGGTTAGATCATTTATCTGATGGTTCTCATGCTTCTTGAGGTAGGCTTGTATTGTTATAAACTTCCCTCTTATCACTGCTGTAAAAGCAATGTGTCCCCTAGGTTTTGAGTTGTCATGTTTCATTGTCTTTTGCTTCTAGGTATTTTTTATTTCCTCTTTGATTTCTTCAGTGACCTCTTGGTTTTCAGAAGCATGTTGTTTAGTCTTCATGTGTTTGTGTTTTTTTTTTTTTATAGTTTTATTTTTTCCCCCATGAAAGTGAAAGTCTCTCAGTCTGACTCTTTGCAACCCCATGGACTATGCAGTCCATGGAATTCTCCAGACTGCAAGGAAATCAGACTGCAAGAAGGTCTCCGTACTGGAGTGGGTAGCCTTTCCCTTCTCCAGGGGATCTTCCCAATCCAGGAATCGAACCCAGGTCTCCCACATCGCAGGCGGCTTCTTTACTAACTGAGTGCAGTTGATATCTAATCTTATAGCATTGTGGCTGTAAATGATGCCTGAAATGATTTCAATTCTTTCTGATTTACAAAGGCTTGATATGTGACCCAGGATGTGGCCTATCCTGGAGAATGTTCCGTGTGCACTTTGAGAAGAAAGTGCAATCTACTGTTTTGGGATGAAATGCCCTATAGATATCAATTAGATCAAACTGATCCAATATATCATTTAAAACTTGTGTTACCTTATTAATTTTCTTTCTGGATGACCTGTCCATTGGTGTGAGTGCTGAGTTAAGCCCCACATTATTATTGTGTTACTGTCGATTTCCCCTTTAATTGTTGCTAGCATTTTCCTTACGTATTGAAGTGCTCCTTTGCTTGGTGCATACATATTTATAATTGCTAAATCTTCCCGGATTGATCATTGTGTAGTGTCCTTTGTTGTCTTTATTTTAGAGCCTCTTATATATGATATATGTAGTGCTGCTGCTGCTGCTGCTGCTGCTGCTGCTGCTGCTGCTAAGTCTCTTCAGTGGTGTCCAACTCTGTGCAACCCCATAAGTGGCAGCCCACCAGGCTCCCCCATCCCTGAGATTCTCCAGGCAAAAAAACTGAAGTGGGTTGCTATTTTCTTCTCAAATGCACGAAAGTGAAGAGTGAAAGTGAAGTTGCTCAGTTGTGTCTGACTTAGCGACCCCATGGACTGTGGCCCACCAAGCTCCTCCATCCATGGGATTTTCCAGGCTAGAGTGCTGGAGTGGGGTGCCATTTCCTTCTCCATATGTAGTGCTACTCTCACTTTATTTTGAGTTCCATTTGCACGGAGTATCTTTTGCAGCCCCAACTTTCAGTAAGTATGTGTCCCTAGGTCTGAGGTGGGTCTCTTGTGGAGAGCAAATATAGGGGTCTTGTTTCTGTATCCATTCAGCCCATCTGTAGCCTTTGGTTGGAGCATTAATCCATTTACATTTAAATTAATTATTGATATATATGATCCTATTACCATTTTCTTTATTGGTTTGAGTTTGATTTTGTGGCCTTTTATTTTTTCTTTATTATATAATAGTATTTCCTATCTTAGAAATGTCTTCAACATTTTTTGTAAAGCTGGTTTAGCTGTGCTAACTTCTCTTAATTTTGGATTGTCTGTAAATCTTTCAAATTTTCCTTCAAATCTGAATGATATCCTTGCTGGATAGAGTAATCTGGCTTCTAGGTTTTTGGTTTTTTTTTCCCTTTCATTACTTTAAATGTATCCTGCCACTTCATTCTGCCTGCAGAGTTTCTATTGAAAAATCAGCTATTATTCTTATGTGGATCCCTTTGTATGTTATTTGTTTCTTTTCCCTTATTGTTTTTAAAATTTGTTCTTTGTGTTTAATTTTTGTTAGTTTGATTCACATGTGTCTTGGTGTATGTTTCCTTGGGTTTATTCATGGTATGGGACTCTGTGGGATTCCTAAGTTGGGTGGCTATTTCCTCTCCCATGTTAAGGAAGTTTCTGAGTATAATCTCCTCAAATATTTCCACACCCCTTTTCTGCTCTTCTTCTGGGCCTACTCTAATTTCAATGTGGATGTAAATAACGTTGTCCCAGAGGCCTCTGAGACCATCCTTATTTATTTTATTTTCTTTCTTCTGCTCTGGTTTAGTTATTTCCACTCTTCTATTTTCCAGCTCACTTATCTGTTCTTCTAACTAATTTATTCTGCTATTACTTCCCTCTAGTGTATGTTTAATCTCATTTATTGTGTTATTAATTGCTGATTGTCTATTCTTTTATTCTACTAAATACGTCTTAAACATTTCTTGTATCTTCTGGATCTCTTATGCCTTTAGTCTATTTATCTATGCCTCCATTTTATTTCCAAGATTTTGGATCATCATTACTATCATTACCCTGCATGCTTTTTCAGGTAAATTGCTTATTTCTTTTCATATTTTTGGCTGGTGGTTTTATACTGTATTCTTTCATTTGCTCCATGTTTCTCTGTCTTTTCATTTTGCTTAATTTACTGTGTTTAGGGTCTTCTATCTATAGGCCAGAAGGTTGTAGGTCCTCTTAATTGTGAAGTCTGTCCCCATGAGTGGGTTTGGACCCATGCTTTGTTAAAGTTTCCTGGTTGGAGGGATTTGTGCCTGTTCTCTGGTGGATGGAGCTGGACATTGTCTCTCTGGAGGGCAGTGCCACATCCAGTGGTGTGTTTTGGTGCTTCTGTGGGCTTGGTATGGCTTTGGGCCGCCTTCTGCTAAGGGTTGTGTTCCTCTTTGGCTAAAGGTCTGCAGTGAGGTATTTGGCACTGCAGCTTGCTAGCCTATGGGTGGGGCTTGTTCTTAGTGTTGAGATGGGGGCTTTTGGGAGAATTCTCACTAGTTAATGTTTCATAGTGTCTGGAGTTCTCTAGTGGTCCAGAGTCCTAGACTTCTGTCTCCCACCTTGGTAATTCAGGCCCAGCCCCCAAGATTTCATATGCCACACATCTCAGCAGACAAATCCCCAAGACTAATGGTGAAACAACACTCAATAGCCAAGAACACCCAAAGAGACTCACACACTTTCAAAGAGGAAAGAAGAGAGAGAAAAGAGGGTGGGGAAAGGATAGAAACTGGAGTCAAAAAGAAGAGAGCAGTCAAGCCAATAAACAAACCCATAAGTGAAAATGAATACTAAAAACTAGACTAGCAAAATTACAAAATCAAAAACGTGGAAAACATGAAGAAGAACTAGACAGTACTGTAAAAAAAATGAATAAAATAAAATTAAATGAATTTATTAAAATATCTATTTTCTTAAAAAGGATAATAGGTTATAAAAATAGAAATTAAAGGACCAAAAAGAAAGAACAACAGTAGAACAATATGATAAAAATTTAAAAAAATGAAAAATTATATATAGAGTGTGAGGAGAATGTCTTCATGATTCTTCCTTTTTCATCTTGACACAGTGTGTGCTCCAGTCAATCTCCCTACTCTGGAAATCCTCCAATATTTCTAGAGAGTTCTCTGAACCTGCTGTGGGCAATGTGGGGTAAGCTCAGACTCAGAACTTGCCTTACTCCAGCTTATACTTGCTCCCATATTCCACAGTTGTCCCTAAAGTCCAGTCTCAGGCCAATTGAAGGGATTTAAGCCACTGCAGGACCTCATTCCCCTCCTTCTTCTTTGGCTCCACATCCTTGGTGTTCTGCTCTGGTTCTGGGCTTCCCTGCTCATAGGCTGCCTTCTGGTTGGTGTTTCTTCACCACCCAGACAAGAGGGGTGAAGGCCAAGGCTTATTAGGGCTAACTTGTTCAGCTTAGCTTGGGAGAGGGAGTGATATGGCAGCCACATATGGGACATACTGGAAGTGCCTATGGTAGTTGAGATACACCAGATGTTATTACAATTCGAGGTATGCCATGTATTCTCCTAGAGGAATTGACCCCACTTTGTGTGTCCCTAGAAAGAGCCAAGCAGCTTAGGTTCCCAGCAAGGTGTGTGCAGTAGCCTGTGCCTACTTATTGTTCACTTCTGGATTCGGGACCACAGCAGCAACGTTTTCTCTGTTGCCTCAGGCACTCTCCTTGGCTTTGGCAGTAGCTAGTGGCTTAAGTTCCCCACTCTGCGACGATAAACTGAAGTTATGTCTAGCTCCACCACTCACACTGGTGCTCCTGCCAGCTTTGGTGACCACCACCAGACACACAGCCACTGTCTGTGAGAGTGTGGAAGTAGAGTGTCCTGGTGGCAGTGATCTCTTGCTTTTCCGGGCAGCCCAGCCTTCCCTGAACTCCCTCAGCTGTGTCATACTAATTCTCTCAGAGTACATTTACGACAGCCAACCCTAGTCCTCTCCCTGACTCCCATAGCATGAGCCTGAGCCTGAGTCTCCTGCCCCCACTTGTTATGGGTGTGGGCACGTGAGGAGCTTCTAGGCTGGAAAAGTGCTGTTAGGAAATGATCTCTGGTGAATTTTCTCTGCTTTTCCTCTGGAGCACCTGTTGCTGCATTCCTCACTGGAATTCTGAAACTTTCTCCTTAATCCCCCCATGAAGAGGTTTCCAAGTGTGAGGAAACTTTTCCTCCTTAATAACTCCCTCCCTGAGGTGCAGGTCCCCATCCATAAATCATTTGCCTCTTTATTTGTCTTTATCTTTTTCCCTACCTCATTCTGACTTGCCATTAGGTGGCTCAGAAGTTTTCTGCTGCAGAAAACTCAGGTTCAATCAGTGGGTCAGGAAGATCCCCTGGAGAAGGAAATGGCAACCCACTCCAGTATTCTTGCCTGGGAAATTCCATGGACAGAGGAGCTTGGTGGGCTACAGTTCATGGGATTGCAAAGAGTCGGACACGACTGAGCAACTAACACACATCTCATTCTGAGGAGATTGGCTTGCCTTTTTGGAAGTCTGAGGTCTTCTGCCTGCATTCAGGTGTTCGGTAGGAGTTGCTCCACATGCAGATGAATTTTTGATATATTTGTTAGCAAGAAGTTGGTCTCCCCATCTTATTTCTCTACTATCTTGAAAATCTCCCCTGATTCATTCTTTCCAAATAGCAACAACAGAAGACTAATATACAGTAGCCTATATTCAGAAGGTTCTCATGCAAAAATATTTTAATAAAAGAGAACAAATAAAGAAACTGCCCTTTCCAAAACAAAATGAAAGAAGACAGAAAATCTGGTTATGAGGCAAATGCTGTTATAAATGTCAGTTTACAAAGGTGAAGCAAGAAAGTAACTTGGCTTTGAAAATAGAGGAAAAATAAAAACTTAATAATTGAGTAAACATTTAGGTACATCATTAAACAGTAAAAAAAAACTTTTTAAGTTTTTAAAAAACTCAGGGAATATAAAGTGATATTAACATAAAGGTAAGAATCACAGATGAAAAAGCGAACAATAATTTTTATTATAAGTAGTATGAAGTGATAGAATATGAACTGCTTTAAACTAAATAAACAAAAACTAGACTTTCTTTTCAGCTTTGCCACAAACTATTCTCTGATTTGATGGAAATTTTTTTTCAGGTTTATTGATCATACAATATCTGTGATGTTTTCATACTCAAAATTTTTCTTTATTGATAAATCTTTAAGTTGTTTCAGTTGAAATTAATGAAGTGGTTTATCTAATTCCTATAGCTAGGTTGACAGTGATAATTTATGTGATTAAAAAAAATAGCAATACCCTATACTAATGCTGTGTTTAGTTACTCAGTCATGTCCAAATCTTTGCAACTCCATGGACTGTATCCCACCAGGCTCCTTCTGTCCATGGGGATCCTCCAGGCAAGAATACCAGAGCGGGTAGCCATGCCCTCCTCCAGGGAAATCTTCCCAACCCAGGGGTTGAACACAGGTCTCCCACATTGCAGGTGTATTCTTTACTGTCTGAGCCACCAAGGAAGCCCACCCTATACTAATACTTTTTTTCAAAATGCCCTTTCAACCTTGACCTTCTTTAACCCTGATCATAACCCTGTGTAATAAGTATGATGGGAAATTAATAGAAAATGTTAAGTAAAACTCAAAGCGATAAGTGATTTACCAAAGGCCCCCAGCAGTGTATTAGCACAAAATAATAATATATAAGTCCTATTAAGTAAAACCTAGGGTTTTAAATTACATTTCCCCCCATATTGACACTTATTTGAAGAGCAACTAATGGTAAGTGACATTCAGCTTTGTATTATGAGGTACTGTCAATGGCTAAGAAAACATATATATGTAATGTAAAAATGTTTGCATTTGGAGAGCTTAAATTTTTTGAGAATTCTTGGAATAAGGGAGTAATAGTCATCAGGAAATCACAGGGAAAGTTTAGATGTCCTGGGTAACTCTGCCATGTATGAAGAAATGAGAATAGATCATGGGTTTTGAAGGAATAAAAATGTACAGAAACAAATCTATTAAAGAGATGGCAATGCCAGTCCACCTTATCTGTCTCCTAGAAACCTGTATGCCAGCAAAGAAGCAACAGTTAGAACCAGACATGGAGTAGCTGACTGGTTCAGAATTGAGGAAGGAGCAGGACAAGGATGCATATTGCCACCCTGCTTGTTTAATTTATATGCAGAGTGCGTTATGTGAAATGCTGGGCTGGGTGAATCACACATTGGATTCAAGATTGCCAGGAGAAACATCAACAACCTCAGATATGCAGGTGATACCACTATAAAGGCAGAAAATGAAGAGGTAATAAAGAGCTTCTTGATGAGGGTGAAACAGGAGAGTGAAAAAAACTGGCTTAAAACTCAACATTCAAAAAATGAAGACCATGGCATCCGTTCCCATCACTTCATGGCTAATAGATGGGGAAACAATGAAAACAGTGAGAGACTTTATTTTGGGGGGCTCAAAATATCACTGCAGATGGTGACTGCAACCATGAAATTAAAAGACGCTTGCTCCTTGAAAGAAAATTCTGACAAACCTAGACAGCATATTAAAAAGCAGAGACATTACTTTACCAACAAAGATCCATCTAGTCAAAGCTATGGTTTTGCCAGTAGTCACATATGGATGTGACAGCTGGACTGTAAAGAAAGCTGACCACCAAAGAATTGATGCTTTAGAACTGCGGTGTTGGAGAAGACTCTTGAGAGTCCCTTGCACTGCAAGGAGATCCAACCAGTCCATCCTACAGGAAATCAGCCCTGAATATTCATTGGAAGGACTGATGCTGAAGCTAAAACTCCAAATTTTGGCCACCTGATGTGAAGAACTGACTCACTGGGGAAGATCCTGATGTTGGGAAGGCCTGAAGGCAGGAGAGAAGGAGACGGCAGAGGATGAGATGGTTGGATGGAATCGCCAACTTGATGGACATGAGTTTGACCAATCTCCAGGAGTTGGTGATGGCCAGGGAGGCCTGGCATGCAGCAGTGCATGGGGTTGCAAAGAGTCAGACAAGACTGTGCATTCCAGGGAAGCCCATGGATCTATTTAGATTGGTGCAAATGTAATTGCGGTTTCAGATGTGCATTTTACATCATTATAACTAGGTTCAAACACATCTTGATAACTCGAAATAGGAACCATTACAATCAATACATTTTTGCCAGTGAGAAATAAGGAAGTCAATTTGTTTATTCCTGTAGTGTAAAAACCCATGTTTTGGGAATAGATGAGCACTTGGAAAGCATTTTCTGCCTCCTGCTGGTTGTGGAAGTGTTTTCCCTGCAAAAAGTTGTCAAGAAGCTTTTGTTCAAGCAAAATTTCTTGAACCATCATGGCATTGTACCTTTGTTAGCAGTTCCTGGGCCAAATGCACTGTTGATGTTGCAAGTTGTCTCCACTGCTTTATGACCCATTTTGAACTTGAATAAGAAAATTGCTAGAATTTGTTTTTTGTCTAACATCATTTCCATGGTCTAAACTATATATAAAATAAACAGCAAATAAGTCATTAGCAAAAAAAAGAAAAAGCAAACTATGCTCATTAAAATGATGCATAACATAACCACATTTATTTAAGAATGTATTCCAACATCAGATGGCAAAGTGTAACAATGCAAAACTGCAATTTTGTACCAACCTAATAATAAGCAGTTTAATCCTATATGTAGGTCAGGAAGCAACAGTTTGAACTGGACATGGAACAACAGACTGGTTCCAAATAGGAAAAGGAGTACGTCAAGGCTGTATATTGTCACCCTGCTTATTTAACTTATATGCAGAGTACATCATGAGAAATGCTGGACTGGAAGAAGGACAAGCTGGAATCAAGATTGACAGTAGAAATATCAATAACCTCAGATATGCAGATGACACCACCCTTATGGCAGAAAGTGAAGAGGAATTAAAAAGCCTCTTGATGAAAGTGAAAGAGGAAAGTGAAAAAGTTGGCCTAAATCTCAACATTCAGAAAATGAAGATCGTGGCATCTGGTCCCATCACTTCATGGGAAATAGATGGGGAAACAGTGGAAACAGTGTCAGACTTTATTTTGGGGGGCTCCAAACTCACTGCAGATGGTGACTGCAGCCATGAAATTAAAAGACGCTTACTCCTTGGAAGAAAAGTTATAACCAACCCATATAGCATATTGAAAAGCAGAGACATTACTTTGCCAATAAAGGTCTGTCTAGTCAAGGCTATGGTTTTTCCACTGGTCATATATGGATATGAGAGTTGTACTGTGAAGAAAGCTGAGCACCGAAGAATTGATGCTTTTGAACTGTGGTGTTGGAGAAGACTCTTGAGAGTCCCTTGGACTGCAAGGAGATCCAAACAGTCCATCCTGAAGGAGATCAGTCCTGGGTTTTCTTTGGAAGGACTGATGCTAAAGCTGAAACTCCAGTACTTTGGCCACCTCATGCGAAGAGTTGACTCATTGGAAAAGACTTTGATACTGGGAGGGATTGGGGGCAGGAGGAGAAGGGGACGACAGAGGATGAGATGGCTGGATGGTATCACTGACTCTATGGATGTGAGTCTGAATGAACTCCGGGAGTTGGTGATGGACAGGGAGGCCTGGCATGCTGTGATTCATGGGGTTGCAAAGAGTTGGACACGACTGAGTGACTGAACTGAACTGAACTGAACTGAGTGACTGAACTGAACTGAACTGAAAGCAAGGTTGTAGGATAAAGGTTAATGTACAAAGATCAATTACTTTCATATACACTAGCAGTAAACAAGTGAAATCTAAAATTAACATCACAATACCATTTGTATTAGCAACCCCCTGTGTTGTCCTTAGTCTCATAGTCATGTCCGCCAGGCTCCTCTCTCCATGGGGATTCTCCATGTGAGAATACGGGAGTGGGTTGCCATACCCTCCTCCAGGGGATCTTCCCAACCCAGGAATCGAACCCAGGTCTCTCACACTGCAGGTAGATTTTTTACCATCTGAGCCACCAGGGAAGCCTGTGAATACTGGATAGCTTATCCCTTCTCTGGGGGATCTTCCCGACCCAGGAATCAAACCTGGGTCTCCTGCATTGCAGGTGGATTCTTTACCACCTGATCTACAAGGGACATCTCAAAAGAAACTACCTAGATATAAATCCAACAAAACTCTGATGAATGAAATCAAAGGAAAGCTAAATAAATGGAGAGATATTCCATGTTCATGGATAGGAAGACTCAATATTGTTAGATGTCAGCTATTCCCATCTTGATCTATAGGTTTAATGTGCCCCAATCAAAATCCCAGAAAGTTATTTAGTAGATATTGACACACTAATTCTAAAGTTTGTATGGAGAGGTGATGGACCCAGAACAGCCAACACACTATTGAAGGAGAAGAACAATGTTGTAGGACTGACATTAACTGACCTGCTATAAAGCAACAGTGATCAAGGCAGTGTGGGCCTGGCAACGGAACAGACAGAGAGATCAGTGGACCAAAACAGAGAGCCCAGAAACAGACACACACAAACATAGCCAACAGATGACTGACAGCGGAGCAAGGACAGTCTCAACAAATGGTGCTGAAACTACCAGATGTTCACATGCAAAGAACTTAATCTGGACACAAACTACCCACCCTTCAGCAAACTTAACTAAGACTGGGTCATAAATGTAAACGTTAGGCACAAAGCTACGAAACTCCTAGAGAATAGTGTAGGAGAAAACTAAGATGACCTTGGGTATATTATGGCTTTTTAGATGCAGTATCAAAGGCATGATCCATGAAAGGAAAAATTGACAAGCTGGATGGACTTCATTAAAATTGAAAACTTCTTCTCTGGGAAAGATGATGTCAATAGTAAGAGAAGACAAGTTTCAGACATGGAGAAAATATTTGCAAAAGACACATCTGATCAAGGGCTGTTATCCAAAATAAACCAAAAACTCTTTAACACTCAGCAATAGAGAATACATGACAAACAGACATTAGGGAAAAATGGACCAGAGACCTGAACAGATACCTCAGCAAAAGAAGATATACAGATGGCAAGTAAACATATGAAAAGATGCTCTATATCATTTATCTGTAGGGAAGTGTAAGGGCAGAAAGGCAGGCAGGGAACAGGAGCCCTTCCCTCAGTACCCCTCAAAGTCTGCAGCTGCTCTGGTGGGAGGCAGGGGCACAGCTGGCCCCTGTCCCCTAATCAGCCTGTCAGCACTAAGGAGCTGGCAGGAGCTCCCATCGGTGTTATGCTGGTGGCTGGATTTGGAGGGGGTCCAAGCCACCCGGCTCCCCTTGGCCTGGGGTGCAGCTGCTGTGGCAGTGCAGGGTCTCATGGACCCCCACCTTCCTTTCTGTGTCCTCCTCCTTACAACACAGCATCCTCAGCAGGTGGAGCCCAAGCAAGTGGGTTCAGACATTAGGCTTGGGACCAGTCTTGCAGACAGGGTCAGGCTGTGTAAATGGTAGAGTGTGGACAGCCGTGGACAGTGGGCAGGGTAGGGGGTATAGCACTTGGCTGTGTGTTCTGTGGCTGTGCAGGGCTGTGACTGTGTGGAGGGCATGTGTGTAAGCAGGCATGAGGTGTGTGCACTGTTACCAGTGAAGCGAATTCAGCCAATGGTGCAGGTGGGGGAGAGCCGTGCCACTGTGTATGCGTAGCACCTAACGGTTTGGGCCCACCACCCCGTGTGTTATGCTCAGACCCTCAGTAACTTTCAGGTCCCAGAGCTTTGTGCTGTCCCCCGTCCTGCACTCTATTCAGCATCTCCCCAGCTCGTGGGTTTTCTGCCCTCATCACCCTTCCAACCCCGTCCCCAGCTGCAGGGAGGGCAGGCTCCTGGGTCTCATCCCTCCATCTCCCTCCCAGGCTGGAGGGAGAGAGGGCTCCTGGGTCTCAGGAAAGGATGCTCCTGGAAGCTTCTGCTGCCTTGGGCTTTCATGGGTGTTGATGCATGGATTCCCTGAGGTGCCTCTGGGAGGTGCCAGTGCTCTTCTTACCCCATTTGCAGAGGAAAGCACGAGGCTCAGAGGGCTTTCTGGGGACTGAGGTGCCCCTCTGAGACTCCATCTAGCAGTCTGGCTGTGGCTGACAGAGCAGCCTTCAGAAGCCTGGCTTCAGGGCCCCAAATGGTCTGCTCCCACATCCCTGCCTACTTTTAGGGCCAGCCTGCTCATCTCACCCCCATGCTGCCCTTGCTCATGGGCACAGGGTCTCTGCAACTCCCTGCCTTTGTGCAAGGCCTGGTGCCACCTTTTCTTTGATTATGGGGCCATCACTGTCTGCTGGCTGCTAACCTGGTGCCAGGACCTTTAATGCCCCTCTGGGGGCCTGAGACCCCTGAATGGGTGACCTGTCAACAGGAGGTGGAGGCCTGAGTGGCGGGAGGCTGGTGGACCCTGGACAGTTAGGACCTCCAGCCCTTCCCTCTACAGCTGATGGCTGAGTGCCCACTGCCAGGTGCTGGGCTTATCCCTACAACCCATTATACAGAGCAGGCCACAGAGATCCGTGTGAAGCCTCCAGGTCCCTCCGGCTCCACCTTCCAGCCCTCACGTCTCCACTGAGGGCCCACATTAAGGCTAGAATGTGGCCTTAAGCTCGGGGATGGGGGTGCCACCAGGGCTCAAGGAGGCTGCTGCCATTGCTGGTCACAGTCCACATGGTCTTAAGCATTCAGAGGCCACCTTTCTGTGCCTTGGTTGCTTCTGATGTCAAAGCAGGACTCTCCGGAGGTTTAAGGGAGAACATCGAGATAAAGTCCTGGGGACCGAGGTGGGCATGCACACTCATTTCTGGTTCTGCACATGGACATCAGCCCTCGCTCATTCCCGGGTTGGTGCTGGGTGACTCCAGCGATGAATCAGATCCAGAAGCTTGGGATACCTAGTGTGGCCAGGGTTTGTGTGACACAAAGAAAGCTAGGGGCCACGGAGGGTTGGAGGTGGCCCCAGACCCTGCCTGAGGGACAAGGCAGAAGCTGGCCAATGGCTGGCACTCTGCCAGTGGGAGCTGCTGGGGTTCAGCATTGCCAGAGGTGAACCATTAGAAAACATGCATTCATCTTCTTTCCAGAAACTCTTTCTAGGCCCTGCTGGGGCCACAGAAAAGGGGTGCCTGGATATGCTTGAGGACTCCTGGGGCCTGGAAGGCCTGGAAACAGACCATGAGCACACAGTGGGGCCAGGGCTGAAGTCAGTGGGTCCCTCCTACTGTGCCCCTGGTGCCTGGCTCAGAAATGCTGCTGCTGCTCATGATGGTGATGGTGGTCACTCTTCTCTAGGCTCTTTATACACTTGTCAGTCCTTTCAGCAGTCATGTCTGAATGCCCACACATTACAGATGGGGACCCGAGGCCAGGGCCTGGCCTCGTCTGAGCTGCAGTCCTAGGATTGCACATCTTTGGTGCACAGGCAGGGTTGTGGACTGGCTGGGGGAGCGTGGGGAGGGGCCGTGCCCCACGGCCTGGGCACTGAATGCCCTCACAGGGCCCCCGAGGACAGGCCCAGGCGGAGGTGTCCCTTAGAGGTGTCAGCTTCCCTGGCCTTGGGGTTGAGTGGGATGAGGAGCAGTTTGGCTCTCAGGAGCTTGCTGAGGCTGGAGCAGAGTCCGGCATACCCCTGGACAGGCCTGGGGGAAGGCAGGGTGACCGTGGCTCGGAGGGGCTGCCAGGTGCCTGGACACGCAACTGAGGAGTTGGAATCTGAGCCCAGAACTGGCACGCTGCAAAGCCCATGCAAAGCCCATGCAGCTCTGTGGGTCGCAGGTGAGCTGCTTCCCACTTTGCAAACGCCGACATGAAAGCCTTCACTGTGGCCACATGCTGAGTGGTTTTTGTGTGAAGCCCCAGTGCTGGGCCCCACATCTCAATCGCCCAGTCCCCCTCAGAGGGCCTGTCTGCACCTGTCTTACAGATGAGGACATTGAGGCCCTGAGAGGGGCCCATGCTGCTCTCTGGCAGCCAGAGTTCTAGCTGGTTCAGTTCCCAGGGTCTCAGAAGAAGCCAGGGATTACGGGATGCCTGAGGGACGGGCAAGGGATTTCTGAACCGCCCCCGTCCAGTGCTGCTGTGCCCGGGAGATGGGCCCATTGTCTGTGAGGGTGACAGTCAGAGGTCAGCAGCAGGACACCAAGTCTCTTCACACTTGTCCCTGTGCTGAGGGCTGGGTCCTTGGAGGCACCAGAGCCAAGAAAGCTGGTCTTCACAGCTGTCTGGAAGGTGGGCTGGGTGTTGAGTCAGGGCCACCTCACAAGGTGAAGGTGCCCCACATGGCTTCTGCTTCAGGTAGCAGTGGGGACTGGCTATGCTGAGCCATTCTCTCCCCCCACCTTCCCCGGGGGCTGCTCCCTGCATGCAGTGGAGGGTCACTAGGGCATGGATTGGGGCACATTACCAGGCAGGGTCATGTGTCTGGCTTCCCTTCCTGGCTGTGTGACCATGGGTGAGTCCCTTCAGCTCTCTGAGCCTCAGTTTCCTCTTCTGTAAAAGAGGAATCGTAATGAGTCCCCCACCTGTGGGACTCTACTGGGGAGGTCTGTGCTGTGCAGCAAAGGCCCAGGCTTTGGGGGCGGCCTGGCAGGGATTAGTCCCCAGCTCTGCATCTTATAGGCTGTGTGGCCTTGGAGAACTCACTTTAGCTCTCAATTTCCTTATCTGCCCGATGGGGACAGCAGCGGCCCTCCCTCAGAGGCTTTCTCAGGGTTCAGTGAGCAGGCAGGGCAAAGCCCCTGCAGATGTGAGCCCGAGGTCTGGCCCAGGCTCCTGAGCAAGGGTGTGAGCACCTCGACTCGGCCTGACGCTGCCCAGTGGCTGCCTGTGGGGAGCAGCGCACTGCTGGTTCCATCTGGTGAGGTATAAATAGCAGACAATGTTTGACAGCAAGGATACGACTCCCTCCTCAGCCAGCAGGGCAGCGAGGCTGACGAGCTGGTCATGGGGACGGAAAGGGCATGGGAGCTCGTGAATAAATCATCACATGGCCTGGGTCACGCCCTGGCCTCAAGGCAGCACGTGCAATTACCGCCTTAATAGGTGGCAAAGGGTGACTTGTGTGCAGCTCTGCCCAGCAGCCCCTGGTTTGCCAAGTGCTTGGTGTCTGGACCGCCGTCCTCTGGGGCCTGGTGAATCTGCAAGGCAGTCCCACGCAGTCCCTGTCCCTGCCTGCTGCCTTGCCAGATGGACTCCCTGGACTCCGAAGGGACCCCACACCACGGACGGTCTGCCCACTGGGTAGAGGACTGGCAGCCCTCACTGGCTCAAGGCCAGGCAGGCCAGGCCATGAGTGGAGACTGGGTTGAGCCTGGCCCAAGCCTGGCCCTCTCAGCCCTCCTGCTCCTCTTTGTGTTCAGTGGTTTGATTTCTTTTTTTTTCCTTTTGAACCAAGGTTGCTCCAGCTTAGCCAGTTCCTGCCGCATTACCAGGGTAGCTAGGCCATCTCCATCACCCCACAGCCCAGCCAGGGTCAGGTGAGGGACTTAAGTGCATGCGCATAGCCTGAACATGTGTGCATGGCTGTGTCACACCTCATGCACATGCGTGTACACACACATACACATACACGAGTGCAAGAACAGACACGTGGAGACTCACCCAAGGGTGTTCAGCCCTGGTGTGATGGAGGCACAGATGTCCCCTCTTGACAACACAGCCCAGACCCCTTTACTGATGTTCCCAGAGGAGCAGGGATGTGTAGACGTGCACCTCTTGGTGTGTGAGCTTTGTACCTCATGCCCTGGTCTCTGCATGAGAGCCACCTCTGGTCACACAGCTGTGCCATGAACCACAGAACCCTGACTCCCAGCTACTGCAGCCTCCAGATCCCACAGCACCTGCTTCCTGCTGTCTTTCTCTGGTCAATTCCCAAGTGAACTGCCTGCTCCCAAATCCTCCACTCTAGCTCTGTTTCTGGGAAAACAAACTGGGGCTAGGAGCGTGCACACCTTGAAGCTCCTGGAGTCACATGCACCCCTACCCCAGGCCGTCTGTCCATGCAGGACATGTGGATATGCGTGTGCATGCCTTTGTGTGCTGGACTGGGCTCTGGGCACTGTGTGTAGACTAACAGGCAGGCAGGCAGTAGAACCAGGTCCCTTTCACAGATTTGGAAATAAGAGAGGGATTAGTCATATAAACACTTGCCTCAGAGGTAGAAGAGGGCAGGCTGGAGCCAGCAAGGCCGGGACCTTGTGCGGGAGGACTCCCCAGTCCCGGCCACTGGTGGTGCTGATGGTGCAGATGAAGGTGGGAGCAGCCTCCCCATCCCTTGGCTTCTGGTCAGGTGCCCCAGCCCCTGGGAATGCACGACCTCTCTAGGATGTCCTGCCAGAGGATAACACTGACTAGCCTGTAGCTTTGGGGCACTGGATTCTCTCTCTGTTGTATCCTCTTGGAGCAGTGTCTCAGGATTTTTGAAAGGTGCACAGAGTTGGTGCTAAATAAAAGTTCCAGGTAGGAGAAAGATTTTCCTAGGGCTCTCAGTGGCCACGTTTCCTGCTCTTGGGGAAACCACCCCCACAATCGACCTCATCTTCCTGGGCACAGGCTCAGAGAGGGCTGATGGCTCAAGGCCACACAGCACAGCAGGGCCTAATACGGTCCAGATGCCAGGCCCCTGTCCCCTAGTCTTGGGCTCTCAGCAGCCCCTGCCTTCCTGCAGTATTAGTTTGCCATGAAGGAGAGGCAGGCAGGGAAGGCTTCCTGTAGGAGGCAGTCCTGAGCCCCTTGGAGAAAATGTTGTTTTTTCCTGGAGACATCAGGGCCAGACATGTGGTCAGTTCCCGAGTCTTGGTTTCCATGGCCCTGAATCTGGACTCCAGTGATTCCTACCCAGCCCTGGATGGACCAACTGTGTGGCCCTGGGCATGACGCTCACTCTCTCTGAGCCCTAGTCTGTTGTGATTATCTGAAGGAACCATAGTGTGAATGGAAATATCATGTGTCACCGTGTCCACATGGATGCAGTTCCAGTTGTTACGGTTGGAGAGCATCTGTGCTGGTGAGGCAGCTGTGAGGCTGCAGTGGGTCAGAAGGTCAGATGTCCTCTAGCTTGCTGCCTTTCTACCCAGAGCCTCAGTCTCCTGGAGCAAGGCAGGATGTGAGAGTGTTTCCTCCAAAAGCCATTTCTGGGGTGTGGATTGTCCTTGCTGCTGGTGGGTGAGAAAGAGGAGACTTGGGTGCCCCTGCCCTCCCCCAGCACATGCAGCTCTAGCCCCACTACCTCCCTCCGGTTCCTTGAGCACGTGGAGTGACATCCCAGCCTCTGGGCCTTTGTCCTCACTCTTCCCACTTGCAAGAATGCCGCTGCCTCCTCCTGCAGGCCTCAAGTCACATGTCACCCCCTCAGAAAGGTCCTCCTGTGCCCACTTTGCCTCTGGAATGACCCAGTTCTCTTCTCTCCAGCATAGTTTTTGTCTGCCTTGCCCCCACGCAATCTTGGCCCTGAGCACCGTGTCTGCACACAGTGGAGGTTCAGGCGGTGTCTGCTGAGTGAGAGAATGTCCAGTTCGGTGAGCAGGCCCTAACACCTCGGCTGTGCTCCTGGAGCCCAGCTCTCCAGAGGATCCTGGGCGGAATGATGGGTCATGCGGAAGCCCACCCTGTTTTCCCAGACTCCTGATCTCAGAGCACAGCCTCCAGCCCATCCCAGGGTGAACCCTGGACCTGAGAGGCCTGTTAGGCCTTCCTGGTAAATCTTCTGTTCCCAAAATAAAGCCAGATTTACACGATGAGGAGGGGGAGAAGAGGCAGGCTGAGATAATAACTGTCCCTCTGCTCCCCTAGCGAGTATCTGGGTCAGTGGAGCACTGAGGCTTGGAGTTGGGCCGTGTCCTGCATGACCTTTGCCTGGAAAGCCTCACATTGTGCCCAGACTGCCATGAGGCAAGGCAGCCCTCGGTCAGGAGGGTTGCCTAGAGAGGAGGTGGCTGGATGCAGAGGGACAGAGGCCAGATCGTGGGTATGGGGCTTGGATCTGCTGCTCAGAGCCTGGTGATGGTGGACACAGTGCTTCTCTCTGCAACTTGCTCCCTCCTTGCTCAAAGACACGTGGGGCATCTCACCTGGGCTGTTCTTGGATGCAGCGCCAGGCACTCAACAGAAGCTAGGCATTTGATTCCAAGGTTCTGAGAAACGTGCTGCGGGGGCCCAGCAGGGGACTCAGGGAAATCTTGGATGGCTTCCTAGAGGAGGCATCCTTGGAAATTGAAAGGTGAAATGCAGAGCAGGGCTTTCCGTGGGGAGGGCCCAGCTCAGGCTGAGGCTCTGGGTGTGGGCACTCCTGAGATGCCCCCACTGAGGACAGGAGGTTCACAATCCCACTGTGTCCTTTTCTCTTGTTGGTTTATAAGAGCCCTTTATATGCTAAGTATATCAACCCTTTCTATAGCAAACATGTATCATTTACCTTTCACTCTGCTTATAATGCATTTTAATAAGCAGTATCTTGCATATTTTTTTATGGTGGCCAATTTTCCAACCTTTTCTTTCGTGGCCATTCAAGACCCAGGGTGTGGTTTTTTTTTTTTTTTGGTCGCTTTGTCTCAGGTCTCTGCTCTCCTGTGCACATTTAGAAAATGTTTGAGACTTAAATAAGTTTAAGATTGATAAATTACAGCTGGAAGGAAAATAGACACCACAGTGCCTTTGCTTACTGCATGGCACCTCCAATCCTCTCCATCTGCTCTCCCCTCCTGCTTGGAGCAAGGTCCAGTCCAGTCCCTCCAGGGAGGGACCTGTGGCCCTCCCCCTGCAGAGCGAGTCAGAGGCTCAGAGATGTGGTGATGGAAAGGTGTGGGGGACCAGGATATTTCCATCTCTATGTACTAACCTGATGAAACCCATCATGACCACATGAAATAGATAA
The DNA here is from genome assembly GCF_023091745.1 of Budorcas taxicolor. NCBI lineage: Eukaryota > Metazoa > Chordata > Mammalia > Artiodactyla > Bovidae > Budorcas > Budorcas taxicolor. Next base: position 45,551,310 of record NC_068914.1, on the reverse strand, counting down.
CATTGTTTATCCCATCTCACTAGTGAGAAAACTGAGCTCAGAGTTTATATGAGTTGCTCAAAGCCATCCAGGAAAGGACAGAGACAAGATTTGAATGCAAACCATACTACCTATGATTTTATACTTCCAAACTCTTCTCTGGCACCCCATTGCCCTTGGGGTTAAGTCCAAACTCATTAAAATAACGTGCAGGGCCTCTCAGCACCTCTGCTTCTATATGCATTGGTGTGAAGTGCATAGGTACTCAGCCCATTGCCTCCCTGCTTTTAGGGTGTCTTTCTACACCCTGCTCAGCCCCAAATCCTTAGCACCCTGAATGCAGGTGCTGGAAGGGCCAGCCCCCTTGTGTGTAGCAGGGACAGAGTTCAGAGTTGGGTGAGCCATGCCCAAGGCCCAGTGTGTGAGGAGAAGAGCCAATGTGCATCCTGCTCTCTGGGACCTTGAGTGCCCCTTGCTGTGCTGTGGTCAGTCTCAACTGAGCCCTCTTCAGGGAGTCCCCTGCCCGACTGGGTCACTCTCCTCCCCTGGCCTCCAAAGGCTCTGACTGTGCCTCTGACCCTGTCTGTTGCGGTTGCTACCTAGCTCGCTGTCTTCCTGCTTGGCGAGGTGCCCCTTGCTGACAGACGCTGCTGGTCCATCACTGAGCCCCTGGTGCCCAGCTGAGTCCAGCAGTGAGAGATCACTGAGGAAAGTTTGCTGGCCAGAGGGAGGCCCAGAGGGGGCTGGGAGCCTACCCTAGGTCACACAGTGAGTTTGAGCAGATCTGGGAGCCCCATGAGTAACCCCAAGACTCCCCAGGCTCCAGTTGCTCCTGGGACACAAGGAGGCCCAGGGACAGGGCAGTGTCTATGATGGCCACTCTAGCAAAGAACACCAGGGGTCTCTGTCCTCTGCTCCTTCCAGGGTCCTGGGACCAAGAACACCCTGTCTCCCTCCTGCTCCTACTCCCCAGGGAAGTATACCCTTGGGAGTATTCCCTGGTGCCTGGCATGACCTGTCTTCCAGACTGGGGGCCAAAACTTCCTGCCGTGGCTTCACCTCAGGGCTCAGAGAGTAGACATTTACCCCTCCTGGCCACTTGGCTCAGCCTATACTTGAGGTCAATGCACCCAGCCCCTGTCTCCAGGCCACAGAATCTGAGGGCCTTGAGGGGTTGCGGTCACTGTGGTTCCTGTAGCCAGCATTTACTGGGCACCCCTGCCAGAGATGACACCCCGGGCACAAAGTAGGGGGCAGGGCAGCGAGACCCCACTCTCCACTCAGGGCCCTCCTGCCTTAGTGTCTGTCGAGTGCATCCTGAGAGCACCACACTGGGCCACACAGGAGGGTGTGTCATCCTCTGTGAAGGCTGGGAGGGCCGGCATTTACTGTGTGCCTGCTGCGCTGGACACTCTGTTTGTAGTCTCCGCATTTTGCAGATGAGAAGCCCGAGGCCCAGGGAAGTTCCCACGGGGAGCTAGAGGGTGATCAGGCCTCAAACTCAAGGCTTAGGCTCGCTGGTCCCCAAGCCCCACCCTCCAGGGGAGGCTGTCAGCAGTGAGGATGGGGACATGGTGGAGCCAAGTGGTACCCAGCCTATGCCCAATGCACTTCCCCCACTGCATTGCAGCAAGGCTGAGCAGGAAGTGGAAGTGATCCACCTATGACTGATAGGACAGTCCTGGGGGAAAAGCAGAGGGCTACCCTCCTCTTGATGAAAATGAAAGTGGAGAGTGAAAAAGTTGGCTTAAAGCTCAATATTCAGAAAACGAAGATCATGGCATCTGGTCCCATCACTTCATGGGAAATAGATGGGGAAACAGTGGAATACAGTGTCACACTTTATTTGTTTGGGCTCTGAAATCACTGCAGATGGTGACTGCAGCCATGAAATTAAAAGACGCTTACTCCTTGAAAGAAAAGTTATGACCAACCTAGATAGCATATTCAAAAGCAGAGACATTACTTTGCCAACAAAGGTCTGTCTAGTCAAGGCTATGGTTTTTCCAGTGGTCATGTATGGATGTGAGAGTTGGACTGTGAAGAAAGCTGAGCACCGAAGAATTGATGCTTTTGAACTATGGTGTTGGAGAAGACTCTTGAGAGTCCCTTGGACTGCAAGGAGATCCAACCAGTCCATCCTGAAGGAGATCAGCCCTGGGGTTTCTTTGGAAGGAATGATGCTAAAGCTGAAACTCCAGCACTTTGGACACCTCATGCGAAGAGTTGACTCATTGGAAAAGACTCTGATGCTGGGAGGGATTGGGGGCAGGAGGAGAAGGGGATGATAGAGGATGAGATGGCTGGATGGTATCACTGACTCGATGGACGTGAGTCTGAATGAACTCCGGGAGTTGGTGATGGACAGGGAGGCCTGGTGTGCTGAGATTCATGGGGTCGCAAAGAGTCAGACACGACTGAGCGACTGAACTGAACTGAACCCTCCATTTCTGGGAGGCTGAGGGACAGTCTCGCCATCACATCAGGTAATCCCCATCAGCTGCAGACCCTGTCTCTGCCTTGACTTTCCCTGTCCAGGACTGTGACCCCCTGCCAGGAAAATTTTTAGTGAACCTCAGAGGGTTGGTGGTCATGTCTGTCTCGTGGGCCGTGGCCACCACAGGGGAAGCTGGAATGCTGGAAGGGCATAAGATCCTGGGCTTTTGTCCCTGAGCTCCGTGGCTCACTCTGTGGCTCTGAGTCTCACTCTGTATCTTTGTGACCCAGGGCAAGTCTCTGCTCTGCTCAGAGCCTCCGTCTCCTCCTTGTGGAATGGAGCTGGTTTTGCTTCCCTCATAGGAGAAAGTCTGTTCTAGGCAGCAGGGAAGCAGAGGCTGAGAGAGCCCAGGGCAGGCAGGCCAAGTGACTCCAGGGAGTGGGAGGCCGGCATTCCTCCATCTGCCCTCCCCATAGCCTGGTGTCACCTCCCCTGCTCAGAGTTCCAGCCCTCGGGGACCTCACCCCTCTCAGCCTTGGTTTTCCCATCTATCCCTCAGAGTGGGCTGTGAAGGTTGGTGTATCACTGAGGCCAGGAACCCAGCACACAGGGCCTGACACAGTGGGTGTCCACTCCAGGGGAAGGACAAGAGGTCAGAGGCCCAGGAACTGGTCCTCGCTGTTGGACTTCGATCATTTTTAGAGGAGCTGATGGCAGGGCCCCTGGCTGCTGGTCTGGGAACCATGAGGGATGGGGAAGCAGGGGGCTGAGGGCTGGATGTCTTGGGGTGAGCCTGGAGTGAAGAGAGACCAGCCAGGCCACCTCCTAAAAGCATGAGCAGATGTCCCGAGCCAGGAAGTGACTCAGCCAAGGTCATACAGCTGGTAAAAGGCAGAGTTGCAACTGACACTGGGTTTGTATGTTTGTAAACCCACCACTGGGAGAAGGCAATGGCACCCTACTCCAGTACTCTTGCCTGGAAAATCTCATGGAAGGAGGAGCCTAGTAGGCTAAGAGTTAGACATGACTGAGCAACTTCACTTTCACTTTTCACTTTCATGCATTGAAGAAGGAAATGGCAACCCACTCCAGTGTTCTTGCCTGGAGAATCCCAGGGATGGAGAAGCCTGGTGGGCTGCTGTCTGTGGGGTAGCACAAAGTTGGACACGACTGAAGTGACTTAGCAGCAGCAGCAGCAAACCCACCACTGGTGCTGCCTCGGGAGGTTTGTGGTGTGGGGCTGGCTCACACCACATCAGCTGGCCCTTAATCCCAGCTGGAAGATCCAGTGTGACTGGACGACTGCCAGTGGTGGCTGGGAGAGGGTGGCCTGCACGGGTGCCATGGCCAGGTGGACTCACCTCCAAAGACTCCCCGATGCCCCCTTCCCCCTCCCCACTGCCCTGGCTTCATGGCACCCTGCAGAGGAAGGCAGGGGCTGTCTGGTCACAGCAGGGCCTGTGGTTGGTGTGCCGAAGGTTCTGCAGGCAGCCAGGTGCAGAGGCCGGACCACAGGGTCCTCAGTGACCTGAGGAGGACCACCACAGCTCCTGTTTCTGTGGCAGGAGCAGCAGTGGATCCAACTTTGTAGGGTTCCAATGCCATGAGGCTTGCCTGACTTGGTGCCTGTGAAGCACCCACCAAGTGTTTGGTACACAGTGGGCATTCAGTGACTGTCAGCAGCCACTTTCTCTGGGGACCCACATCGCACTGCCTTCCTCTGGCTCTCAAGGGTCATTATGAACAGACTCACAGGGTCCTCCACCTTCCATGGGGTCTGGGGAAAGCAAGCAGAGATGGGGGTTTGTGTGGAAGTTTATAATTGTTGAGCTCCCCCCCACCAAGGAGAATGATAACTGTACTCTGTCAACTTCAGGGTCTTCCAGACACTGAGACCTCTCCATCTGGTGCCTGGGAAATGGCAGCCACTTCTAGTGCAGCCTTGAAAGCGGACACTTGCTTGGTGATCACCGTTACTCAGAAGATAGGGCTCCAGAGATAAGACTGGGTCATGGATGTGCACCTGTCCACCCAGTCATCCTTCCAACCAGGCACTCATCTCTATCCATCTGCCCATCCAACCATCCATGCACCTATGTGACCTCTCATCCACCCTCTATCCGTCTTCCATCCATCTAACTCTTCACCTACCTACCAACCCATCCAGCCATCTTTCTATCCATTCACCACACCACTGCCCCGCCCCAGCTATGCAGCCACCCATCCATCCATCCACCCCCCCCACCTGTCCATCCATCTGTTCATCTGTCCACCTATCCTTCCACTCATCCATCCATCCACTCACTCATCCATCCATCCACTCACTCATCATCCACTCACTCATCTGGTCACCCAACTCATCCAGACATTTTTCACCCACCTAACTGATCCACCCCTCTAGTCATTCTCCATCCATCCATCCACCTGTCAAGCCCATTTATCCATCTACACACTTGACCACCCACTGGTATATGTACCTATCTCCTCACTCATGGGTTCATGCATCTCCTCATCCATCCCTCTGTTCAGCAGCTTATTCCCTCATCTTTGTCTGAGCAGCAGACATTTACTGGGTGCCTGCTCTGTTCCAGGCCTTCTCCAGTCTCCCTGGACTTCTGAGATTGGCCAGAGATGGGGTCAAGGCAAACCCAACTCTTGCACAAGGTGAAAAAGCACCTTCTGGTCCTAACAGAGGAAGCTCAGGTCCAGAGAATCTAAAAGAGCCTCAGGGAAGTGGTGGGCTTCCACTAGTTCCTGACTAATGGATCTCCAGCATTCCCATTTGCTGTGATTTGGAGACTGGACCACATGGGGTGAGGGTCACCACAGGAACATCCATAAGGAGCCTGTTGCAGCATCTAGATAGGAATGCCTGGTCAGGAGGTGCTTGTGGGCAAGAAGTGGGTGGGTGGCTTTGATCATTCCAGAGGTAAAATGCACAGGACATGGGGAAGGAGTGGATTCGGGGGCTGAAGGGGAGGGAGTTGCTGGATTGACTGGGGAAATGGTTGGGCTGCCCAGTGACGCCACATGTGGAAAGGAGGACCCGAACCCTGAAACTAGAGAAGAGCCATTTTGCACACAACATCTTGAGAGGAGGCTCCACATCACTACTAGAGAGTAGCTCATCAAACCACAAATAGAGATGAGCCAGCAAACTGTACTTAGAGAAGAGACACACAGCATAAAGCAACAAGACATGAGTTACAACTCTGCAAATAGAGAGGACTCCCCCAGGCACAGCACATCTAGGGAGGAGCATCATGGCACATCACAACTAGAGAGAAGCCCAACCGCCAACGTAGAGAGTTGAATACACGCCACAACTAGATAGGTGATCCTCATGTGCAACTATTGAGGAGCACACTGTCAACACTAGAGAGGTCAACCCCAATACATGGCATCTAGAATCTAGAACCACTGACACAACTGGAGTGCACACCCCTGTCACAGGTAGGTAGGAGCCTGCCACACTCATCACAATTAGAGAAAAGTGCCTATGCACATCAAAACTAGAGTGGAACTCACACACAGGTCATAACAAAAGAGGAGGCCAATACCACAACTGGAGAGGCTACCCCTTCTTCAGTTAGATATCAGCCCCCCTGAACATCACTATTAGAGAGGAGCATACCCACACGTCCCAATTAGACAGAAGACCCTTGCCACAAGTAGAGAGGAGCCCACCACGCTACAACAAAAGAGGACTCCCACTGCCACAACTTGAGAGTAGACACCTGAACATCACAACTAGGAAAAGTGCCCCTTCCCTTCACACTGGAAAGGAGCCAGCCCCATCACAATTTGAGAAGAGCACACTATCGAAATTGAAGAGGAGCCGAACTACATGAACTACCACAACTAAAGAGGAGCCACCCCCACCTGCCACAACTAGAGAGGAGTTTGCAAATGAAAACTAGAGAGGAGCTGACCAACCATAAGTGAAGAGTGGAAGCCCACTGCAATAGAGTGGAGCCCTATGCCGCAACTAGAGACTAGCATCCCACATATTCCTGCTAGACAGGATCCAGCCTACACATCAATACTAGAGAGGGTCTCTCCCACTGCAGCTAGAGAGGAGGCTCCAGCACAAGTCTAAAGGAAGCCTGAGTCACCTGCTGAAACTCAAACGGAACCCCGAGTTCCCTGCTGCAATTCTACTGGAGCCCTGTGCTGGAAAAAGGCAGGAGACCCTGGCAAAATGACACAGGAACCCCTCAGCCATTAGTGAAGTAGATTCCCCTGGCACTATCAGAATGGACACCCAGAATATCACACCTAGAGAGAAGCCCCTCTGCCACACGTACAGATGAGCTCCCTGAAGTAAGCAGAGTGGAATCCCTCACAACTAGAGAGAAGTAGCCCCATTAATGTTAGTAAAGAACTCCTAGCACTGAAATTACAGAGGACCTACCCCGTGGAAATTCCCACACCCTAACCAGTGAGGACACAGAGGAGCCCTCCACCAGAACCCAAGAAGAGCCCACTAGGCCTCACACATAGAGAGGAGCCCCTCTGCTGCTGATAGAGATGAACCTCATGACACAACTAAAGAGGAGCATTCACACCACAACTAGAGAGACTCGAACCCACCACAACTACAGAGTTTACTATGACAACAACTAGAGAAAAGACAAATGCCAAACTAGTGACTAGCCACTTGCATATTACAAAAAGACAGGAGCCACCCTGCACATCCCTGCTAGAGATGGGGTGCCCCAAGGCAACTCTAGAGGAGGCCCCACTGTAACTTGAGAGGAAGCCACACCGCAACTAGAAAGGAATCCTGCATACTGCTCAACACGAGAGGAATCCTGAGATGCCCCCATGGCTCAAGTGGAATCCTGAGTTCCATGCTGCAATTGGAGAGGACCACGGTGTTCTTGCCACAACTGGAGAGGTGCTCTGAGTCTCCTTCCTCAACTCAAGAAGAGCCTTCCATGATAACTAGAGAGGAAATCCGAGTTGTGCATTATAACCAAGGGGAGCACAGAATATCCACTCCAACTCATAAGGAGCCCTGATTCCACTGGTGCAACTTGAGAGGAATCCCGAGCTTACCACCACAACTCAAAAGGACCCAGAGCCCCCTGCTGCAACTCGAGAGGAGACACCACCAGAACCCGAGAAGAGCTCTGAGTCCCCTGCCTCAACTCAAGGGGAGCTCTCACAGCAAATTGAGCTAAGATCTCAGCACAAATAGAGAGCAGCCTCACACCACCACAAGAGAGGAGTCCAGGCACACATCATTCCAAGAGAGGGGCACCCACAGCACAATTAGAGAAGTGCAGCTCACCACAACTAGAGAAGCTCTCACACATCACATCTGGAGAAGAGATCCACCTCACATTGCAACTATTCAGGAAAAGCCCTGCCCAGTGCAACTAGAGAAGAGATTCCCACCACAACTAGAGACTTAACCAAGAACTACAACTAGAGAGTTGACCCCCACTGCAACTAGAGAGGAGCCTTCTGGATAAAACTAAATTGGATATCCCACCTCAACTAGAGAGTAGCACCTTGCCCACAGGAACTAGATTAATGACTGCAACAACTCAAAGGAGCAGCACACCACATCTAGAGAGAAACCCCTAGTACAGTGCAACTGGAACTCCTGGCCACAGCTAGTGGGTTTCCACAAGCCACAATGAGAGAAGCCTACAGGACATCCCAGCTTATAGGGGTCACTCTGTAGCAAATAGAGATGAGCCCATGAAGTAACTCGAGAGGAGCCACTCAAAATTAGAGAGCAGCAATCTCACAAAAAACTAGTAAGGAGACTCCAGGGCCAAAAGCTGACAGAACTCCCTCCCGTCCCCCCCCCCCCACCGCAATGGAGACAACACACCACAACTCAAGAGGAAGCATCACCACAAAATGAGAGAAGCTCTGAGTTCCTTGCCTCAAATCAAGAGGAGCCTTTCATGGCAACTTGAGAGGAAATCTGAGTTGTGCACTGTAATCCAGAGGAAAACCAAGTACCTGCCACAACTCGACAGGAGATTGGGGTCCACTGCTGCAACTCAAGAGGAACTCCTAGTTCCCCAACACAATTCGAAAGGACCCCAAATCCCCTGGTGCAACTTGACAGGTGCCGCCACCAGAACTCGAGAGGAGCTCTGAATCCACTGCCTCAACTCAAGAGGAGCTCCCATGGCAATATGAGATAAGACCTCAGCATGACTAGAGAGGAGCACCATGCCACCACAAGAGGAACCCAGGCACACATCACTAGAAGGAAGGAGCACCCAAGGCACAATTAGAGAAGTGCAGCTCACCACAACTAGAGAGGTGCCCATATATCAGATTTGGAGAAGAGCCCCAGAACACATAGCAACTGTTGAGGAAAACCCATGCCCAGTGCAACTAGAGAGGGGAGCCCCACCATAACCAGAGACTAGACTACCCACCACAAAAAGAGTGTTGACCTCCACTGCAACTAGAGAGGAAGCTTCTGGGTCAAACTAGATTGGATATCCCACCTCAACTAGAGAGTAGCACCTTGCTCACAGCAACTAGATAATGACTGCAACAACTTGAAAGAGCCACCACACCACAACTAGAGAGAAACCCCTAGTATAGTGCAACTAAAGAGAGCTCCTAGCCGCAGCTAGCTTGTTGACAACATGCCAAAATGAGAGAGGAGTCTCTACACCGCATATGTATAGATTCCCCTGTATACTGCAATAATTGAAAACACCACTGTCAAGGCAACTAGAGAGGTACCACAGAGTTCTTTGCTGCAACGTGAGAGGAGTCACTGGTCACAATGACAGAGGAGACCTCCACCAAAACTGGAGAGGTTTCCCTCACAAGTAGAGAGGAGTTTACCAAGACATCACAGATAGAGAATCACACATCTCCCCCTGATGCAAATAGAGGGGAGCCCCCTGAAGTAAATCGAGAGGAGGCCCTCACAAGTAGAGAGGAGTAACCATGCTAAAATTTGTGAGGAAAACCTCGGGCCAAAAGAAGAGCAGAGCCACCTGAAGAGCCCCCCCATCACAACCTAAGAGGAAGGAATGCTGCAACTCGAGAGGAGCTCTGAGTACACTGCACAACTCAACAAAAGAACTCCACCACCACTCGAGAAAAGCCACTGGACACAATGCGAGATGATGTCCCTACACATCATACCTAGAGTGAGTCACACTGTGGCAAATATTGATGAGCTACTCCACCATAAGAAAGAAAGCCTTTTCACACTGCAGTGAGGGAGGACTCCCCTCAGATATTGCAACTAAAGAGACCCTCACCATAAGTAGAAAGGAGCCTGCACATCACATCTAGAGAGTAGCCCACAAGCACACCACAGAAGAAGGGAGCAGCCACAGCGCAGCTAGAGATAATCACCCACCACACCTAGAGAAGAGCCCCCACTGATACTCGAGAGGAGCTCACCAGCACATCACAACTAGAAAGAAACCCCCATGCCACAGGTAAAGAGGAGGCCCCAACAACAATTAGAGAGGAGCCCCCCCAAAGGAACTCCAGAGAAGCCCCGTGCTTCATCTTGACAGGATCCTCTGCCTCCTTTTAGAGGAGCCCCGAGCCCCCACAGCAAAATGATATGTGTCTCCTGAGACAAATAAGGAGGAGCCCATGACCACAAACACAGAGATGCCCCCACTACAACTAGAGATCTCCATGAACAACACAACTATCTTGGAGTCCTTTGCCACAATAAGAAAATTGCAGAAGCCCACACAGCACAACTAGAGAGAAGTCCCCCACAACTAAATAGGAACACTTGAAATTAGACTTAGAGTGGAGCCCGCCTTAACAACAATAGACATGCCTCCAGCTGCAACTCCAGAGGAGTCTGCATTCCTCATGTGGAGAAGATCGCCAGACAAACCACAACTACTGAGGAAATCCCACCCCCCCTCCCCCGCCACCACCTCCCCTAACGCACCTGGAGAGAAGCTCCCTCACCACAACTAGAGAGTTGACCACCCGTCACCACTAGAGGGAGTCAAACCCACCAAAATGAGTGAGAAACCCACCAAAATGAGTGAGGAACCCCTGGCGCAAAATTAGAGAAGACCCCTTGCTGTGTAGCTCTCCACATGACAAATGCTAGAGGAGGCGCAACCACATCTCAAGAGGAGTTCCAAGTACCCTGTGAAAGTTCTAGAGGAGACCTTCGACCCAACTCAAAAGAAGCCCCCGTCCACAACAGGAGAGGAGCCCTCTGGACATCACATCTAGAGAGGAGCCCATTCACTGCAAAGAGAGACAAGCCTCACATCACAACTAGGGAGGAGACCCTCTGCACATCACAATGAGAGAGGAATCCCCACAGACATCACAACTAAAGAAGAGCACCTCACTTCAACTAGAGAGGACCTTGTGCACTATAGCTCGAAAGAGGCCCCCATATTAAAGCTATAGATGAGTCCACCATCACACCTAGAGAGGAGCTGCCCACTGAAACTCAAGTGGAGCTCACCAGCAAAACACAACTAGAAAAGAGGCGCCATGCCACAGCTAGAAAGGAGCCCCTCACCACAAGTACAGATGATTGTGTGTTAGCTGCTCAGTCATCTCCCACTCTTTGTGACCCCATGGACTGTGTAGCTAGCCAGGCTTTTCTGTCTACGGGATTCTACAGGCAAGAATGCCAGAGTGGGTTGTCACGCCCTTCTCCCGAGGATCTTTCTGAGCCAGGGATCAAACCCAGGTCTCCTGCATCCCAGGCAGATTCTTTACCATCTTAGCCCTTGGGGGACTATGATGAAAAGTGAAAGTGAATTTGCTCAGTAGTGTCTGCCTTTTTACAACTCCATGGACTGTAGCCTACCAGGCTCCTCCATCCATAGGATTTTCTAGGCATGAATACTGGAGTTGGTTGTCATTTCCATCTCCAGTTTCAGATGAGCACCCCACCAAAACTCGAGAGGTGCCTCCTGCAGCAACTCAAGAGGTGACTCATACAACAGCTGGAGAGGAGCCCCAGACACAAGTTGAGAGCCTCGTGCCCCATGAAGCTAGCTCAAAGCCCCCTGTCACAACTAGAAAGCAGCACCCCTCCACAACTAGAGAGGAGTGTGCACAACACAACTAGAGAAAAGGCCCCCACAACTAGAGAGGGCCTTTCACTCAGATCGTAATAAGAGAGGAGTGCCACACTTCAGGTAGAGGAAAGAACACCATGGGAACTAGACATTAGCCCTGCTGATTATTGACACTAAAGAGAAGCACACCAACACATCACAGCTAAACATAAGTCCCCTGCTATGAGTAGAGAAGAGGTCAACACACCACAAGAAAAGAGGATGTCCCTTGCTACAATTAGAGAGTATATTCCTTCAACTCATACCTGGAAAAAGTGCCATTTCATATCACAAGCAGAGAAGAAGCACCCTCACCACAGTCCAAGAGGAATATGTCACCATATCTAGAGAGGAATCCCCATACCAAAACTAAAGAGGAGCCCCCCAACCCGCCACAACTGTAGACAAATTTGCAAACCACAACTAGAGGGGAGCAGAAACAAAACTGTCATTTTACCCCCACTACAACTAGAGTGGAACCCTATGCCATAACTATACAGTAGCATACCACACGTCACAACTAGACAGGAACCAGCCTTGCTAATTGCTACTAGAGAGGAGCTGCACCACACAACTCAAGAAAACGCCCCTCCACAACCCAAAAGGAACCTCAAGTCACCTGTCGCAACTCGAGAGGAACACCAAGTCCTCCACCACAACTCGACTGGAGTCCTTTGCCATCACAAGGAAGGAGCCCCCAGCGACGAAACTAGGACCCCCCCCCCCCCGGCAAAACTGGAGACAATTTCCCTGCTAAAACTAGAGAGGAGCCCTCTGACACATTGCACGTAGAGAGGAGCCCCTGTGCTGCAGTGATGAAGCCACTGAAGTAACTCAAGAGAACCTCGTCACAACTAGAGTGGAGCAACCCCATGAAAAACAGTTAGGAGCCCCCAGACAACAAGTAGAGTGAACACACACCCCACAGAAAGCCCCCAGATGAGGCACCCTGTAACAAAAGAGGGGCATCAAAACCCCTCCTGAATTTGCAAGGCCTATGACACAATGAGAAAAAAGCCAATGGCCACAAGAGAGGAGCCCACCCACTAAAACTGGAGAGTATGATCCCTACCACAGCTTGAGAAGAGACCTCTGACATTGCACCTATAGAGGGTCACTTCCACAGCAAAAAGAGATGAACCCACTCCTGCAAGTTGAGTAGATGCCCCTACAAATGTCAGAGAGGAACAAACTAGTCAAAACGAGCAAGTAGACCACACGCCACAAATAGAGAGCAGCTCCCTGAACATCGACACTTGAGAGGAGCATTCCAGCACAATGCAATTAGACAGAAGTCTCCTGCCAAAACAAGAGAGGAAGCACAGACGCCACAACTAAAGAGGAGGGGGCATGCCAAAATTAGAGAGTAGGCTCGCAGATATCGCACCTGGGAAGAGCGCCTGTGCACGTCACTCCCAGAGAGCAAACCCTCACGACAATTTGAGAGGAACACTCCACCACAACTCTAGAGGTGTCCCCCCAAACACTACAACTACGGAAGACCTCTCTTAACACAACTCTAGAGGAGCCTGCACACCACAGCCAGAGAAGAGCGCACCCAAGACAACTAAGGGTTGACCCCCCACACCGACTAGAGAGGAGCTCCATGCCACAGGTAGTTTAACCACCCACACATCGAAACTAAACAGAAGCAACCCTGCACAATGCTACTAGAGAGGAACCACCCCTCCCAGGATTAAAAAAAAAAAGAAAAAAGAAAAACAAAGGAGTGGAGGCCCTACCTCAACTTGAGAAGAACAACAAGTCCCCCAACACAACTCAATTGGAGTCCCACACCACAACGTGGGAGGAGCCCACACACTGCAACAAGAGAGGAGCTAAACTGGACACTGCATGTAGGAAGGAGGCCCCACACTCCGCCCCTAAAGGGAAGCAGTCTTGCACACCACATCTAGAGAGGAGGATCCATTTCAATACCAGAGAGTAGCCACTCAAACCACAAATAAAGATGAGCCAGCAAACTGCACCTAGAGAGGAGCAGCACAGCACAATGCAACAAGACAGGAGTTCCCTCTCCAAAACTAGAGAGGACAACCCCCAGAAGAGTACAACTAGGGAAGAGCACTGCAGGACTTAACCACTAGTGTGAAGCCCAGCTGCCAAAACTAGAGAGTTGAATACACGCCACAACTAGATAGCTGACATTCAGGCATAAGGAGCATATCGCTGCAACTACAGAGGTGCCACACCCACCTTAAACCGCAACTAGAGTGGAGCACTACAGTCATAACTAGAGTGAATAACCCTTGCACAGATAGATGGGAGTGGGCCCAACACATCACAATTAGAGAAAAGTGCACATGCGGATCAAAGCTAGAGTGGAACTCCCACATGGATCAAAATGAAAGAGGAGGCCAACACTGCAACTAAAGAGGAGACTCCTGCCACAACTAGAGATAAGTCCCCCTGAACATCGCCA